>NC_027749.1:21151013-21156570 GCF_000695525.1 Brassica oleracea var. oleracea | reverse complement strand
TGAGGTTCACATCAGGGGGAGTAGTGCGTGTTGTACTCTTTTTCCTTCATCATGGTTTTGTCCCACTGGGTTTTCCTGATAAGGTTTTAATGAGGCAACATGAAGCGTACTACAGATCCTGTATGGTTATGGCATCCAAGGGGAAATGTTATAAATCATGGAGTGGATTGCCATTAACCAGGCCCGGTCCAAGACCGGCCCAATACCTAGAAGATGGAGAGACGGCCGAAGCCCTAGAGAGAGGAGAGAGAGGAGAGAGAGAGAGAGAGCCGACTTTAGGAGAGAGAGAGACGGCCACAAAGCTTGGGAAAAAGGAAACCCTTTCATTTTCCTAGTAGATGTAATCTTTCCATTATTATGTATCAGTAGTTTTCCTAATTCTATTGGGTTTAGGTTTTGGATACATTCCATTTATCTTTATCTTGTAATCCTTATATAAAAGAACCTCTATTGATCATTAATAACACATAAATATTCAGTCTCTAAACACTCTATTTACAACATGAAAACTTTTTTTAAAAATGTATGTTCAGTCTCCTTATTATTGAAGATGTTTTTATTTTATTACTTTAAAGACGTTCGTGTACTAAATATTGTAAAAATATTGATATTGATTAATGACAAAATACATTACATATCAAAAACATAAAACAAAATATAATAATGATGAACAAGACAAATAAACCATAATTTATAGAATTACACAATATATAACATAAACTATAACAACAACAAATACAATATTTTTTTACATAAACCAAATTTTCATCGAAAAAATAAAGTTGACAAAAAATCAAATTTTGATCGGTATAAAAGTGAAAAATATCTGACACGGATCAAACTCTAGTTTTATCTTCTACTTTTACTTTTTTAATTCATTTTTTATTTAAAGTCACTCGACATTATTCCTCAAGATCTTGAAAGAGTTTACTTTGGGCTGTTGTAGACGTACGACTTAGCAAAATAGACCAAAGAAACGAATGAAATGGAGCTGAGACAAGCAAGTAGCCAATAGAAGTAATCAAGATGTGCCTGGTTCAGGTTATTATCGAACCAACTCGCTTGACCTGGCTGGCTCGTTGTTTTCTCAATGACTGATACCATGAAGCTACTCAAGTAGTTGCCTATGCCGATTACGCTAAGGTACATAGATAATCCCAAGCTCCTTAGCTCGACCGGGATTTGTCCGTAGAAGAACTCTTGTAAGCCAACCATAGTGAAAACATCAGAGACTCCATAGAGAACGTACTGTGGAATTAGCCAGCAAACACTCATTGGAACCGTGGCATTAGGGGAATCAACAAGCCCGTGATCGCGAGCGGTCTTGAGTCTTTTCATCTCGACCAAAGCAGCTATTACCATTGAAAGAATAGAGAGGAAAATGCCTGTGGTGATCCTTTGAAGGGTTGTGATTCCTGCTGGTTTATGAGTGATTGATCTTGCGATTGGGACGAGTACACGGTCGTAGATTGGGATGAAAACAAGGATTGATACGCTTATGAAACCTTGGAGTGTCGCTGCAGGGACTGAGAATGTTGATGAGATTGATCTGTCCATTGTGGCTCCTTGCTTTGTAAAGAAAGTAGAGGATTGCGCATAAACAATGCCAAATACTAAACAACACATCCAAACTGGAACAAGACTTAACACAGATTTTGCTTCTTCAACTTCAGCTGAATCACATGAAATCGCCGCCCTGTCGAGGAATCTGCAGTTGCCAAAAGTTGTGTGTTTAAAGGTACTTTCTTTTAACTTGTAAAGCAAGCAACTCCGATAGGGTTTAAACTTTAAATTCCATAAAAATTTAAGCACTCTGTCTAGAGAATTTGTAAAAATATAAATGTGAACACTTAACGCTAAAACTTTGTTTTTTGGGTTATACATTTACAATTTACAAAAACTATATTAAATAATTAAGTTCCATTAAAAACTGAACACTTTTTAATTTTTCTGAAAATTGTTTATTTGAGTTATACATTTACAGTTTACAAAAATATTAAAAAATTTAAATCGTTATTTTCGTTTTGGAAAGAAGCAAAACCACAATATAACGTACTGACTACCAACCAAAACACGAAAATAAAACATACCTGTATTGCTTCGAACTTTCGTGAGGAAAGAGGAGGGTTTCTGACGAAGTCTCTCGTCGATTTTTCGCAGCAGCAACAAAAACACGGCCAATTCTTACAAAAGGGTTATTATGCTTTCGTCCTTGTCTTACTTCTCCTCCAGTGCTGAAGCGATAAGTGTTGGTCCCAAGTAAAAAGAAGAACAGAGAAATCATCATGGAAACACATGGAATCCCAAACCCTAAAGCCCAACTCAGATTCTCTTGGACATAATTAGAGACCAACCTAGTGGCCAATATACCAAATGATATCGCAAAATACAACCAGTTAAAGAATGAGCTCTTGGCTTTGGACTCTATAGGATCTTGTTCATCAAACTGATCTGCTCCGAAAGCTCTAAGACATGCCTTGAAGCCTCCTTCGCCTAGTGCTATTAGATAGAGAGCACAAAAGAATATTGTCACTTTAAACTGAGAAACGCACGAGACGAGTGTTTCTTGATCTTTGCATGCAGACGGAATCGTTGCTGAAAACGTAAGCAGCCCAAGTCCCTAAATTCAAGATTGTAAAAAAAAAATACTGTTAGAAATTATACAAAGTATTACAAACGTTAATTTAAAACCAATTGACAATAAATGAATTGACTATTCATCTATAGTTCCAGCTTGAGATCCTAGATCTGAGGCACTATTAAGGTAACAAAATAAGAAGAATTTTAGTAACGTACCAAGATATAGAGCGAGGACGTGAAGAGGATGGTACGGAAACGACCAAGAAATGAGTCCGCTATAGAGCCCCAGATCAGTGGCAAGAAAGCTGCCGTCCCGAGCCATAGGTTGACGTTTGAGGCTGCAGCCGCCGTTGACTCCCCTAACTGCGCCGTGAAGTAGGTTATCAGATTCGAGGCTACTCCAAAGTAGGCGAACTTCTCCGACACTTCCGCTCCTGTCGGAATATTCTCTTATTTTTTAGAATTTGGCGGGAACATTGAGGACGTTGGAGAAAAAAAGGTAAGTACTTACCAATGATGAAGCCAGAGGATCTCCAGCCACCGGAAGAGAACCTGAGGGATGGCTTGCCTCGGAAGTCAACGGAGCCCTCGACAACACCATACGAAAGTGTAGTTCCGGTCTCACTATCAGCGTTAGAGATCGACATTGTCTCTTGTTTATTGTTTCAGAGTTATCTGAAAAGTTGAAATATTTATAGTTGGTGCACATCATCGCAGTGACCTAAATCTTGTATTACACGGTGTGTACACCCCTTTGTTTACACGTGATCCACGGCAAGAACGCCTTGTGGAGAGATCACATTCACATGTTACAATCAATATTGTGGCCTCCTTACACGCTGTTGGTCCATGCACACCAGTAATCAAATTAATTTTACAAAAAAAGTGAGAGTCAATGATCGATTAAACCTGCTGCAAGAAAGTTTGACACGGTATGAAGTTGTTGGAACGAATGGGAATAGTCAAGATCGGGTGGTTAGAAATAGAAAATTTTAATATGATGAATGGAACGTTAGGTTAGATTTAATAGGTTAGATTTAAGAGTTGATTACAATAAGATACACTTTTTGAATTTCTATTACACCTATTGACACTTCTTATATGTGACACACTTTGTTGTGGGCCATCAACAGATTGTGAACAATTTTGTCCTTAATGGAAATGACACTTGTGGATGGGTGATTTGTTGACGAGTGATGCGTTGTTGGATGATTTGTGGACGGGTGATGTTTGGATGAGTGATGTTAATGTGTTTATAGTAGATAACATGTACAAACTCTATGTTTATTCCATAAAACTATACAACAATACGTGAACATGGACTCATGTTAATTACTAAAATTATATTATAAAACGTGGACAAGGCCTCTGTTATCTTCAATACAAACACTTGGCTCAATTGATAAATTATCTGCAGTTAAACTTCAATCAAGATGAGAAAGAGATGATATTGTGAGTATGAACGGACAGAAAAATTGAAGAACCATTTACCTTTTGTCGGAGAGTAATAGATCTTGCATGTCAGAGATTTCTGATCAAAGGAATTTGCGCTTTGTCATGATATAGATGGATGTAATTTTGATTAGAGTTGAATTTAGATTCTGAGATGATGAATGGAATCAAAGGAATATTGTCCATGTCCACAACTAGTTTATAATTTTGTTAAGATGTTCAAGTCCACAACTAATTTATAATTCTGTTATCCACGTTTTGGTGTCCACGTCCACATTTTGTTTACACATTAATATATATAATATATATATATATATTAACATGGATCTTAAAAGATAGAAAATTTTATATATAGTTAATTATGACAATTATTTTTGGTTAATATATTTTAGAACTTGAGATAAAAGTAAATAAATACATAAAGTAGAATAAGAAAAATAATAAAATGAAATAAGAAGAGCAGAGAGATTCTTTTTAGTTTAGGCTTATAAGAGTTTTTTTGACAAAAAAAAATATGTTTCAAGTGATAAGTGTTTTGTAGTGTAATTTGAACAGTGTAATTTGAACGTTAAAAAGTGTCTTGTAAAAAATTCTAGATTTAATTGAAAAGATGATTCTAGCCGCTCCTCATACGAGAACGATGCATGTCAGCTCCCTCGGTCGGTCTACGATCAAATAAATAATTGTAGACGTATTAAACCTCCGTTATTTTTGGCAACCGGCAAATAAGTTAATCGTGTTTGTTTGTAGTGGGTTGACTAACTATTCTTTGGATTTCTTTACAGAAAAATATATTCTGTGGACTAAATCATTTTCGATTTCTTGTCCTGAGGATATTCTCAGGATATTTAACGTTTAACGTACATAATATATTTCAGATTATGAGAGAAGGATCCAGCTACATAACTTAAATTGCTACTTCATGTAATTAAGATAAAGTTTTAAATGTAACTATCAATTTTCTGAAACAACGTGAAAAGCATGATTCCAAGATCTGGATAGTAAAGTTGCGGATCCGATCCGGACTACTCCTAATTTTCTTATATTTAATGTTGTAGTTAGTATGCAAATGTCGAGTTGGTCATGAAGTGGATATAAACACTACAAGAAAACAGCGGTATTCTGGCGGAGATTCCGACGGAAAATGAAATCCTCGGAATATCCCGAGAAATTTCCGAGGGAATTACGAGGAAACACAAAATTTGGTTTCTTCGGAATTTCCTCGGAATATACCGACGGAATTCCGAGGAAATATCAATCCGTCGGAATATTCCGAGGAAATTCCGAGGAAAAATGTGTTCCTCGGAAAAAACCGATGAATTCCGAAGAAATATTATAGCCGTTGGAGAGCCGTTGGGGGATTTTACAAAATTCCGAGGAAATTTCGAGGAACACTTAATATTCTCGATCGATCGATGGGATAATCTAATCGATCGATCACATTGTTACGCTTTGGTCCATCTTAGTGATCGATCGATGCGTTTTTGGACATTTATCCATCGATCGATCCGTTTATAAAAAACCG
>NC_027749.1:21129911-21149491 GCF_000695525.1 Brassica oleracea var. oleracea | reverse complement strand
ATAAAACATTTTTTGATTTATAAACACTATTTTATTATTTTTTGTATTTATAAAAACTATTTTGTATTTATAAAAAGATGATTTCATATCTATAAAAATATTTATATTTATAAAACTAATTTTGTATTTATAAAACATTTTTTTATTTATAAACACTATTTTATTATTTTTTGTATTTATAAAAACTATTTTGTATTTATAAAAAGATGATTTCATATCTATAAAAATATTTATATTTATAAAACTAATTTTGTATTTATAAAACATTTTTTTATTTATAAACACTATTTTATTATTTTTTGTGTTTATAAAAAATATTTTTATTTATAAAAAGATGATTTCATATTTATAAAAATATTTATATTTATTAAAACTAATTTTGTATTTATAAAACATTTTTTATTTATAAAAACTATTTTATTATTTTTAGTATTTTAAATATGTTTTCTATTTCAATTTTAATTTTATATTTTCGAATTTCAATTTAAAAAAATAAATTTCTAATTTTTTTTTTAATTTTGGAAATATTCCGAGGAAGTTTATCCCTCGGGATATTCCGACGACATCTTCCTCGGAATATTCCGAGGAATTTCCGACGAACTTGTGGTCTTCGGAAATTCATTTTTTCGGAATTCCGTCGGAAATTTCCGAGGGAAATTCATTTCCTCGGAATTTCGTCGGAAATTTCCGAGAGATTTCCGAGGAAAGATGAATTTCTGAGGAGTTATTTCTGATGATTTTTTTTCGTCGGTATGTCGTCGGAATAGCGTTATTCCGACGACATACCGACGATTTTTTTCCTCAGTATGCCGCTGTTTTCTTGTAGCGAAAAATGCAAAAATCCCAATATAGTCAAGAAGACAAACCACACTGTTTTTAGAATGTGTTTGGTCTATTGTACACATACGACTTGGCGAACCACAAGTAGGAGGCTAAACCCATGGAACTAACACAAGCAAGTAGCCAGTAGAAGTAATCTAAATGAGCGTTGTTAAGGTCGTTATCGAACCAGCTCGTTTGACAAAGCTGGCTTGTGACTTTGTCGATGACTGATATCATGAAGCTGCTTAGGAAGTTGCCGACCCCGAATATGCTTAGATTAAGAGCCATACCGACTCTCCTAAGCTCGTTAGGGACTTGGTCGTAGAAAAACTCCTGTAAGCCAATCGTTAAGAACGCATACGAGACACCGTAGATAGCATATTGTGGAACCAACCACCACACGCTCATCATTGTTGTGATATCATCTTGAGCGGTTTGGAGCCTTTTGGTCTCGACCAAAGCGGCAACCACCATGGCAATATTGGAGAGAAACATGCCAGCGCCAATCCTCTGAAGCGTTGTGATTCCTAAAGGGTTTTGAGTAAATGATCTTGCGATTGGGACTAGTAGACGGTCGTAGATTGGGATGAAAAAAACCATTGCTAGGCTTAAGACGCATTGGAGCGTGGCTGCGGGAACTAAAATTCCTGGTGAGATATACCTGTTCATTGTTGATCCTTGCTTTGTGAAGAAAGTAGGGATCTGTGAACATACAGTGGAATAAACCAAGCAATTTATCCATATGGGAACAAGCTTTAGCACAGCTTTTGCGTCTTCAATTTCAGACAAATCACATGAAACCGCCGCTCTGTCAAGGAACCTACCACAACGCCAAAGAGGAACAAAAAATAACTATTTGTATATGTATCCCTAATAAAAATAGTATAAGCACAAACGTGGCCTCCAAGATTCTAAAGAAAAAAAAATCAGAATCTCTGTTAATTAGGTTACCTAAATTGTTTGGAACTCTGGTGAGCCACGAGAAGTAGGGTCTCGTTCGGGTTAGCTATGTGTAAATCTGGTTGTCTTCTGTTCTTTACGGCTTCTATAAAAACACAAATGATTCTAGCAAAAGGGTTTTTGTTTCCTCTTCTCTCAGTAGTGAAACGGTAAGTCTTAGTTCCAAGGAGGAAGAGAAGCAGAGCAAGTAGCATGGAAGCACCTGGAATACCAAATCCTAAGGACCAGCTTAGATTCTCTTGGATGTAGCTAGAGATCAAACGAGTGGTCAATATGCTAACACAGCTTCCAAACATCAACCAGTTGAAAAAAGAACTCTTTGCTTTCAACTCTTTTAGGTCATTTCCATCAAATTGATCAGCTCCAAATACCTTAATACAAGGGCTGAAACCTCCTTGTCCTAAGGCTATAAGATACAGAGAGATGAAGAAGAGAGTCACTTGGAGTTGATTCGAATCTTTGGAGTGAGAAGGAATCATGGCTGAAAAAGACAGCAACCCAAGTCCCTGTTTGTTTTATTTTCACCAAAGCACCTTCTGTTAATGAATGAATAAAGTCACACATTGGTAATTGAAGAAATAATTAACTAATATATAAATAGTAAGTACCAATCTACTTAACGCCAATAGTTTCAAATTGGAAGTCATGATAAACCTGATCGTAACATCTTCTTGTAAGAAACAATAACAAACAAGATTATAGTAAAAGAGATAGGTTGAGATCATACTGTATACTTACCAAGATGTACAGAGAGGACGAGATTATGATGGTACGGAAACGGCCAAGAAACGAGTCAGCGACAAAGCTCCAGAGAAGTGGAAGAAACGCTTCCGTTCCACACCAGGCGTTAATATTTGCTGCAGCTGCGGCCGCTGACTCTCCCAGTGGTCCTGTCAGGTACGTTATGAGGTTGGACGATATCCCGTAAGAGGCGAACTGCTCGGCCATTTCTACAACTACAAACACACAAAGAAACCTCTGATGAGAAGCTGGTGAGCGTGAGGGACTTAACTGAGATTAGTTACTTTACTTAC
Source organism: Brassica oleracea var. oleracea (assembly GCF_000695525.1). Taxonomy (NCBI): domain Eukaryota; kingdom Viridiplantae; phylum Streptophyta; class Magnoliopsida; order Brassicales; family Brassicaceae; genus Brassica; species Brassica oleracea. The sequence goes on along the minus strand of NC_027749.1, from coordinate 21,146,675 downwards.
AGATTATGAGCCTTGCCGATTTCCATCCTCCAAAGGAGGATCTGACGGCTAGATTTCCCGGAGGAAGAGTATTTCCCAGCTCATCTCCGGCGATCAACATTGGCTTTTACTTTAGAGGTGCTGTGTTAAAAGAATATTATTTGCTTCTTGTGTTGTTTTTGTTATGGCAAGGTGCTAAAACTTTGTACTATTGCATATGCACTTTGTTTTATTGATTTTAACTATTAGAAAGTTGCTTTGTTTTATTGATTTCAAGTTGATTTAAACTAATATAAGTGATCCAGAAATGAGATTTGAAAATGATTTAAAAAGAGACTAGTGATCCAAAGTATCTTTCAAATGATGTAACACAAAAATATATTAAAAGTGAGACTTGGTTCAAGATGTTCGAGTTTAATGATATGTTAGTAACTGGATGTTAAAATTATATAGTTCCAATATATAAAATGTGTACATTGAGCATGTATACAATCACAATTATGGATTAGGTACAAATGTAACTCATAATATTACATGTATGATGCATTTCGAACATCTTCTCTATTAAAAGAGAATTACATATTGAAATTAACTTTAATTTCATGTGATATATTACAGAAAACGCCACTGCTTTTTAATTAAAACTGAATACTGGTATTTTGGTCATTTGTCAATCAATGCACATGTCCACCACCACTAACCATATATTTTATTATATTTAATCACCATCCTAATATAAGACATGTGACTAATGAAATCAAAACACATCCTAATTTTGATAAATATTCAGATTAATAAATTTTATAATCTACGGTTTAAAACATTTGTTATAATAAAATACAAATCATAAAAAACTAAAAATTATATTTAATAAATATTCAGATTAATATATATATATATATATATATATATATATATATATATGATTTATGACATGCTATAATTATAGTTGAATAGACAAAATTAGTATTCAACAATTATTAAAATATAAATTTTATTTCGCGCAAGTTGGTAGATAATCATCTAGTGTTTTATTATATTTAATCGACATCCTAATATAAGACCCGTGACTAGTGAAATCAAAACACATTCTAATTAAGCACGTGGTGATTCATTACTTAATAACTCTGGCTTGTTTAGTGAAATGAGAGTGTACCAAACCAAGCCAACTTACTAATTTTAATGCTATACTAGATTCTGACCAGTCCTTGTAGGGTATATATTTTGTTTCAAAATTATACAAGTTTTGTTATCAATGTTATTATAACAATAATCTTGTGATTCATATAATATGAATGGGGCCAGTAATTCATACGAATGGGGCCAATATGAATTACGATAATAATAGATGGTGCTAAAAGTAGAAGTTGTGTTTAAGATTAAAGGATCCACCATATGGTTTGTAGATAGATGATCCAAACTGTATCTCTGTAACTATATTTTATTAGTTAATACATATTTTTGTAATTGTATGTTCTAAATTATCGGTGACCACTTCTTTTTAATAGAAACAGTTATATTTAGATGTTGTATGATTTTAATTGGACTGAACTAATATATCAACTGTACATGTTCCAGATTTAATAGTATAGATGATTATAACCAAGCACTCAGCCCTTACCAACATTTACAATTTGTTTTATACATTCTCTTAGATCATAGTGGTAGTGGGAATGCAATTCTTCAAACTTCATTCTCTGTTTGAATACATAGTTTCAAAATGCCATTACGCCTTCATTTTTTCTACAAAAATATACACAAATACAATTTTCAAATAGCAAAAGGAACCGGTGCTGGATAGACAAATACAAGGTGTGTTACAAATCTTATAATTGATTCACCTTATGATGAGACCGATCCAACATATATTACAAGTTATTAAGTTGATATTCAAAGTGTATTAAGTTGATCAATGAATATCAGTAACCCTCAATGTCAAACCAAAAATCACAGATACACTAACTTTATGTTCCACTTTCTAAAAATGATTTACAGTTAATTTACACAAAATCTGACATTTTTCTGAGTATATTCTAAATCTTGCACGTTCTTCGATTTACAGTTATCGAACAACAAAAAGATAACATTTTTTTTTTAATAAATATCTAACCTCTACTCTCTCATTGAATTTAAATATAAAAGTTATACTCTTAAAATTACAAATTAAAATAATATATGCACGGGTGCTAGAATTTTGATTCAAATGTTCTGACTGGTATTGTATCCAATCCAAATTATCACTTATGTTATTCGTAAGAAATAATCAGATTTCAAAGATTTCTAAAATGACGTCTCATGTATAATACTGTTCTAAATCAAAAAAAAAAATGTAAAAAATACATCTTCTGAGCTGTGCTTAATATTAAGTTATTAACTAGAGTAGAGATTTTACCGCGCTACACGCGGTTATATATTTTAAATTTGTTAATTTATCATATTTACTATTATGCAGATTGTTTTGTTTGATTTATATTCTTTATAAATATTTATTGGTTTTATAAATTTCAATATTTTCATTTGGTTCTTGTAAATTTGGAATACGATTTGCTAAAACAATGTAGTCTATACGACATATTTTTGTTATCGTAAAATATGCTTACAATTTATTTAACCAAAAATGGTTTGCAAGATTAACACACTGTAGTTTGGTGTTATTTTTTTCTTAGTCGTTAATATTTGTTGACTTTCTACATGGTATGATGTTATATATCATGTATTTTTTATGTTTCATTTATGTTTCTGGAGTTATGACTAATTATCTTGCACTATGATTTTTGTAAGAGATATCAAATAATATGGATCTCTAATCTTTCATAATTTGCGATTAATGATCGTTATCAACATTATTTTCATTTTCGCTCTTCGATGTGCAATAGTTTTGTGAAAGTATTTGTTTTTTCATCTTATATAGTTAACCACACGAATGTGAAACTATGATAAAAAATTCATTAAAATTATCTTTTTTTTACATACTTTTCAATTGTGTCTTAGGGCTACAACATCTTTTTTTTTTTTAATTTTTCAGTTTTGGAGGTTTATTGTTTTCAATTGTTTTTCCTAAGTATTTAATTATCTTTAGTTTTTAGTTATTTTCATTTTTTTTCGTTTCTGTGTTTCCTCTAGTGTTTTTATATGTTTTGCTAAATTTTTGTTTTTGTTTTTGTTTTTGTTTTAACCCTTGTCTTTGTAGTTTGTGTATAATTGTGATATATTATTACTCCTTCTGTTTCATTATAAGTGTCGTTTTAGGTTTCGGCACACGGATTAAGGAAACAATTAATTTTGTACATTTCCTATAAAAAAACACTATTACCTATACACCTAACCATATTTCAACCAATATAAAAATAAATTTTGCATAAAATTAATAAATTTTGCATTGAAAATCGAAAACGACACTTATTTTGTAACGAAAAAAATTCTCTAAAACGACACTTAATATGAAACGGATGGAGTAGTAGGTTTTTCTTTTTAAAATTATTCCTTTCCTACTACGTACATCCTTATATTGATTCTAGTATGTTTTTTGATTTTAGGTAATTTTTAGTTATATCTATTATAAGACTATATTGAATTTATATTTATAGAACACATTACTAACGAAATATACTATTGAGATATTAGTTCAAATTTAATATTCTATTAAAACTATTTTCTTCATGTTAAATTTGATAACAAAACATTAAATATATTTATAAATAAGAATCAGCTTATGTTTCTTATAAAATATTATCATTATGTGAGAGAAGAACAATGTATTTCTCGATTTTTATTCTGGAAAATATAGTATTTCATGCCAAAAACAAAAGTATTTCAGAGAAATATTTTGGATGGTTTCGAATTATATGATTTTTACTCAATTCAATTGTTCTTTATAACATTACATGTGGCCATGTGGGAGAGGGGAGGAGATCGTGATGATGCAAACGCAAGGAGCTCCGATTCTATATTTATTGGGAGAAACATGTTAAAGAGTAACATAACCTTCGTGGATTCTCTTTTGTGCCAACCCAAAAATATTTTCATATATATATATAACAATACTTCGCAGAAAGAAAATATAACTTCCATGGGAAAAAAGGATTTTGCTCAGACGAAGCAATGTCAGGAGATAACTTCTATCTCTCTTTTTAGCCCTCATGCAAATGCTTCCTAAAACTGGTGAGCTTACATTTCATAAACCAGACGATATTTGTAATTTAGCATCAGAGACCTTACAAGCTCAATTATCTGATCATAAGAAATGAATACATATCGCTTTAAAAGTTAAACTTTAAAAAGGTAAGAAAAGCATCATTAACCCTTAGAATTATTCTTATTATTTTGACCCTTCATTAATCTCTGCAAAAAGAAGGAATCATATGTAAAATGATAAGATAACAAAATGGATTCTATGATGGTTTTAAACAGTTACGGAAAATAATTGACCTGGTTAGGAAGTCAGGCTCTATCTGAGATAGTCTAACTCGCATATCAGGAGCCGTTGGAGCAGCTCCAGGCCTAATTGTAGGCTACAACTTGTAGCGAAAGCTTCACTACAGACACCTAACTAATTCCTTTGGAAAAGCCTCTCAGGCTGTTTCACAAAGATGCATGTCACACGGTACGTTAATCTCAAGCCTGTTCCAAGCCTGTTTCGTCCTAATATGTGAACTACTGAAATCAAATAAAATGTATCAGCAGCTTGTAACATACCGTGTTTCCAATAAAAGTTGGTGGTTGAGGATAAAACTGATAAGCGCTGCAACAGAATAATAATTAGAGTGAGATATAAGTCTTAACATTGCTTTTATAGTTCAACTATTATTATATAAATATCTAGAGCATACATGTAATTTTGCAAGCCAAGCAATGGGAACAATGATGGTATATGAACATGGTAACTAAACTACCTTGCTAAGGGATGAACTCTTCTGATTTATCATCTCCAAAGCCTTCTCTACAACAGATAATATGCCCCTTTTATAGGAACATGATTCTTCCTCAGAACAGATACTCCTAGAGATTCCCTTCGTAACCTCACCAACATAAATAACCTGACACTGCAAAGTTCTCGTTAGTATAAAGAATTTTCAATATCTCAAACCAGATTTTACCCAGAAAATGGATATAAAGAGAAGTAACTTGAATCCATCTATGTTAAACTGAAGCATAGTTTCCTCAAGTTATTTAATATAATTCGCCGGCGTCTAGTAGAATTCATCTATGTTAACATTAAGCTTCCACCAAGCTCAACATGTGCATGTATCAGCCAGTTTTGGTCAAAGAACTCCATAAATTCTCTTTAAAAAATCAACTGAATGTTGCTGTGGCATCATCCTACAGAGTTAAACAGACAGTGACAGAGCTGCATAAGAAGTGGGTGTTATTCATGTGTGGTATGATGGGACCGTTTCAAACGTATGGAAAAAGAAAACAAAAAAAATTCCACTTACGAACCTAGTAAGAACTGGAAGGCAATACGCTGGTGGATGATGATCTTTTGCCAATGGAGAACAACATAGGTCACATCAAAGCTAGGAAAGGAAGATTTAAAAACACACTTCCTGAGAGGAGCCGATAAGAGAATCCATGAGAGGCGATGAGCGAGAGTGTCACGTCTAAAAACTCAAATTAAAGCAAATCAATCCCTATATTCATTTTACAACATATAGGTCTGGCACATCAAAAGAAAACTTACACCTTCGAAATTGAATCTCATCATCTCTGTTATACAAATGAACTTTATATATAAATTATACAAAATCTACATCTGCAACTTATATAAGGCAATAATCACATTGTATACATTATTATGCTCTTACCTTATCAATTATTGTGAGAAAGGGAAGGGACGATTACGTAAGGGAGAAAGCCTCAAGATACTTGGAATACGCTTTGTCCAGTTTTGCAACTTTGCCACCACACATCTATCAAATAGCTCCAACGAAATGGATTAACTGGGACAGTAGTTCTGATTCGTCTGAGATGGCTTTAAAATACAGGACGACAGGAGACTTTCCGGTGGAGATGGGACTTTCCGGTGGAGTTCATTCATAGTTTCAGCTTCTTCAGTGGAGGTTTCGATTTGGTTGGATTAAACTGTAGAGGAAGCAATTTATATAGTGTAAGAAACAAAGGGAGGCGAAAAGAATCCATAAAGAGTGGAGTGAAAAACATATTGATTGATAGGATATGGATCACGGTAACAAAGATCATGAACACAGAAAGGAGAAGACGAAGAGTGTGACTCGGAATTGATCGACGCTTCCATAGAATATTAGGGTTTCGGAAGTGGGTCGATTTGAGCCAAAACAAAATAGGATGAGTCCACACAAAGAACCCATTTTTCTTTTTCTAATAAGTTGGGGTGACATGACAAAACAAAACTTTTTTATTGGATGATTTTATTGATGACGTGGATGCTCTCTCCTTTTAGTATGAAGTGCTTTTAGAGCACCATTAAATGGGGCGCTTAATTTTTTTATTTTTTTTAATTTTTTTCTCTGGTTAAAAAAAAAATTTTAAACGCATCAATCGCAGACCGTCACGTGTCAGCGGAGCCCGCGAAATAGTGCAAACACCGACGCTTAAATAGGCAGCAGAAGCAATGGTGCTTAAATTTTTTGTCGGACTCATCCACTATTATATTAATTTTTTTACTAAGCTCTCTCATTAATGTTGCTCTTAGTATTGTAAGATTATAAAGTTATTTTAGAGAGCATTATCATTTAATAATAATATTTGACGTGACTTGGTTTAAGAACTTGATTTTTTATTTGTGGGTTGTGAAATAGTTTTTATTTTTATTTTCCTAAAAGCCATTTTTATCAATCATTTTTCATTTACCGAAACTTAGGAAAACTAGGTTTTTAGAAAAACTAAGCCGTTTCTAAATAAAAGCAAACCGATAAGATAACAAATTCTCCTAATCATTAATGTTTATAGAAATAATTCTTTTAGCATCTAAAATCTAACATGAAAACAATTCATACTAAAAATATTTGTTAGTTTATCAATAAAATTAACTTAATTTTTTTAAAGTCAACTTCTTAGATCATATTGTGAAATAAACGTGTTCATATCTTATTGATATTTTTTGTATTATTTGGAAATTGTGCTATTGTTTTAGTAATCTGAAATTTATTATAAATACTGAACAAAACCAAAAGTAAGTAAATCACCATTCCAAGTTTAAAAAATAACAAAAACATACATTAAAATCAAAGTTGACTTAAACCTGGAATGGTGGTTTACTTACTTCGGAAAATGTGTAATGGTGATGAAAAGGAATAAAACAAGAGGAATGGTGATTTTTTACTTTGGAAAATGTGTAATGGCGATGAAAAGGAGTAAAATCATCATTGTTTACATATAGATTTAACCAAAAGAAATAAAATAGAAGGAAAATCTATTTCTCGCCTAATTTAATAAGAAATAATTATAATCTATTATTCTTAAATTTTAAAGAATATTAAAGAATCATAGAAAACAAATATTCCTTGTAAATAGTGTAAATTGTAAAGAATGATAAATAATTCACTATTCTCATTCATTCCTTTGGTCACCATTTAAAGTTTAAGACAAAACAGAAACATACACTCAAACAATCAAATATGTAATTAAAAATGTTTATGTAAATCTAAATTCGGTTGGTTCTGAAGTCCATTTCAATAAATGGAGGCTTTAAAAGGTGGTTGGTCTGTTGTAGACATACGACTTCGCGAACCACAAGTAGCAAGCCAAACCAATGAAGCTGAGACAAGCCAGTAGCCAGTAAAAGTAGTCTAGATGAGCTTGATTCAAGTCGTTATCAAACCAGCTCGTTTGGCCATGCTGACTTGTGACTTTATCAATAACTGATATCATGAAGCTGCTTAGGAAGTTTCCAGCCCCATATATGCCTAGGTTCAGAGCCATACCAACGCTCCTAAGCTCACTAGGAATTTGGTCATAGAAGAACTCCTGTAAACCAGTCATTGTGAACACGTCGGCGACTCCATATAGAACATACTGTGGAACCAACCACCATACGCTCATCAGTACAGAGGTGTCTTCATGCGCGGTTTGTAGCCTTTTGGTTTCAACCAAGGCGGCTACTACCATAGCAAGAATAGTAAGTGAGATTCCTGTACCAATCCTTTGAAGCATTGTGATTCCTGATGGGTTTTGAGTAAAAGATCTTGCGAATGGGATGAGTATACGGTCGTAGATCGGGATGAAGACGATAATTGATAGGCTTGTGACACATTGGAGTGTAGCTGCAGGGATTAAGATTCCTTGTGAGATAGACCTGTCCATTGTGGCTCCTTGCTTTGTGAAGAAGGTTGGGGATTGCGCAAACACAATAGTGTATACTAAGCAAGTCATCCATATGGGAACAAGCTTAAGTACAGCTTTTGCATCTTCAATTTCATCTAAATCACATGCATTCCCTGCCCTGTCGAGGAATCTGCATAGTATCCGAGAGAAGCTGTCAAACTTTCATCTCAAAACCATATGAAATAATATGTAGTAGCTAGTGACCTCCTTGCCAGTGGGATGAAAAGTCTGTAAATTATTTGATAAACATAAGATAGACAAAAAAATCACTGATTTTAGTGTATTATTTTACCATTATAAATCTTAGTGATATTTTTAAAACATTATATCATGAATATATTAACTTTTTAAAAATATGACTACATGAAAATACTATGCAAAAAAACAATTTTAATGTAAAAGTATGTAAACTGAACATATAAATAGAGAACACTGAATGGGAAAGATCATTTAAGATGATCATAGTTAACAAGAAGTTACAATCATTGATTGGTTAAGTTTTGGAAATAATTGTAGATCCTTTGTAGTTATATAATAGTCTTTTTTTCGACAGTTAATAGAGTCTATGTTCATGTGAACCATGTTTTGAATTTATCTTATAAAAAAAATATGTTAAACTGATTGACTAAAATTTTTCGCATAAATTTGTTGCCCTGTATCAATAATTATACTAACAGCTACCAACCTGCGGAAATGAGAACAATAAGATTGAAACTGATTATAATGAATATGTGAGACAACTTACTTTTGAATAAGAATATGACCATCTGAAAAACTCTCAGCGGCAGAATATTGTTTCTAAAAGCATTTTTATTTTTATTTTTCATACAAACATGAAAGGTTTCAGATAACCATTTGTAATAAAAAAAAAATTGTAAGCGTAGAAGATTATAATACTGAACAAAAATAATGATTAAAATGGATATGCAAAATTTTATTATATAGTGAAAAAAAAGCTAATAATTCATGAGAAAGATATAAAAATTGACAAAATCATACAATTTCCATAAACGAATAGAAAATAAATACATAAATTATTTAGAATTCTATTTGTAAACATTAAGATAATGTATACTATAAAAACTGTTACTTTCCGTAATTGTAGATATATATGTACGTTGAAGAAGGTATTGTTTAAGTCAGTTTGTTGTGATTAGAACATCTATACTATTATCTATACTATTAAAAGGGAAAGATTCTTAAAAAAATCTATTTAAACAAAGTTGTTGAACTATTTTATTACATTTATCTATTTTTTTGGTCTTACCTTATATTTCTCTAACTATATAAATACTTTACATAATTTAAATAAACTCATTTATTATTCTCTCATAATCTATTATATAATTACTCTAACAATAAATTATCATTATATATGGCATATTATTCAAACATGTTTATACATGACGTGATCATTATCACATATAGTTCCATTAATAGTATACAATTTTCAATGGTTTAGTTATATTTAATATATGTTGTAATGGTGAATCCTCTCGTGTATAACAATCTTATATATGAAATAAATGATTAACCTTATCATACAAAATATCAAATGGGTCTAAACGGATTGGAGATTTATATAGAATTTGTAAAAAATGACTGATTTAAATAGAGCATGTTTATTTACTTTACAAATTCTAACAATGCATATGATACGTTTTATTGAAATTTTCACAAATGTAAAATATCTTGTGCTTTAAATCGGATAGCTTAGATTGTTTGGAAAAAAATATAGGATAAATAATTAAATGTTAATTATTTGAATAAAAATATTCGAGCCATTAATTTGTTTTGCATAATTTGGTTTATAAATAGTATTTTTAGGATATTTGGTTATTTAGAAATCAAATATAATTAATATTTGTAGGTATATAATTTGTATTTTAAAATTTTAAATTCTCATTTGGTTTTCAGTTCGGTTTCTATTTTTTGGTTCCAAAGATATATGATATACTCGATTATTTATGAAACTCAGCTTAATTCTAATTTTTTTTTCCGGTTTGGTATGATTCAGTGCATCCGGGCAAATGTCTCCAACCCTATAAAACTACATTAATACTGAACGTAAAATAAAGAAGTATCAAATATATTTTTTGGTAATCAACCAACTTCAATTATATTTAATTATTTGAATCATTAATTACATATTTAATTTAATAAACTTACAGTAATAACTGAACAATACTATTCTTATTTAAAATAATTTAAAAAAGAATCTAATATTTATTAATATTAAAGTAATGTAATTTTTATTTATGAAAATGAAAACACAATAATCTATTAATTTAATTAATTTCCTATTCAATGATTTTTTGTAGTATCTAAACCCACAAAAATAGTTTTACTTATTTCAAATTTTTAGAAATTATTTGAGTGGTTTTAAAAGAAGATAAATAAAAAGTAATTAAAAAGTTAGGACTTAATGTTTTATATTGTTTGGACACAAGATTAGTTATTCTGTTGTTTAAAAACACATTTAGTAGTATAATGTTATTTTCCATAATCACAAGAGTAAATCTAACTATATTATAAAATAGTGTATTTAATTTAAAAAACTTACAAAAAATTAGATCCATAAGAATGATTTTGTTTTAATTAGAGAGATGAGATTTCTATAATATAGATCAGAACATTATCCAATGTCCATTATGGACCGTCCATAAGTTTTCAAAGTAAAAATGGGTTGTCTTGACAAATCTAGTTGGCCGCTTGATGGACCATTTGACATCTCTAACATTCATAACATAAAGAAAGATGGTACAAGCACAAGGGTAGCCTCAAATATTTTGAAGACAAGAAATTTATGTTTATCATGTTACCTCAATTGCTTGGAACTCTGGTGAGGCAAGAGAAGTAGGGTTTTGTTCGGGTTATCGATATCTAAATCGCGTTGTTGTCTGTTTTTTACTGCCTCCACAAAAACACGGCCGATTCATGCAAAAGGGTTTTTGTTTCCTCCTCTCTCAGTACTAAACCGGTAAGAGGATGTTCCGTGGAGGAAGAGAAACATAGCAAGCAGCACGAAAACGCTTGGAATACCAAATCCTAATGACCAACTTAGGTTCTCTTGAATGTAGCTAGAGACCAAACGAGTGGACAGTATGCTAACTGATGCAGATAAATATTTGGGGTATGTCTAAATATTTATTATTTATTATTTATTTTATTAATTTTTTAGATAATTATCTGTGTTATTTTAGGGTTTTATGGTTTTCTTATATATAACCGTTTAGGCTTAAGTTTGTATTCAGATTATTGATATTGATATTTTTATAAAGAGCTTTTGTTAAGTACTGAGAAGAGTATTCACAACTTTGTTTTCAGATAGAGCTTCGACTCTCAACGATTTCAAGAAGCCAACGTTTTTTAGGTATTCTCAGAATCAATAGGTTATTGTGTTATCCGTAGCCTCCGTTACATAAGGTGGTATCAGAGCTGGTGTTTTGGTTTCTTAATCAAAACTCGATTCTGGAATCATGGAGAGTTTGTTCGTCGAAAGTGAACAAATTGTTTTCAGAGAAATTCATGGTGATCCAATATTCGATGTTTACGATGACGAAGGTTGGATTCAAGTTGAACACAATGATTTGGATGACCAAGAGCTAAACAATCTTTACAATGAAGTTCTTCTCCAAACGATTGGCTTTCTTCTCATGGACGGCAGCCGCTTAGGGTTACGCAATTCAATTTGTGAAGATTATTGTGCTAATTGGGCTTTTGGAAATAATAGCCCAATTTTAACACGTCAGTGCAATAAGGAGCACAAAGATTTTAAATCATTCAATCTCATAAAACACGGCATGTTTTTGAGAAGTGTGGGAATTCACGAAAACAAATGGATAGTGGAGATTTGGTCTTATTATATGAAAGATTGCATGAAACAAAATTCCAGTTCCTTGTGAGATGCTACGCTGAGGTTGTTGATTTGAAGATTAAGGTGATGGTGCGAATGAATCATGTTTTTTTATTTGAAGAATATTATTTATGTAAAATTCGTAAAAAGTTAAAAGTTCTCATGAAGATTTCAAGTCTCGAAAGCTTTGAAATAGAAGATCATGGTTAAGATTCCAGGGCGAATTTTCTTCGACCCGGAGAGAATGATGCAAATAAATATTTGGGATATGTCTAAATATTTATTATTTATTATTTATTTTATTAATCTTTTAGATAATTATCTTTGTTATTTTAGGGTTTTATGGTTTTCTTATATATAGCCGTTTAGGTTTAAGTTTGTATTCAGATTATTGATATTGATATTTTTATAAAGAACTTTTGTTAAGCATTGAGAAGAGTATTCTCAACCTTGTTTTCGGATAGAGCTTCGACTCTCAACAATTTCAAGAAGGCAACGTTTCCTAGGTATTCTCATAATCAAATCAATAGGTTATTTGTGTTATCCGTAACTTCCGCTACATCACTAACACAGATTCCAAACATCAACCAGTTGAAGAAAGAACTCTTGGCTTTTGCCTCTTGTAGATCATCTCCATCGAACTGATCCGCTCCAAACACCTTAATACACGGTTTGTAACCGCCTTGACCTATTGCCACAAGGTACAGAGAAAAGAAGAAGAGAGTCACTTGGAGCTGAGAAGCACATGAGACGAGCTGGCTCTGATCCTCGCAGTGTGAGTGTGAGGGAATCATGGCTGAAAACGTCAGCAACGCAAGTCCCAGTGTTGTTTCATCAAATCATCAAAGATCTGGCAATGCCAGTAACAAAGACAACAAAGAAAGATACTGTTAATATTACCAAGATATATAGAGAAGATGAGATGACTATAGTACGGTAACGGCCGAGAAACGCGTCGGCTACAAACGCCCAGAGAATAGGCAGGAGCGACAATGTTCCAATCCAAACGTTCACATTTGCCGTAGCTGCAGCTGTTGACTCACCCAATGGTCCTGTCAAGTAGTTATCAGGTTGGAGGATATTCCGTAGTAAGCGAATCCCGCGGCCATTTCTACACCTACAGAGAAAAAACAGAGTTAGCAAATTTTCAAGAGGAAAGTGAGGAACTCAGATTACATTGTACTTACCAATGATGATCCTAGCCGACGTCCATCCACCGGAGGAGAGTCTGACTGCTGCGTTTCCGAGTTTATCATCAGCGGTGATGGGCATTGTGATTGATTGATTTGTCAGAAACAGACAGACAAATGCTTAAGAATTTAATAGGCATTGTGGTAAGTAATGTTGATGAACAAGATCTGACAACTGAATAGTTAACCTCGTTTAGCATGCATACTTTTTTATTGTCTGTTTTCACAGAAAGTAGGTGGAACATTGTTCAATCATCAGTCAAAAACAGTATTTAAAAATAAGAAAACCGCTATAGATTTGGGGTTATTTGTCAAATAACCAAAAACCAAAATTAGATTTTTAGAGAAGATAGGAAGAGAAAAGACGAGAGAGAAAGTGCTCTGGTTAGTTGGTGAATTTGTTTTTTTGGGGGTTAATAAGTACAATTTCTATAGATTTTATTGGGCTGGGATCGATTTTTAACCGAACCGAGCCGAAAATTTTGGTTTTCGGTTAGTTCGGTTCGAAAGCTTGGTACAGTAAGGTAAGAACAAAAAAACTGGTTTTCGGTTCGGTAATCAGTTAGATTGGTTTTCTAAAAAAAAAGATAAAGAAATTTCTAAACAGTACCAATCTTAACCAAAATTCCGAATTATACTAACCAAAATCTGAATCGAAACAACCGAACTAACGAAAATAACCGAACCGAATAAACTGAACTAACCAAAATCCAAACCGAAATTAAACATTTTCTGAATTTTATTCAATTTAAAACGAAAAATTTAATCGAACTAACCACAAAACAGAAAACCTCTGTAAAATTTTTGAAACCGAACTAACCAAAAACTAAACTGAACCAAACTTCCTTCGGTTCAATTTGGTGAGATTTTGACTAATCTGAACTAACCGAGTTCCGAACTAACCGAGCCAAACTACCCGAATAAACCAAACCGCATGCCTAGATTTTATGTTATTTTATTAGCCTGTTGATTCCAAATGAAGTTATTTTTTAAAAAGTATCCTTAACAAGAACCAAAACAGTGTAAACGCTAACGTGACCTCCAAGATTCTAAAGGAAAAGAAAAAAACAGTAACTCATAGTTATATTACCTGAGTTTCTTTTTATCTGGCAGAAGGGTTTTTGTTTTCCTAACCATACTAACCAAAATTAAGGGTGTAACTGATTTTCTCACTACCACACAAACGTAATTTTTTTGTTGGTAGTGATTGTTGACATTTTGCAACAATCACAAAAATGCTACAAACTCTTCAAACTGCTCCAAATTTCTTAAAATCAAAAGTTGGTTTCCGCTAACGTTTACGGTTGCAGGTGGATAAATAAATATAAAAATATTTTCTAAATATATTTAATTTTTTTAAATTTAAAATTTTAAATTAAATTATTATAAATAAAAATATATATAAATTTTAAATTTTAATTTAAATTCACTAACAGTATCATAATTTTATTTTATAAAAACTTTAAACCTGTTATAAATCATATGATGAATGTCCATAACCGGCCCGGTCCATAACCGGCCCAATACCTAGAAAAAGAGAGGCGGCCATGCATGGAGAGAGAGAGAGAGAGAGAGAGAGAGAGAGAGAGAGAGAGAAGCGGTTTACGTAGTTAGAGAAAATGAAACTCTATTTCATTTTCCTTGTATTTGTATACTTTCCATATTTATGTCTTTTCTTTTATCTATTTGTAACTCACATATATAAGGGCACCTTATGATTGAGTAATAATAATAAGAACTTATAGTTTCTAATCTCTTAAGTTTATACCACGTTATCAGCACAAAACTCTAAAACACCCTGAGCCAAAAACAAAATCGATAAACCCTAAAACCCTAACCGTAGCCGGCGTATCCGATGAACCCTAATCCGATTGCGTCTCTTGTTCTAGCTCACGTCCCCGATCAGCTCCAGCCCCAAGGCGTTCCTGATCCTAGACCAACTCAGCCCCATCTCGCATCCAGCTCGCGTTCCAGACAGCAAGCGTCCCGTTCGCATCAGACGATCAAGCCGCTCGCGATCCGACAGCAAACAGCTCGTGTCTCCGATCAGCCGCTCGCAACCTCAGCCTCAATACCGTTCGCGACTCGATAGGAAACAGCCAGCTCGCGTCCCGTTCTTGTCCAGCTCGCGGTTCATCCATCGTGGTGGTCCGGTTTCAACAATCTACTAATCTAAAGAAATAAACGAGAACAAGGATGTACTCGTTGTGGACAGTGGGTCAAGCCACATGAACTTAAAAGACAAGAGATACTTCATAAACCTAACCCTTAAAAACGCCAACATCTCCACCATTGCTAGCTAGACTCATAGAGGGTCACGGTCAGGCTAATATCTTGTTGCCTATGGGTACACATCTTGAGATATCAGATGCTTTGTATTCACCCAACTCTAAGAGAAGTCTATTAAGCTTTAAATACATTCGAATGAAAGGTTTTCATATTGAAACCAAGGGCGAAGGAAACAAAGAGTTCCTTCAGATCATCGAAATCGCCCAAGGTCATAAGAAAAATTTAGAATCCATACCCGCACTATCTACTAGTCTTTACCATGCTAAAGTCAGTATGATCGAGGCCCATGCGGCCACTTTTAATAAAGAGGCAAACGACAACTTCACTTTATGGCACGACCGGCTTGGCCATCCCGGTTCGACCATGATGCGTAAACTGATCCTGAACTCAAACGGCCATTCTGTCAAAGAGAAAAGAATCATCCCTAAGCATCTATCTTGTGTTGCTTGTTCCCAAGGGAAACTCATTTCTAGGCCATCACCAGTTAAAGTCACTACGAAAATGATAAACTTTCTGGAAAGAATTCAAGGAGACATATGTGGACCAATTCACCAACCTAGGGGGACATTTCGATATTTCATGGTCCTCATAGATGCGTCCACTAGATGGTCGCATGTCTGTCTCATCTCGACCAGAAACTTGGCATTTGCCAGGTTACTTGCTCAGATAATTCGATTACGAGCTCATTTTCCAGATTTTCTTTTAAAGACTATACGTCTTGACAATGCTGGTGAGTTTACTTCCCAAGCATTTAATGATTACTGTATGTCCATTGGGGTAAGTGTGGAACACTCCGTGGCACATGTACATACACAAAATGGCTTGGCCGAATCATTTATAAAACGCATACAACTCATAGCTCAACCATTACTCATGAGGTCGAGACTTCCGGTCTCAGCGTGGGAACACGCCGTCCTTCACGCGGCCGAGCTCATACGCATCAGGCCATCCAGTGAACATAATTATTCCCCATTACAATTACTTACGGGTCATGAGCCAGACATTTCCCATCTTAAGACATTCGGCTGTGCCGTTTATGTTCCAATTGCTCCACCACAGAGAACAAAGATGGGACCTCAAAGGAGGATGGGGATATATGTTGGATTTGATTCCCCCATGATTTTAAAGAATCTCGAGCCAACTACGGGT
>NC_027749.1:21115315-21129824 GCF_000695525.1 Brassica oleracea var. oleracea | reverse complement strand
GATAGCAGTAAAATGGTAAAAGAAATATCATGGAATCAAACATCCATATCTTGGCAAGATCCTCGAACTCAAGAATGTGATCTAGAAGTTCAAAAGATCCTACATTTACAAAAGCTAGCTAATCAATTGTCAGATTCCTTTGCTGACCCGAATAGAGTGACAAAGTCACATATACCAGCTGCTAATGCACCAATAAGAATTGATGATCAAGAAGGACACAATCAATTTGCTACAGAGTCTAGACAACGTTTGAAACGTGGTAGACCAATAGGTTAAAAAGATAAGAACCCTCGGAAAACAAAGAAAGGTGTTGAAATAGAAACCGAGGGACATGATATCCGAGACACGGCCGCGGCTGATTCGAAACCCCGGGACACGGCCATGGTCGACCCTGATGCCCTTGATGTGGCCGGCTCTGATGTACCAAACAATGATTCTTGGGACGCCAAGATTCATGGTATTGAAGTTCCTGATAACAATGAGATCTCAATAAACTATGTCTTGTCTGGGATACAATGGAACTGAAAGGATGTCGACATCGATGATATATTTGTATACAAGGTAGCACTTGAACTTATGGATTTAAACGAGGATCATGAACCCACATCTATTTATGAGTGCACCCAACGATCAGATTGGATCAAACGGAAAGAAGCTATAAACGTGAAGTTAAACTATTTAAAAAAGAGAGGTGTTTTCGGCCCTATAATCCAAACACCATTTGATGTAAAACCAGTTGGATACAAATAGGTCTTTGTGAGGAAAAGAAATGAGAATGGTGAAGTCATGAGGTATAAAGCCCGGCTTGTTGCACAAGGATTCTCACAGAGCCCAGGAATCGATTATGAGAAAACATATTCCCCTGTGGTAGACGCAACAACTTTTAGATTCCTGATAAGTCAGGCCATAAGAGAAAACTTAAACCTACGGTTAATGGATGTAGTAACCGCATATTTATATGGTCCACTGGATAATGAAATTTACATGAAAGTTCCAGAAGGTATCGAATTGAAAAGCAAAGAGAGTTCTCGAGAACAACATTGTATTAAGTTGATTAAATCTCTTTATGGACTGAAACAATCCGGTCGGATGTGGTACAATCAACTGAGTGAGTACCTAGTGAAAGAAAGATATAGAAATGATCCGATCAGTCCATGCATTTTCATAAAGAAATTCGAAAACAAAGGATTTGTGATCATAGTAGTATATGTTGATGATCTGAATATCCTAGGAACCTCTAGAGAGATTTCTCAAACAGTTGAATATCTTAAGAAAGAATTCGAGACGAAAGATCTTGGAAAAACGAAATTATGTTTGGGATTACAACTTGAGTACATAAAAGATGGAATCCTTGTGCATCAAATGGCATACACAGAAAAGGTATTCAAGAGGTTTAACATGGCCGACTCACACCATTTGTCCAGTCCCATGGTCGTGAGGTCTCTCGGCCTGGACACTGATCCATTTCGTCCCAAGATGGACGTTGAAGAAGTCCTTGGTCCCGAAGTGCCATGTCTCAGTGGCATAGGAGCTTTAATGTATTTGGCAACTCACACACGGCCTGATATATCTTTTGCCGTGAACATACTGTCTAGGTTTAGCTCTTGTCCGACCCAAAGGCACTGGAACGGGATTAAACATGTTCTTCGTTACCTGTAAGGAACGAAAGACTTGGGTCTATTTTATACTAACCATAACAAAGATGGTTTAGTTGGTTTTGCTGATGCAGGCTATCTATCAGATCCACATTATGCTTGATCACATACAGGTTATGTCTTTATACATGGAGGTACGGCCATATCATGGCGTTCCATGAAGCAGACGATCGCGGCCACATCTTCGAACCATTCGGAAATATTGGCCATACATGAGGCCAGCCGCGAATGTGTCTGGTTGAGGTCGATGACCCAACATGTCCGATCAGATTGTGGGGTGGTCGAGTGCAAGAAACCGACTGTGATGTTTGAGGATAATGCAGCATGCATTGCTCAGCTCAAAGATGGTTACATCAAAGGAGACAGAACAAAGCATATTTTGCCCAAGTTCTTCTTCACTTACGATTTGCAAAAGGCTGGAGAGGTCCAAGTGGTCCAAGTACGTTCCAGTGACAACTTAGCCGACCTGTTCACTAAAGCGCTTCCGACCTGCACGTTCAGGAAGCTCACGCATCAGATTGGGATGCGTAGACTGAAGGATCTTCAGTGATGATCAGAACAGGGGGAGTATACGTGTTGTACTATTTTTTCTTCACCATGGTTTTGTCCCACTGGGTTTTCCTGGTAAGGTTTTAATGAGGCAACATCCAAAGCGTATACAATCCTTGTATGGTTATGGAATCCAAGGGGGAGTGTTATAAATCATATGATGGATGTCCATAACCGGCCCGGTCCATAACCGGCCCAATACCTAGAGAGAGAGAGGCGGCCACGCATGGAGAGAGAGAGAGATAGGTGGTTTACCTAGTTAGAGAAAATGAAATTCTATTTCCTTTTCCTTGTATTTGTATACTTTCCATATTTATGTTTTTCCTTTTATCTCTTTGTAACTCTCATATATAAGGACATCTTATGATTGAGTAATAATAATAATAACTTATAGTTTCTAATCTCTTAAGTTTATAACAAAACCAAAATTATTCACTATAATTTTTATACTTATTCTTAGATACTTACCATCAAGGTTGGTTTTATGATCTCTAATTTGGTTCGTCACTTCTCAATTAACCAAAATTATACAAAGAAACTTTCTCGGATTGCACACTTATTGGCAATAACATCTTCCCTAATTTGTTGGTAATTCTACAGTTTTGTGGCGTCAATTCTAGAAATTATTATATGTAAACCCTACATTGTACATAAAAACAAAAACAAAACCCTACATATAGATAGTTCGTGAATGAAAACATTTTTATCCTGAAAATTTGAAAGCATACACATGCATTTTAAACGAGTTTGTTAGAGTTCCAATCTTGTTTCTTTCTTCTTCTTTTTTTTTAAAAATTGTTTCTTTCTTACTTAGGCAGAAGAAAAGTATTGTGAATTTAATTCCCATCAAGCATCGATATCATATTTGTTTTTCCTTTTTAATTGATCGATATCATACTTGGATGATTGAGAGGTCCTTTGGGCCCGGGACAAGAATTTAGACTATGTTTGAGGGATAGCCATATTACAGGTTCTTGTTTTTGGCCTGAAATTATGTACAAGGTTTTTTAGCTCATAACTTCTTAGTAAAAGAAACAAAAAAAATCTTGAAAATGAAAAAAAAAAAGCATCAATTCATGATCTTCCTGAAAAGATTGGGATGAAAACATATAGCTCGAGTCTTTTTACTGCAAAATCCGCTTTGTAGGACTACTATTGGTGTCCTTATGATTTGTAAAAGCCCGTCCTCGGTCTCAGATGAGACATGCATGTTACATCAACCATAGAAAGCAAAGCACGTAGTAGAATTATTATCATAAGAAAAAATATTATTACACAGATATATAGTTCATGGTACACGTCAATTAGTACACATTTTAATGGTGTCCTATTTTGTTGAAGTTTCAGTCGTCCTTTTATTTAATTTGCTGAAGAAAAGTAGTTCACCAATTTAATTGGGATCACGATTGTTTGTCTAAAAAAAGAACAAATACGTGAAACATGCTACTCCAACGTAAAACCATGATCTGCCATAAAATTATGATTTATGTTTGCATAATCTATTCCATGATCAAAAATAAAATAATATTCTTTGATTTCACGGTAACATCATGATTTTTTTCGTTATAAACTATTTGATTATTCAACGAAAAATTGACATTCTACTTTCTATAGCATAATTATGGCTATGCTACTCTGATGCAGAATAATGATTATTGCCAAATAATGTTCCATAATTTTGCGATTACAGTTTCAAATGCAAAATTGTGATTTGTGATTACAATACAGAATACAGTTACAAAATGGAAGGTGAGGCGTGAAGCTCTTCCAACCCCATATGCAGTCTTGGCTTCCCTATGTGTAATCATTCACACTAACTCTAGCATTATAGACTCAACCTTATTTTTATTCTTTTTGCCAAGGTTAACTCTGTGTAGTTCAAAAATGTTGTAATCTTTTACAAATTATTCCTATATTTATATCATATCTACAAATATGGTAAAAATACAAAATACAGTATAATCTTTATGCAGTAAACGTTAATAACTCGATATATCAATATAATTGTTTGTTTTAAATGAAACTAGATTTTGATCCGCATTGAAACTACGTGTATCTTTCGAAAATAGAGTTTGGATCAAATATTCTGACTGGTATTCATATCTCATCTAAATTATCAATTATGTTATCGGTAAGAAATCATCAGATTTTCAATTATTTCTAAAATGCCATCTCATGTATAATATTGTTCCGAATAAAAAGGGTAAAATATATCTTTTGAGCTGTGGTTAATTATCATTTAATACTCCATCCTTTTTTAATACTCAATCTTTTTTGTAAAAAAATTCATTTTGACATTTTTCATACAGATTAAGAAAATGATTAAAATTCATTAATGGTTTTATTAATTAGTTATACATATTTAACCAATAATATTTGAGATAAAAAAAATATAAGATCAAAATATTTTTTAATTAAAATAATCTTAAGGTAAGTATAAATTACATTGAAATTTTAAAATGACACTTTTGTGTAATAAGAAAAAGTGTCAAAATGACATTTTTGAAACAAATGAAGTAATAATATTTGACATGACTTGGTTTTGTAGACCTTGATTTTTTTTAGTTTTTGAAACTTTTTAAAAACATTTCCTAAAAATAATTTTACACATCAATCATTTTTTGAAAAAATGGATTTCCCAAACTGAGGAAAACTAGGTATTTGAAAAATTAACCAGTTTCTAAATAAAACCAAAAATCAATATTTTCTTGGTTTTTACATAATAATTGTTTGATAGTTTTAATTCTTTTTCTTATAACCATGGTAGGGCCCAAAGACTAATCTCATGACGCATTGCATTCCGATACGTTAAATCTCATTGTTAAGGACATTGCTAGGTGGCCAATGCTACTCGAATCCATGGCAGAAGTTTTAGCTGGAGCCCCTTCAACTAGTCTAATGGTTTTAATTTAGTTAAAACTAGGGGGTTGTCCGCGCTTCGCGCAGATTATTGTATTTTTGTTCTTAAATATGATTTTCTGATGATGTTATTATGTGGACAGTATTTATTTGTGAAGAGCATTATTTGATGTTTTATTATGTTATGTAGCAGTAGGTAATAAGTTAATATATTATGTGTTTATCTTTTTAATAATGTGTTTTTGTATGTATAATACTACTTGTTAGGGGTAAAGTGAGTCTCTGATGTAAAATATATTGAATTTCAATAAGTTTGTCTTTAGGCATTTGTTGATTCTAAGATTAACAGTGTCAAAATTGTATTTTAATTTTTCACATTTTTAAACATTACTTTTTTTAGGTGTTTTTTGTACTCTCCCCCATCTTTTGACCTTGAGCCATTACCATTTATGTATTTTGTTTACCTCTCCGGTATGCAGTGCTTCTCACCATCACTGGAAAAAGACTCATTTTCATGCTCTTGTTTTTCCTCACCTTCTTTTTTCTGTGAGATTATCTGGTATTTGTTATAGATCAGACATATTAGTTCCATGTTGTGCGGTTGTTTCTTACGGCGTTGTATGTTATTTCAGATAATATTGGTCCTCTTTTTCCTTAGGTTTTGGCTAAGGTTAGAAACTACATCTCGTTGGGTTGGGTAAGAGTTTAGTTGTCATTGATGTTATTTTCTTCGTCGCTGGTTTGCTGTCAATAGTTTCTGCTCGTCTTGGTTTTCAAGATCAGCTTTTTGGTGATCTTACTTCTCTGCTCTTTTTCATAGCTCGAGGATGGCTCCACGGTTTGTTGATTCATTTTGTCTATTTTTATCTCTTTGTTCTCTCATCTCGTTGCACCTTTCATCGCTGATCCATCTCTTGTGTCTCTCCATTTCGCCATATTTGCTACTCTAGGTTTGGATAATGTTTTCTCTGTGTATGCTTTATACACTTGGAAGGTTGTTTATGTTCTCAAGCTTAAGCTTTGGTTTCTCGGTGGTTGGCTTCCATTCTCCCCCACTCAGGTTGTTTACCTTCTTCTCATGTATCCTTTGGTGTAGGTGTGCGGAGTTAGTCTTTTGGAGCTTTGGTTTCTTCTATTCAGAGTTTTGTGGTCTTCACTGGCATGAGCGCCTTGTATGTGGTTGTTTAGTTTGTGAGGTGCTTCTTATTTCTTAGCTGGTGGTTGTGTTTCCGGTGCTTTAGACATGCGTCTTTTTGTTTCGTGGTGACTTTGTTCCTCCGATAATTATTCTTTCTCTGGCCCACTTTTTTGGTTTTTTTTTGTGCTGGTGCTTGATCGCGATCCTTTGTGTTCTGGGTAGGGGTGGGCGTTCGGTTCTTCGGTTCGGTTCGGGTCGGTTCTTTCGGTTCGTGTAGTTTGGTAACGATTAGAGAACCGTTAAAATTTCTGGTCAGATTGGGTCGGTTATTTCGGTTCTCGGTTCTTTCGGTTCTTTCGGTTCTTGAAGTTTGGTAACCATATTAGAACCAGAATAAAACGGTTCCAATTGGGTTCGGTTCTTAATGGTTACTTTACCCGTGAATAGAAGAATTTGCAGGAACTAAGCTAAAACAAGGTAAAGACTAAAGAGACTATGAGACACAATATTTTACCAGAATCTCATCATATTCTCGTTTTCCAGAACTAATTTGATCTCAATTCAAAACTCTACAGATTAAAACAAAGCTAACAACAAAATTTACAACTCTAACTGGTTTGATTCAACAATAGATATTTAGGTTTCAACAATAGAATCTACAATTCTAAACTGCTGATCAATAAAAAAAAGGTAAGTGTATGAAATAAAGTATAAACTATAAAGATATTAACGTATAAGGTAATTATATAAGGGTTTTTTCATCCAGTTCTATATGGGAATTATTCGGTTCTCGGTTCGGTACGGGTTCGGTTCCGGTTCTTAGGGTATAAAATTTTAGTACCCAATTGAATAATTCATAAATTCGGTTCGGTTCGGTTCGGTTTTTTCTCGGGTCGATTCGGTTCGGTACTTCGGTTCCGGTTTTTTTCCCTCTGACTGTGGAAGTTTTATGTTTAGATTATGTATTGCACTCTAATTTCTTCTTATTAGTTTGGTCATTTTATATTTTTAATAGTTAAATAAATATATAATTTGCAAATTAAATAATAGAAAATGGTAAAAAATAATAAAATAACAAAAAATTATGTTATGTTTAGTTGTGAATAAATTAAAAATGTAAAATATATTTCTATTATTTTATTTATTTTTTTATTCATCTTGAATTTTAGTAATAGATTATCAAACTTCATACGATAATAGTTAGTGCGAAAAGGATTAGATAGTTCACGGTTAGAAAGTATTTGGCCAAATTCCAATGATCGAAAAGAAGAAGTACCTAAAATATAAAAAAAATACATGGATGATATGTGTCTCAAAAGCCCCGTGCCACTTGTCAAAAGAAGAGAAAAAACTAACTATATATATATAGATATATTTGATATATCATTAATGTAGCTCTTGCTACGATAAACACCGATGAGCCTATTTAGTCTGAGAATACCTAGAATCAAAGTCTTCCTTAATCGTTGAGAATACTAATATTCTAGCTGATTGCAAGGTCAAGAACAAAAAGCTCTTTAAATTAATAATCAAAATAATAAACGTACCCTCACAGATCAAGGAATCCTTTCTTTATATAGCTAAACAAAAATTCTATCCCTAAGAAAAATAATTATAACTAAATTACGATAGACATGAAAATGTTATAAAAGTAATGAAAAAGTCTATCTTTATTCATAACATAGAGGTTCCTTATATAGGAGATTACACCGTCATATATAAATGGAAAGATTACAAATCAAAATCTCTTGGTTATGAACCATCCACAATCTGGTTCATAACACTTCCCCTTGGATGCCATAACCATTTAGAGCTTGTAATGTGCTTTAATGTTGCCTCATTAAAACCTTACCAAAAAAACTCAATTGGGACAAAACCATGGTGAAGGAAAAAGAGTACAACACACATTACTCCCCCTGATTTGGACATTACTGAAGGTCCCCTGGACCTCTCCAATTTTCTGCAATCCGTGGGTGATGAAGATCTTGGGCAGAATATGCTTCGTCCTCGAACATGATAGTTGGTTCTTCTTTACCATCGGCCATGCCACAATCTGATCGAACATATTGAGTCATCGACCTCAAATACACCCACACGAAATCTTGGATGTTGTTGTTGTGATATGCGTGTACCACCATGTGTAAAATATAACGTGTATGAAAACAAATCAACAAAACCAAATAACTTCTCTTTGGGCTGGTTAGTATAAAATAAACCAAAATCAAAGGCTTTTTCATCGTCCTTCTTATGGACCAATCAGATCAGTGTCTAAAACAAGACTTATGTATCGTCCATCTCAGGACTAAATGGACTTCTTTATCGTCCACCTTTGGACTGAATGGGTCAGTGTCCAAAACAAGTGATCTCACCCCCATGTACTAGATAATGGGTGAGACTGGTCCATATTAAATCTCTTGAGTACTCTTTTCTATATATACTATTTGATGCACAAAGATTTCATTGTTAATGTACTCAAGCTGTAATCCCAAACAAAACTTTGTTTTCCAAGATCTTTCATCTCAAACTCTTTCTTGAGATAATAAAACATATTAAATTTTAAAATTGAATGTATAATTTTCTGTAATTATCTATTCCCTATAATTTTAAACAAATAAAAATTCAGAAAATGCAATTGACTTTTTTGAAGTTTACAATTAGTCATTATTAGTATATAAAAATTACATTGAAAATACAAAAAAATGTATCATTTTGAAACATATTTTTTCTCTAGAATATGTATCTTTCTGAAACCGAGTGAGTAGTATATAAACGTGTGTAATATAGTATGTGCGGTAAATACAATTCTTCCCATCTCTCATCATATTATCAAAATACCTTAAGGACATAAAGCAAAGATATACGAAAATCATCCCCTGTGCGGTGATAGCTTGGCTGGCGGTGGATGATACACTCCTGTCAACCAGTGGAGAATATAGATTGGTTTTGGGTGGGGCAGTTGCCCCCATGATTTTTTAAAAGTTAGTGAAATTGTTCAAAAGAAATTATATTGCCCCTTTTATATATGTTATCATACACTCTGCTGCCCCGAATGACAATGGACTCTAGATCCGCCACTGCTGTCAAGTCCGGCTAATCTGCTTTTCATGAGTTGTTGTAGGTAACATAAACCGTGGAATACTAATTGCTAAACGTGTGAGTTTGGGTTAGTAATTGCTTGAACACATTTATATGAAGGCTTTTTAACAAAGGCTTTGTAGTTGAATACAACTTTATATTCATTACAAAAAGTTATAATTACATATAGGTGTCAATGTCATCTTACATGTTTTATTGTCTTGTCTTTCTAAATCTAATTATACCGTTAATTATCTTTATATATAGAAAACAAGTGTTTATGTTTTCAACCACAAAATTTGTTCGTATGATTGGTATTGGTATTTGTTTAATTGGTACAAAACTCATTTATCACCACGTGATTGTTGGTTTAAAGTTGTTTCCTAAGAACACCTCCATTAGAGAGTTTTTAACTAAAATATTTCAAAATATTTTGTTATAACAAGATAAGTAGATGAAACGTTGAGATACAAGTTCTGAGTAAGAACCTTTGAGATCAATTCTAGAAACTCACACAAAAAATGTCGGGCTGTAAGTGATTCATTTTTTTAAAAACTTTAACTTTGTTAGCTAATAAAACCAACATTAAAATAGTAATACGTTATGGTTTAGATACTCAATTGCAGGCTCTGACCATTGAGGTTGCTCTAAGACTTGCCAAAAATACGTTTCTGGATCTCTAATTCATTTTTCTCGGATTGCACACCTATTGGCAATAACCCCTTCCCTACTTTGCTGGTTATTCTACAGTGTCCAGAATCAGACATGTCGCGTCAATTTTATAAATAGTATATAAACCCTACATGCCCGTACCATTGTTTAAAAAGAAAACTACACATATAGTTCGTGAACACACATTTTAAACGTTTTTTGTTAGAATTCCAGTCGTGTTTCTTTAGCAGAAGAAAAGTATCGTGAATTTAATTTCCATCAAGCATCTTTTTTTTTTCCTCTGAAAATATTCATTCATAATAAAATACTAAGAGTTCGATACAACAGCCGGCGAATATCATGAAATTCCAAAAAAATCCCAACAAACTAAAGCCCAAAGGAAAGTCAACTTGGAAACCACAACGAAGCAACTTAAACCCACAATGGAGCAACTTACTACTACAACAACGGCATAGAACCTAAAAACCGAAACTAAAATACATCAAGAGAAGACCATCTACACTAAAACAAAGGACAAATCAAGGCACAAACCGTCCAAGCAGATGCAGTGATCTGGATATATCGAAGCTGCCCCCGGCCAACCGACGATACCATCCACATTTAATTGATCGATATCATACTTGGTTGATTGAGAGTTCTTACGGACCCTGGGTCAAGAAAATAGGCTACGTTTGCGAGATAACCGTTCTACAGGTTCTAGTTTTTGGCCTGAAATTATGTATAAAGGTTTTGGTTTGGTAAGAAAATATCTTGAAAATGAAAGAGAAAAGAAAATCAATTCATGATCGTCCTAAAAAAAATAAGCTTGGGATAAATTCATATTCTTTTTACTGCAAAATTCGTTCGTATAAGGGCTTGACAGGTAGAGCTGATGATAAAGCAGTAGCCAATATGCTGTAGTAGAAGTATTCTGCAAAAGTTGTATGCTCTTACTAAAGTTTTTAATAAAGTGATTGGTAAAGCAGTAGCAATATACAATCATCATAAAAGTTTGTATCTAATATATTTATTTAAAAATAATATATACTAATAATATTTTTTAATTAAAATAATGAATGTTATTTAATAAATAAATTAAAAAGAATTCTAAATATTAAATATTTTTTAAAAAATGTAAAACATTTAAAAATATAAAACATTTAAAAATATAAAATTTATTTTTGGATATAAAAATAATTCTTGATATTATTAAATAAAATAAATAAATTGTATATAATTTATATATAAATTATCATTATTTATTTATTGGTAGAGCAGTAAATGACTCGTATATAATATTATCATAAAAATTAATATATGATATATAATTTATTTATAAATAATATATATATATATATATATGTTTATTTTATAATATATCAATATATATTATGTTTTGTTATTAAAAATAATAAATTATATGTGTAATTATATAAATTATATTATATTTTAAATGTGAATTATTGTTCTTTTTAAATAGTTAAAAATATTTAATTGCAACTTTTATTTTTAAAAATGTAAATTTGTTTTTTTTTAATTATAGACATAATTTTTATATTATTATATAAAAATAAATTAATTGTATATATTTATTTTTAAATTTTTATATATTCTAACTGCAAATGCTCTACCAAATGTTTATATATTTAAAGAGCACTAGATTAGTTTTCGCGCTACGCCGCGGATTTTCCGATACACATTATTTTTTTAAAAAAATATTTTATTAAATTATTTTTTATTTATGTACTCTTAAATTTTATAAATAGTATATATTCACTCGTTTGGTTTAGGGGGCTCCCCCTCCAGCGGGATAAAAAAAAGTTGCGTTAGAAAATTTGTGGTATTTAGATTTTGTAAAAAAAAAATTTATAAATGATAAGATACAAAATGAATCTTCTATAACAAATATTTCTACATTTTGAAAAGAAACAATCCCAAAAATTATAACTAAAATTACAAATTTATATTGTAAGCAATGAAAAAAATAAAGTATTAGTCAACATACAAGAATAGATGAATATATACTTAGAAACCATGCATATTTAGGAAAATAATGCACCCCTAACTTTGGTTTTACTTATATTGTCTATGTAGTTTTACAAAAATTATTATTATTCTTTGCATCTATTAAATGTATAGTGAATAGTTTTCATTATATATATATATATATATATATATATATATATGTGTGTGTGTATATATATATATATTATTTTAGCTAAAAGTATGCTGTTAGGAGTAAACATTTGGTTAACTTAATTATTAAGAGACACACAATATCCTAATAAACAACTTTGAGAGCCAATAGAAAAAATGAAATCGGATTTTAATTTCCTAATTTCTCTTGGATTTTTAGATAAAATAGTTTCAAAATTAGATTTATATTTTTGAGATAGAATCATAATGCTAATTTATATAGGCATAATTCATTTTTGAGATAAAATCATAACATTTATAATATTTATTTATAAATATTAAATTATATACATCTTATTAAAATACTTTTTGTTAGTTTACATAGACAGAATTCGTTTAGCGTATGTCAACAACGATAAAATAATTAAACAACTAAGAAATTTACTTTTTTGAAAATTAAAAATATACTTAGCAATCAAATTTCTCATATACTATATATTTTTGTTTTTCAAAACTTTCTAATCTTGTGAGTAATGTGCTTTGCCGCAACTTTTTATTCTCCTTTATTGTGACATCTATTTTACTCATTTCTACTCAATTTCTAGCACACTTCCATAATAATTTTTTGGCTCGCTTTTACTTGAAACATTTCTTGAGAGATATATAATACAAACATAATCCATGTCCGTAAATACTATATAATGGAATCAAAATTTAGTAGCGAGAGACTGATAAAATCAATATATGATATCTTATAACAAACCAAATTGATTTTGCTACCCTAATATTCTCATTGAATTGGGAATCTCTAATTTCATCTTAAGAAATTACCTTGTATAACATACTACTTGATCTATTCTTGAATATAAACCCTCGAAAACATAAGCACTTTTTGTTTAATTGAGATTAGTTAAAGAAGCTTGAATTCCCAACCCATCGAGACTTGAAAATCACAAAACTTAATACATGAAATTTCTTTGTAAATCCTAGAAGAACATAATTCGTTAGTTAGTATATGTTTGCAGTTTTCTCTTTTAATATTCTAGAAGCACTTATCCATGGACCACACAACATTACCATCCAATTATATAAACCCAAATGTTTATCCAAGGTAGCAATTCTAATACTCTATGGATCCGTCTGATTCCATGTATCAACCTATACAAAAACTACTATTGGTGTGATGCTATCATCGTCTCTGACTCTCTGTTTCATCTGTCATATACTTGAGAACAGTTTAAACAAACAAGCCTCATCGACTTCGAATTCCAAATTTTCCGATTCCATCTAGAATTTAATCAAAAAGAAAGATAACCAGATCAGAATTGAACTGATAAAAGGAGAGCTGGCTTGTAAGATTCCGTAGAAAGAGAATTTTATTAAACTCTTGGTTCAGAAATAAAGATGAGAAGCAGAACCATTGACACCACTATCGAGAACAAATTTTTTCTTAACGTAAAACACAACCTGGCTTAGCTTCGAACATGCTTCAGCCCTGGTCCTGCAGAAGCAATTGACTGGATAGAGCCTACTTTTCACCAACTTTCCATTCGATGTACTAATTGTTTGATGGAAAACTTTTCGGTGTTGTTTATTTCTTGTTTTCTTCTTATTTGCAAGACCTAAAACACTGTATTCATTTTCTATTAAAATAGATAACACGGCCATAAAAAAATAAAGCAGCAAACAAAGATTTAGAAAACATGGTTATGAAGAATTTACCTTATCGTATTCACGACTTCGTTCCAAGTACCTAAAAGCTAAAGTGTTGCCATATAAATCACAAATTAATGTGAAGAAGAGAAGAAGAGTGTCAATCAATTTCTTGAGATTAACTAACGTGAAAAAGATAAGAAGGGTCTCTACGACTTTGAGAATGGAAAGAGATAATTTCTTGAGATCAACCAAGATGATGTGTGAAATTAAAATGTTTTGATTGGTAGTACAACTTTTTTCATTTATTGACATGACAACTCTACAATGATTTAATAGTCCGATGTGTCATGCTCTGGAGAGACTTTTGTGTTATTATTGTGTTGATTAGCATATTGTAAATGTTTTTCTAAATACTTATATGATAAATGTTGATTGGATAATAATAACCATAATAATTATGCTAATTCTCCGCCAATCAAGGCTCTAATACTAGAGGTGGTGCCTTTTCTTATTTGTAAAAACTCTTGCATGTTACATCAACCATAGAAAGCACGTCGTAACATTATTATTTATAAGAAAAAATATGTTGGGGTCAAAAACGGTTACGACGGAATTATCACCCGAAAATCCTCATCGTATTTCCGAAAGAGATAGTAGAAAGGAAGATGTAACTTTCGTAAAATATAACCAAACACGAAGTTTTTACGAAGAAGTATCCTTGAAGATTCAAACCAAACTAACCAAGCTCGACCGTTGCGTAATTACCACGCATACACGCTGTCCGGTCGCT
>NC_027749.1:21113499-21113724 GCF_000695525.1 Brassica oleracea var. oleracea | reverse complement strand
GCAGTAAACGCCGACAGGCTCGGAAATCTACTGACAAGACATCGGATATCCGCGATCTTCGCGACTACATCACCAAGACTACGGCAGAAGTGAGGGCCGTAAAGTCTCAAATCCATCATGCTCAAGTGCTGCCCCCGAAATCGATCGACTGTTGGAAGGAGCTCGGAAGACCCCTTTTTATCAATCGCATTTCGGACATGAGGGTGTCCGATCCGGGAAAAATAA
>NC_027749.1:21113245-21113479 GCF_000695525.1 Brassica oleracea var. oleracea | reverse complement strand
ATCCAAAAGTGCACCTTCAGGCTTTCCACATCGCGATGGGAAGAGCTAAACTGAAGGACGGTGAAAAGGATGCCGACTACTGCCACCTGTTCGTTGAAAACCTGGAAGGAGCATCACTTGAATGGTTCGCACGCCTTCGTCGTAACACCATCGGGAGTTTCCGACAGCTCGCATCGGAATTTCTCAAGCAATACTCTGTATTCATAGACAGAGAAACTTCCGATGTTGACCTCT
>NC_027749.1:21113042-21113179 GCF_000695525.1 Brassica oleracea var. oleracea | reverse complement strand
AAACCTGGAAGGCGCAGCACTTGAATGGTTCGCACGCCTTCGTCGTAACACCATCGGGAGTTTCTGACAGCTCGCATCGGAATTTCTCAAGCAATACTCTGTATTCATAGACAGAGAAACTTCCGATGTTGACCTCT
>NC_027749.1:21112129-21112859 GCF_000695525.1 Brassica oleracea var. oleracea | reverse complement strand
CACAAAGCAACGGACTACATCATAGTAGAGGAGGAAACTAAAGTCTTGTCGCAAAAACATAAGGCGGTAAGACCATCCTCGAAAGATGTGGACCCGAAAGAGAAAAAGAAGAACTCTCGTAACGGCAAGTGCGTCCATCACGAGGGGGAAGATCTCCAGGGGCGCATAACTATGCGATCAACTCGGATCAGGGTCGGACCACGGGCAACACATGGACTCGCAATCAAGAGTATGACGAAAACACCTTATGCGAGTTCCCCCAATCCCGAGGACATTCCACAACCAACTGCAAAGTCTTGGGAGCAGGACTGGCCGCGAAGCTACTCGCTGGAGAGCTCTTGGAAGTAACTAGCGTCAAGGATCTGATCCTCGATTCTGATAGCCCTCCAAAGACGGACAGAAATCCGTCCACTGAAAAATCCCCTCAACAAAACCAGCCTGGGGATAAACGCGGCAGGAGGCCAGACGACAAAGGGAACGATAACAATCGCCGCAGAGTCAATATGATCATCGGAGGATCACAATACTGCGGCGACACTGTGTCGGCCATCAAGGCTTACCAACGGAAGGTGAAGTCGAGCGCAAATTGGTCTACATGGTCTCCTCCCCGAGATCGCCATAATTGCTCGATCACCTTCACAAAGGAAGAGGCCGGCGGCATCGATCAACCTCACTGCGACCCGCTCGTCATAGATCTCGTTATACGAGACTTAGAAGTCGGAAGGGTACT
>NC_027749.1:21109673-21110188 GCF_000695525.1 Brassica oleracea var. oleracea | reverse complement strand
ACAGTGGAATGCAACTCTCTTCGACGGACGCAGCGTCTATACGAACAAAGAAAAAGAACTTCTTCCACGAGTTGAAGTTCGAAATGAACTTCTTAACCACTAACATAAATTTCCGAGGGACCAACCTATGCTTATCCGTATCTGTGACAAGTTGAAGCCTCAAAAGAGCTTCATAATGATCGACGGAAAGGGAAATGCCATGCTCGTAGCTTAGGATCAGGATCCCAATAAGATGCTGAATGGCAAGGGGAGTCAACTGGCTTATCGTAACTTCGAAACGGTCCAACACTCGGATGAGAATTTCGGGTATTGGGAACCATAGGCGACAACGCACTACGAACGCCTCGTAGCAAGTGAAGTAATCCTCTTGGGGGCTGTTAGCACATTCCCCACGGCGAGGAACCCGGAACTCCACAGCATCCGGGATATGGTAGAATGATCGCATGATCGCGAGAAACTCGTCGGTACTCCTGCTTGCATCCCCTTTCTCGACTCCACGATGGGTCAGGCCCGGG
>NC_027749.1:21096694-21108779 GCF_000695525.1 Brassica oleracea var. oleracea | reverse complement strand
GAAGATAATTGGAAGATCGGGAAAAATGGAATATCTCCATTTTTATGTTGTGACGGCTTAAGGGCAGAAGAGTAAAAGCGTAAACCGGCCTTGGAGCTAGTATATAAGGAGTCCTAGGCGAGGAGCATGGCAGAGGATTTTTCAGAGTAAACTTAGCACTTAGAGCAATTTAGGCAATTTTCCGTTTTTATTATTTCGAGCTGCGACTCAATTAGGTTTAGCCGTCTTAGGGTTGGTAGAACTAGGAATCTCGCCGACAGCTCTCGAGCCAGGCTTATACCTTGTTGTAAACGTTCATACGCAGATTCGGAATAAGATCTACTTTGCTCTCTTTTTCGATTTCTTATTCTTATCGTTGTTATTCTCGTATTCTGATTGCTTGACGTGTGGTAATTAGCAAATATCCGGGTCCTCTGAGAAATTAGGGTTTTTCTAGTTTCCTTATTTAAACGGAAATCGACAGTGCGAATTTCGGTTTCCACATAATATTACTACACATAGATACACTGTTCTTGAGCATGCATAGATTAATTATCATTTTGTGGAAGTTTCAGTCGTCCTTTTCTTTGATTTGCGGAAGAAAAATAGTTCGCCAATTTAATTCGGGTCAATTAGATGTTTAGAAAATTTTAAAATAAGTGACTTAAGCCATTCCAACGTAAAACCATGATCTGATATTGCATAATAAGAGAAAATGATATTCTTTGATTTTTTTTTTTTTTAAAAAAATATTCTTTGATTTACGATCATGATTTTTTTTTTTGAGCATTGGCTTAATTATCATGATTTTCTTCGACACAAACTATTGATTATTAGACGGAAAATTGAGATCCTACTTTCTATTGCATAATCATTAATATAGCATCAAGAATAATTTACAATCAAATATTTATGAACTTTTTTTTTGTTAATGAAGTCTGCCTATGGTGTCTAGTAATATACCATTTATGGTCTATAAGATAATTTTGTTTTTTAATGAAGTATGCCGATGAAGTTTGCGATGAAGTTTGTGATGAAGTTTGTCGATGATGTCCTGTGCAACAGATTCATATCTGAAAATATTGAAAATTTAAAGAAATTTTGTATATAAGAAAAGTTAAAAACAATTTCAAATATGAATTTTTTTAGAAACTAGAACTTTTACAATTAAAATAAAAACATACAATCACATTGGTTTGAATCTGTAGTTTTATTTGGCTATAAATGTAATATACCAATTTTTTTTGATAACTCTGGTATCTGGGCAGCCACATTCCCAACTATCCCCCCGTAGGGGGTCCAGCGCCCCAACGGAAGGGATGTTAAATCCGCTGTGGCCGGGGCTCGAACTCGTGATGGCGGGCACCTCAGCCGAGGTTCCTATACCACCAGACCACGAGGTCCGGTTTATTCCATAATTTTTCGAGACTGTTATTAATGCCTGAAGATTACAATAGAAAATACAGTATAACGACCTATATAAAAAATAATACGTGACATAAATTAATATAGTGTAAATTTTAAATTAAGTTCTGATCCCAATTATTTTTTCGAGTAATATATCTATATAATTTAATAAAATATCACGATGTCGATATATTATTTAATTATAGAGTCTGTGGTAACAAACGCTTTGTTAGTTGCCATTATTTACAAATTTGATCATACTCCCACAGTCCCACTGCTCTTGTAAAATCAAGATTTGACGGGAACGTCCGTATATAAGTTTTGACAGTTGCACCAAAAAAGTGGTATATGATTTTGTGTTGTTAGTGTAAATACAATTTTTTATAAAATTAAAACAAAATAATGACCAAAATATCGTTTTCTATGAAAACTCATGATGAAAATATTCACAAATGATATACAAAATTTCGAGAGAATTTAAACGTTTTTATAAAGCTTAATATATAATATATATTGATCTTTTCAACGCCTTGAAATATAATAATATTGATAGCTACATGAGGCTTAATTAGCATGCGTGTATAAATTAACCATGCACTTAGTGGAATTATTCATATTAACAGCCAAAAAAAGAAGATATGTCAATTGAGAAGCAAATGATGGTTGGAGAGGTGCCGGTCAGCCCGTTTTCACGGCTGTTCAGCATGCCAGGCTTCGATTGCTTCAACATAGTCACCATTGGATTCAAAAACGAGGCCAGTCCATCAGCCTTTATAGAAGGCTTGAAGAATACTTTGCTCAACCATCCACGCTTCTCTTGCATACTAGTAATAACTCCATCCGCGACAGATAGATTTATTGATTTATTTTTATTCCACATATATAACACATACGTCCATATGGATTAATATTTTTTTTGCAACGATATTTGTGCGGAACTTTAACATATTTGTTTATGTAAAACTTTGTAGGAGACAGGTTCTGGTGAACACAAACCAAGATGGATTCCTACAAACGTAAACGTTAAAGATCATGTAGTTGTTCCGAATATAGATCCCACGATTGAAAATCCTGATCAATTTCTAGAGGATTATACATCAAATATGGTTTTTTCACCAATTGATGTGTGTAAACCGTTATGGGAGATACACATACTCAATATTAAAACATCAGATGCAGAATCTGTCCTTGTGGGGAGATTTCATCACTCCTTGGGTGATGGGATGTCACTTATGTCTCTTTTACTCGCTTGTAGTCGAAAAACAAGTGACCCAGGGGCATTACCCACTTTGGTTGCTCCAAAAAAGAGCAAAGTAACCAATGTTTGGTGGTCGTTGGTTTCTCGTTTGTGGTTTATAATAAAACTAATGTTCAACACTGTTGTTGAAGTTTTCAAGTTTCTGCTCATTCTGTGCTCTGTCCGTGACAACGCAACTCCTCTAATGGAGAAACCAAGGGCTACACTTACCCCTAACAAGTTCATTCATAGAGTCATTAGTTTGGACGATGTGAAAGTCGTGAAGAACGCAATGAATATGGTATGTTGATTGGTTTTTTTTTTTTTTTTATACTTATTAATTGGCTAAAACATGAGCGCAAAAATTTGCTGTCCTCACTTAATTAGACTGTGAATGATGTTATTCTTGGAATGGTGCAAGCTGGTCTTTCACGATATCTGAGTCAAAAATACGGTAAACCATTTATTTAATTTATAATTTATAATATTATCGCAAGTTGTATTTATTAACCTTTAATCTTAAATGAGAATTCGGCCAAAAAAAACCTCAACTTTATACGAATTGCCAAAAGAAACATGAACTTTTGAGCTGACCAAAAAAACACTAAACTTTCATGGGAAAATAGGCATTTAATTCCCGAAGTATTTGAAATCGGCAGTTTTAATACTCAAGTATTGCTTACGCATATTTATTCCTCAACTAATAGTTGACTGCGCAAAATTGGGAACAAAATAGTCAACGGTTAACTGATGAACGGAAAATAACGGTTTCCGTCAACTTTTTAACGGTAGAATATTCTAATCATGATTTTATGCAGTCAATGATTAATTGGAGAATAAATATGCGCATATAATACTTGAATATTTAATTTTCCGACTGAAAATACTTGAGGAATTAAAAACTCATTTTTTCTTTATATTTCGTATAAGATTGAAAGTCACTAACATCAATCCCTTTAAAAAAAACATAAGTAAAATTTTTTTCAAGTTAAATAAAATCATTATACGAGATATTTGCCTTTAGAAATAGATTGTTGATTTTTTACAATGACATATAAAATAATACAAAATAATTACAGTTACATCGTATTGTTGATGTACTTCATGTTTAAATCACTTTAGATGATTTTTAAAATAATTCATAGTTAGAAAGGTTCATAATTTGAAATAATATACAAGATATTTAATCCCAGAAAAAGATTTATTTAGTTTATAAAAGCATTTAAAATAACATAAGATAATTACATTTGCATTGTATTGCTGATATACAATATATGAATGTGTAAAGTACATATAATTATATATGATCGTCTAAAGTAGAGATCCAATGTACAACATATAATTGTCTAATAAAAAAATAAAGAATTTTTTTATAAAATTAATTTTGAAATTAAAATAGAAAATAAAATAAAATTTTTTCTTTTCATAAAATAAAAAATCTTCCAAAATTTTCAATTTTTTTAATACATTTGCTAAAAGTTGAAATTAATTATACACACATAAAAAGTTGATAATTGTAACTTTAATTTTTAGCATTTTATTATAATATTTAAAAAATTTGGATTTTTTTTTTAAAAAAATGAAAATTTTGGAAACTTTTTGACTTTTTAAAGAAAAAAAATATTTTAATTTTAATTCAAAATTAATTTTATGAAAATTTTGGGAGATTTTTTTTTAAGAAATATAAAATTTTATTTTTTTAAAGAAAAATAAAATTTTATTTTCAATTTTAATTTCAAAATTAATTTATAAAAAAATTATTTATTTTTTTCAATTTTTTTTAATTTAAAGTTCGTTTTAATTTTATAGAAAATTTTGGAAGAATTTTTATTTTTTTAAAAGAAAAATAAAATTTATTTTCAATTTTAATTTCAAAATTGATTTTATAAAAAATTTCTTATTTTTCAATTTTTTGGAATTTTAAAGATCTTTTTAAGTTTTTAGAGAATATTTTTATATTCAATCAATACCAAATAAAAGTAAACATGTTAATAAGTACATTGATAGTTTAGCCTAGTGGTAAAAGACATTGCCATTTGACCAAACAACCTGTGTTCGAATCCAGGGGTCTACATATTTTTAATTTCAAATCATGTAAAACGACGTCGTTTCATCTCATTTGAAAACGACGTCGTTTCACTTAGCGCCAACAATAAACGACGTCAAATATTTCTGTTAAATTTATTGACGGCGTGTTAAATTGGCAAGTCAGCGAAAACATTGTTAGCTAATTCTAAAGTCAATAAAAGTTTGGTGTTTTTTTGGTCAGCCCAAAAGTTCATGTTTCTTTTGGCAATTCGTGCAAAGTTAAGGTTTTTTTGGGCCGGATTCTCAATCTTAAATTGCTTGCCACGGTCTTTTTCAAACAGACTCGGAAACAAATCCGAAGTTAAAGAAATCTCTAGAAAATATATGTCTTCGTGGTGTTGTATTCTTTAACCTAAGATCAAATAAGAAAATCGAGGTGCAAATTAAAAACATTTTGAAAACTTTCTTATATATATATATATATTATCACCTCAACGCCCTAATTAATTTTACCTTGTCATATAAATAGGATCTTGCTAAAATGATGGAGAAAGGTTCGAATTCAAGATGGGGAAACTCAATCGGTTATGTTATGATTCCGCTATGGATGAAATCTGAAAATGATATATTTGAATACATCCGACGATCTAAAACTATTATGGATCGAAAAAAACTCTCTCTCGAACCTCTATTTTCCTATACGTTGTTCAAACTGACTGTGGAAGTTTTTGGATATAAGGTGAGTTTGTATATCATTCTTATATCGATCAGTTTGATATATTATATGTGATGGTAAATTCAAACGGATTCATTTGGACGTGTGGGTGGATAACAGGCACTAAGAACTCTTGCAATGAGAATTTTTGGTCGCTCAACAGTCGTATTGTCAAATGTTGCCGGTCCGACCGAAGAAATAAGCCTTTTCGACCACCAAATATCTTATGTTGCCGCAAGTATATCTGGTTTTCCACAGGTATGACCCAAAAGGCCAATAATATATCCTTGATTTATTTTGCAAGTCTAGTAATTCTAAAATGGTCAAAAAGAAAAAGAACGGATGTTAAACTAAATTTAAATAAAAAACGTTTTAAGAAATGACTGCAACTTGAGCTTAAAAGTTATTATAAAGTGATATTTATTTGAATGTTTAGTTATGTTTTCTTTAAGTTACCACATTAATTGGGTTCGAACGAGAATGAAACCGCACATATAGACAAAACTAACACTGTGTTTTTATTGGACAAGGCGCTCATTGTCCACATAACAAGCTATGTAAACAAAGCTATCATCAATCTTGGAGTTGATCTCGACGTAATTCCAGACCCTCATCACCTTTGTGATCACATAGTCGAAGCTCTTCAGATTATGAAATCAGCTGTCGAAGAAGAAATTTCTGGCGATTTGGGAGTTTGAAACGAAATGTCTGATGATGCTATTTGCGACAGTAAAAGTTCGACGTAGACATCTAAACGAACCTAGTCACGAAAAAGTCGTATCAGTTCTTCATTTCCTATAATACGAGTGTTTTCTATGTATAACTATTTAGTCTATTTTCCATTTATGTGTTATTTATAGCCGAACATTTATCATACCGTGCCATCTTATCTACGAGTGGGTGTAATATCTATTTCTACAGTTTGTATATTGATTATATGAATGAATAACTTACAATTCGTTATACTCGTATTTATAGTTTTAAAATCCAGTATTC
Source organism: Brassica oleracea var. oleracea (assembly GCF_000695525.1). Classification (NCBI taxonomy): domain Eukaryota; kingdom Viridiplantae; phylum Streptophyta; class Magnoliopsida; order Brassicales; family Brassicaceae; genus Brassica; species Brassica oleracea. The sequence goes on along the minus strand of NC_027749.1, from coordinate 21,102,417 downwards.
TAATTTTCCATTTAGAGTAAATCTTTGAATAATTATTGGGTTCACCACTCAGGGTGAATCTCTAGGTTCACCACTTATGGTGAATTTCTAGGTTCACCACTGTCATAATAGTCAATATCATATAGGTTTTTGAAAAAAAAATAGTAGTAATTGCTGAAAATATAAAAAAAATTTAACGTTGTTAACGCCGCGATTAAAACCTTAAGCCCTAACCCTAGACACTAAACTCTAAACCCTACACCCTTAAATAAATTCTAAATCCTTGGATAAATCATAAATCTTTGGATAAATCATGAATCTTTGGATAAACTTTAAATCATAGGATAACTTCTACACCTTAGGGTAAATCCTAATAGGTGAATCCTAGGATTTATGATTTACTCTAAGGTTTAGAATTTATCAAAGACTTTAAAATTTTTCCAAGTGTTTAGAGTTTATTGTTTATTATTTTTCTAAACGTCCAAACGTTCGAGGTTTAATGTTTAGGATTTAAAGAATTTGTAATTACTATTATTTTTTATTTTTTTTTATTTTTTTATTTCAAAAACTGACAAATTTTTATTGGCTATTAGTAAATATAGAGATTAACTCAAATGAGTGAATTCAAGAATAACTCAAAATCTATTATCTATTAATGACATTTTTCCTAATCCTCCGGATATCAATCTTGATAACAAAGCAATCCGCCTTGTGTGTTGTGTCTATGATGGTCACTTCGTTCGGCCCAACGAATTTCACACTTTAGTAATGCACTGAGATTTAAGTTAATTTCAGAATCAACTCTTATCATTAAGGAATCGATAGAAAAAAAAAACAGAAAAAGAAAGTCAAGCTGAAACAGATCACAAAAGAAAACATGAATAGAAGCTTTCTTTTTGGTTTGTCAAATTCACAAGGGACAATTTGCTCGATAACTATGTTGAGATATACAATTAAACATATAATAGCCATGCATTGAGTAAGTTCTATGCATTCTTGTTATATATTTTTGCGTTTGAAACAATCTTATTATGGTCGCCATCTACCAAGAAAAGCTGTACAACCTACACTCCATCCACACGGCGATATATATACGATCTAGAAATGATCAAGAAAGTAAAGAACCCTAAGGCGCTGATAGCGACAAGTAACCAGTAGAAATAATCGAGATGTGCTCTGTTCAGATTAATATTGAACCAGCTGTTTCTACCATCTCCTCCCGTGGCCAAGCCAATCACAGAGATGAGTAAGCTACTCAACAAGCTTCCTACTCCTAATGTACTTAAGTAAAGCGCGAGACCGATACTTCTCAGCTCTGTAGGGACTTGGCTGTAGAAGAACTCTTGCATTCCCACTATTGTGAATACTTCAGCCAATGCCAGCATCAGATACTGAGGGAGTAGCCAACGTATCGACATTGGAACAGTTGTCTCGGGTTGGTCTATAAGCCCGTATGCTTTTGCTGTCTCGAGCCGCTTTGACTCAACCATAGCCGCAACCACCATAGTGAGAGATGACAGTACCATTCCGGTTCCAATTCTTTTGAGCATTGTGATGCCACAAGGATCTTTGGTTATGTACCTGGAGACTGGCACCAAAACACGGTCGTATATGGGTACACAGATTACAATTAAGAAACCCATAAGGACCTGGAGAGAAGCAGGAGGAATCTTAACACCAGGAACTATTGTTCTTTCCATCGTGACGCCTTGCTTTGTGAAGAAAGTCATGTATTGCGCGTAAGGTATAGCGTAGGTGAGAGTTGTAAGCCACACTGGGATAAGCCTAACAAGAGCTGTGGCATCTTCTACATCACTAGCATTGCATGCACTTGGGGCAAGCAAGGCTCTACCTATCCTGGTAAAAGGGTTTGTTACATCTTCTTGTCTTCTTCTAACGTACCTGTACTTCCTTCTCCCAAGCACAAACAGAACAAGAGATACCACCATGAACACGCATGGTATCCCAAACCCGAGTGCCCAGCTGACAGCTTCCTGAATGTAAACAACCACTAAAATCGCTAGGGAGACCCCTGCACACATGCTAAGGTACCACCAGTTGAAGAAAGAGCTTCTCTCTAGTCTCTCTTTCGGGTCTTTCTCATCAAACTGGTCTGCCCCAAACGCTTGAACACAAGGCTTATGCCCACTTTGTCCGATGGCCACCAGGTACAGAGAGAAAAAGAAGAGTAGATTCAGCAATGAAGACGGTGAAGAAAACACCACTCTAGCAATATGTTCACTTGGTGTACTAATAGGAACCAGACACGCAGATAAAGTCACAAGTGCCAGTCCCTGACATTGAAGTCAACTCAAGTCAGTGTCTACTTCTCAACTTCTGATCACTTAAGCATACCTAAGTTTAGATATGATTTTAAAGTACTATAACAAAACATTAAGCCCCTTTTGATCCCAAAAAAAAACATTAAGCCCTAAAGACAGAACTATAAAAAAAACATTAAGACAATCTAAACTTCTACAACTGAAATGATCACTTGGCATATAGACAAGAATCCGAGACATAATCTAAACTTCGAACTTATCGAGAAGAGACCAACCAGTATGTAGACAAGAGAAGCGATAATGATTGTTCGGTACCGACCAAGAAAAGCGTCAGCGACAAAAGCTCCGAGAACAGGGAGAAGACATGCGATTCCCGACCAAGCGTTGACGTTAGAAGCGGCGACAGCAGTAGATAGACCAAGTGGCCCAGTCAAGTAGCTGATCAGGTTTGATGCGATCCCATAGTAAGCGAACCTCTCCGCTACTTCCACACCTGAAAGCATACTGAGAAATTCATAAACAGGTGGAGAGATATATAAAGGGAACAGAGAACTCTGCGATCTTGTTTTGGTTTCTTTACCGATTATGAACCAGGCGGCACTCCATCTACCGGTACTGGATCTTCCGACGGGAAGTTCGCCGTGGTCAACGGCGTCTATCACGTATTCTTCTAGAAGAGGAGTTTCGGCTGTAGAGGCCATTTCTCGACGAAGCTGGGAAAACAACAAAAGGCAGATGATGCTCTAGAGATAATCATGTAGACTTTTGACGTCATCTGATTATGATTATGTGGGGTGTGTTGGGTTCCTCTTCGGTGTAAAAATCTATTTGTATTAATTTTTAAAAAATTTATTTGGGTTTAATTTATTTGGATTAGTTCGATTAACAATATTTAAGATTTTGATATATTTTACAGTTTTATCTAAAAAGGCTTATTGGATTTGAGAAAATTTAAATCCAATCTATTAATTTATGGTCTTACTTTTTATGTACTTAAAAAGTTATCATTTAAATTTATATGTAAATAGAACATCCTTTATAATTAGGATGAAAATTTCGACAATTCAATATCACTAATCACTTTGAAAACTTGCAGATATCATTATATCACCGACTCATAGCATATCAGGTTAACGAATCAAAATTTCATATAATTATATAGGTAAACTGATCGTAACCATTGATCCAACAACCCCATACGGGATATTGGAAATGATTAATATGCCAATAACACTAAAATTTTAATCCCACATTCAGTTATATATACTTTAGAAATTTTGTATAGTACGGCTTTCTGTGACTTTTATATTTTCATTTATATATCAGTTATATATTGTATTATATTTATATAAAACAGTTATATGTGAATTTTATTTTCATTTATAGATACACGTGTTTTTATTAAATCACATGTGTTCATTGCTGAATTGGTTCATTCTATTTCATATACCAAAGCTGAACTCCACAATTTATAAATTCAATGGTCTATCGTATATATTTATATAAATGTATATATAACCTATTGTTATAAAATTAATGAAAAAATCTATCTTTATTCATAACATAGAGGTTCCTTACATAGGAGATTACACCGTCATAGATAAATTGAAAGATTACAAATCATAATCTTTTGGTTAAGTAGGCATGGGCATTCGGAGTCCCAATCGGGTTTCGTTTCTGTCCAATCGGATCTCGGTTTTTCGGGTTTATCAAAATCAGCCTCCATTCGGGTTTTATGAAAGTTCGGTTCGGGACCGGTTCGGGTTCTCTCGGGTTCGGGTCGGAATTAGTAAATCTTCAAAGAACCGGTACAATCCGATGTACTTTCGGGTTCGGGTCCCAATCAGTTATTTGGTTTAAAAGTATGTAATTTGTATCTACTTTGTAACAAAAACATAAGTAAAATCGGTTCTTCTGTTTAAAAATACATGATTTATATCTATTTTGTAACCAAAACATAAGTAAAATTGATTCATAAATAAGAAATGAACATCAAACGCGACCATTTAAAATCAAACGAAAGGTAAACATAGTAATTGATAGAAAGAAAACCAAATAAAAGAAAACATAAAACGAGAACCAAGTTCTCGTGAAATAAGAAACATTATTCAATGAAAACAAAACCAAAATCTAAAAACTTCAAGCTTCAACCGCCAACTTCAACCACCAACCTTAATGTAATAGATAATTATTTTAGATGTTTAATAATATATTAGTGTATTTTGGATACATATTAGGAATTAAGATCATGTTTGGTACAAGCTATTTTGAGGGATTTTGAATCTTTCGGGTTCTATCGGGTACCCATTTAGGTTCGGGTTCAGTTCGGATAATACCCATAACCCAAAATATCATAAAACAAGATCCAATCGGTATTTACGTCGGGTTTGGATCGGTTCGAATTCCCTTTTATCGGATCGGGTTCGGTTCGGATATTCGGGTTCGGTTTATTTGCCCAGTCCTAGTTATGAGCCATGCACAATCTGGTTCATAACACTCCCCCTTGGATGCCATAACCATTTAGAACTTGTAATATGCTTTAATGTTGCCTCATTAAAACCTTACCAGGAAAACCCAATTGGGATAAAACCAAGGTGAAAAAAAAGAGTACAACACACATTACTCCCCCTGATTTGGACATTACTGAACCTCTCCAATTTTCTGCAATCCGTGGGTGATAAAGATCTTGGGCAGAATATGCTTCGTCTTTGAACAAGATAGTTGGTTCTTCTTTACCATCGGCCATGCAACAATCTGATCGAACATATTGAGTCATCGACCTCAAATACACACACACGAAATATTGGATGATGTTTCTGTGATATGCGTGTACCACCATGTGTAAAACATAACCTGTCTGAAAACAAATCAACAAAACCAAATAACCCATCTTTGGGCTGGTTAGTATAAAATAAACCAAAATCAAAGGTTTCTTCATCGTCCTTCTTATGGACCAATCAGATCAGTGTCTAAAACAAGACTTCTGCATCGTCCATCTCAGGACTAAATGGACTTCTTTATCGTCCACCTTTGGACTGAATGGATCAGTGTCCAAAACAAGTGATCTCACGCCCATGTACTAGATAATGGGTTAGACTGGTCCATATTAAATCTCTTGAGTACCATTTTCTATATATACTATTTGATGCACAAGGATTTCATTGTTAATGTACTCAAGATGTAATCCCAAACAAAACTTTGTTTTCCAAGATCTAAACTCTTTCTTGAGATATTCAACTGTTTGAGAAATTGTGTCCAGAGGTTCTTAGGATATTCAGATTATACACTTTGATGATTATCAATATTGTTCTCGAGAACTTGATGTACTTTCAGCTCAATACCCTCTAGTACTTTCATTATCCAGTGTACCATATAAATAGGCAGTCACTACATCAACTTGCTGCAAGTCTAATTTTCTCTCTTATATAGCCAGACTTATGAGAAATCTAAAAGTAGTTGCAT
>NC_027749.1:21094730-21095237 GCF_000695525.1 Brassica oleracea var. oleracea | reverse complement strand
CTATTTTTATGTGCTCATAATATTATGGTTTATCAAGACTAGCAAAATCGTATTCAATTAATCATGCAAATTAGGGTTTAACAATCAATGGATTTTAGCAAGACTAGTAAAAAGATTTATTAATCACTCAATCAGTTTCAATGCTGATTTTAGCGATACTAGAATATAGATTTCAAGCATGACTTTCAATGAATCAGTTTCAAGGTTGATTTTAGCAATACTAGAATATAGATTTCAAGCATGAATTTCAATGAATCAGTTTCAAGGCTTATTGGTATTTAACATAAATCATGTGTAAATAATTTATCTAGTATCCAAATTTATCAAACCTCAAAAACATATAATCAGATCAATCAATTTAATCAAACTTAGCATACAATCTTAAACCTCGAGACATTAGATTTTATCATGAATCTATCAACCTAGCATACAGATTCTCAATTCTCAAAGACATCCAAATCAGATCAATATAACATATCATACGGATTATTTAGGGTTTCTATTTAA
>NC_027749.1:21087969-21094725 GCF_000695525.1 Brassica oleracea var. oleracea | reverse complement strand
AGTTGAGCCGCGAGCTGGACACGAACGGGACGCGAGCTGGAATGGATCGAGTCGCTTCTATCGGGTCGTGGACTTCCTTTGCTGCTTGAAGTTGAGCCGCGAGCTGGACACGAACGGGACACGAGCTGTCTGATGATGTCGCGAACGAGGAAGAGGTCACATGCTGGAGCTGCTCTCGGGTCGCGAACGTCTGAGCTAGGATCAGGAACGCCTTGGGCTGAAGCTGATCGGGGACGCCAGCTGGAACAGATGCGGGAACAAGAGACGCGATCGGGGTTTAGGGTTCGTCGAATCGCCGGCTAGGGTTAGGGTTTTAGGGTTTTTCGATTTGGGTATTAGCTTAGGGATTTAGAGTTTCGTGTTGATAACGCGTTATAAAAGTAACGGAAAAGTGTATATTTATTCATAACATAGAGGTTCCTTATATAGGAGATTACACCGTCATAGATAAATGAAAAGATTACAAATCATAATCTCTTGGTTATGAGACATCCACAATCTGGTTCATAACACCTATACCAATTATATAAAGTAGTTTTTTTTTTGACAACAATACATTCACAGACTCAACTTGACTCTGTAAATCAAACCGACAACTCCGCATCCATGTGAACGACGAAAGACGGTTGTTTCCTAGCACTGCGTGCTAAGCTATCCGCCCTTTTATTCTCTGTCCGAGGTACATATGTATAAATATATTTATTAATATAAATATACGAAATATACAAAATTGATGAAATATAAATTATAAACTAAATCATTTCCACAACCATGCATATGTATAAAGTTTATTTTCAGATGACTAAATATTGTTGTATTAAATGAAGATTTTCTCAATATCAAATTTACGAGAATATTCATCCAACACTTTAATTCAAAATCTTCTAAATAAATTTTATTCTACCAAATATATACAAACTAATCTTCAACTACGATATATGCTTTAATTTAAACAAGAAATAATATTCTTATTTTAAGATAATTGACATTTTGAATATGGTATATAATAATTTTATTTAGGGAAATTGTCACAAATACCACATTCATAGTAATACTTTTCATGTTTACACTAACTCCTCTTAACCTCACTTTTAATGAAGAGTAAAAAAACATTTATATCCAATGGTAGGATTTTTGGAATGTGAAATTCAGGATTCTAATAAATATATAAATAAATACTTAAAATATAAAAAAAATGTTTAAAAATAGTTTCAAACATAATTTTCGATATTCAAAATTTTTTAAAAAAAAAAAAATCGAAAAAGAAAAAGAAAAAAATTTATGAAAAGTTCGAATTTGAAAAAGTATAATCCGAAAGCATAAAAACAAATTATTTTTTATTATTTATTATTTTTATTTATTTAAATAATTTATTATATATATAAAGAACAAGAGTATAAAAGTCTTTTGCCAACTAATGAATAATGTATTTTTGAAAATGTCCTTTTAGCGGTGGTAAAGATAAATAATAGTACCGTAAAAGTGGTAAACATGATATTCTTCCTTTTATTTAAGGAAAACCGAGATTTGTATAAATTTTGTTAAATTGTTATTAAAAATTTAAGATTATTTGAAGATATTTCAAGGATTTTGAAAAAAAATATTTTAGTTAAAATAAATGATAAATTTTATTCTTTAATAAATGTATTTAATTATCTACTTTATCAAATATAAAAAATACAAAACTAAATTGGAGAGTTGTCACCAAGAAACACATGCATAAAGCGTTGGTAGTGTTAACACCGGAGAAAGAAGAGGAAGATAAGGAAGAAGAGGAAAAGATATATGATTTATAGAGAAATTAGTGAAGTTGTTACCAAAATTGACCAAAGAGAAAGAGGAGAAAGAAAAACATTTTAATTCTATGTTTTTTAAATAAAATAAAATATAAATAAAATATTTTATTTTAATATAAATTGTTCATCTCTTACAGAGGTCAAAAATAAGAATTACCAAGAAGGAAACGAGATATGATTAGTAGAAAAAAACTGGTGGAATTTGTAAGAACCTTATTTTACTACCATAGGACAACTGATATTTGTAAAGAATAATAGGAACATAAATTAAAATTACAATAGCTAAATATAATAATAAAAAAGAATTGCAGAATCGAGATGGTTAATCTTTTTCCTTAAATCTTTAAACGCTTTGTAGTGTGACGGTTTCATAGCGCTCAGATTCCCAGGATACAACTGCAGCATTGTTTTTGTTTACCATCACCGAAAAACATAATCTATCGAACTTATTTCTGTGATGTACTCTCAGACTCAAAATAATAAAAAATAAACATAACTATTCAACATGGAAGAATTGTTTTCTTATTTTCATTGTTCATCTGAATGTATGTATATAGAATGAGAAGAGGAATGACTATTATATAGTCACTAACCAAACCTTACGTTTGTCATAGACCAAACCGTAAACGTTGGCACAAAATGGAGATTCTCATCATAATTATATGGATGTGCATTTAGACGTAGGTTACAAAATCATAATCAATTTTGCATTCATACCTCCACTACTTCACATTGGCCAATTTAATTAGCAAAGATATTTTTTCTTTATTTTATTCAAACTTTATTTACCACAAAGTTTTAAAAATAAAGACACATAAATTAAGTAAAGACTAGACTAACAAGTCTAAATTCTTATTAATTTCTTGAATCATTTACCAAATTTCAAAACCTGAAATTTAGGTTTGGTCCAAATATCTTTCTTTCTCAGTATAAACAAAGTTTTAAACTTTGCTTTATTTTCTCCATTTTATATACAAGAGGATTATCACTTCATATTTCTAATATGAATATTTTACAAATACTTTCACATTAGACTTTCATTTTCCATTCAAAATCAACTCCAATTTTGACACACGAGTAAATTACTTCATAGTGTCCACGGTTATTCCGACGAACGTCTTCGCCCGGAAACTTACCGAAAATGGTCCAAAACCATTTTGTCAAAAACGAGTTCCAACAGAATTATTATCAGAACTGATGGAGAGAAAGAGGAGACAACCAACGTTTCTAACAGTGGTGAAAAATAAGAATCATGAAGAGGGAACGAGATATGATTAGTAGAAAAAACTGGTGAGATTGTTACCGGAACTGATGGAAGAGAAGGATGAGACAACCAACGTTTCTATTAAATATTTTCAAATAAAATATATATAACACAACAAAATAGTACAATTTAATGTAAACTGTTTATCTTCTTCAGAACTAGAGAATAAGAACCAATAGTGGAAGAAAAAATGATTTGCGAAAACGTTGATAGTGTCATCAAAGATGATGGAGGAGGAGAAGAAACCATTACACGAACTAGAAAATAAGAAACAATAAAAAGAGGCAAAGAGAAGATACGGATGGCGCGGTGGTGGAGGAGAAGATAATGGAGTAACCGGAAATAGAGTTATATATCTGTCTCATCACTTGGTTGCTTGAGTCAAAACTTATGTAAAGGTAGTTTGGTCAGAATTTCAACTAATATTTATCATATCCTAGCATCTAATTTGATATGGTCAGTTAGCTTTTTTTTTTTTTTTTTCTGAGGACAAATAAATATACGAGAAATTACCACAAATACCACATGAATAATATCACTTTTTATGTTTACACTAACTATTTTTATCCTCACTTTTAATGAATAGTAAAATACACTTATACCCCGAGGGTTAACTAATCTAGACTTAGGGTTTAGAGTTGAAGGGTGTGGTAGGATTTTTGGAATGTGAAATTTAGGATTCTAATAAATATATAAATAAATACTAAAATAGTTTCAAATATAATTTTTGATTTTCAAAAAGAAATTTGAAAAAAATACAAAAAGAAAAATTTATAAAAAAGTTCGAATTTGAAAAAGTATGATTTGAAAACATAAACAAAAAATTTATTATTTATTATTTTTTAATTTTTTAATTTTTTAATTTTTTGATTTGATTTGATTTTTTTATTTAAATGTTGATTTATTATATATATATAGATAACAAGAGCATAAGAGTCTTTACCACTTAATGAAAAAGATATTTTTGAAAATGTCTCTTTAGTGGTGGTAAAGATGAAAAATAGTACTTTGAAAGTGGTAAACATAAAATTTCCCCATGAAAATATTCACAAATAACATATATTATGTACAAGTTGAAGGTATAAAAACAAGATTGGAAATTTACACTCGCTCTCTCTAAAATATGTTAAGAAAACAAATTGAGAGCCCCAAGTCACAATTTATTTATGAGTTTCAAATTATTTTTAATCAATCCAAAAAAATTAACAAATTTAATTATCCATTAATTTTTTTAATATTAATCAACACTATTATCTTATGTTTTTTTAGTCAGTTAGAGTCAAAATCTTCATAGAAACTAACCAAATAAGTTATATTGTAATAAATCTAACATGATGTGATTTACAAGATTTTTAAAAATTATTGCTCTTAAAATAAATACAATGTATATTATTATAATCATTAGTGTGATTCACCTCAATACTCTCTCTAGAGTATACACATAGGACTTAAACGACTAATCGTATTACGACAAATGGTTATTTTCATATTTTCAAAAATGTCAATTTTTCCAAAAATATTTATTTCTGAATAAAATGGAAATCAATATCAAACTAATTAAGTTAACAAAAGTAGATAATTAAAAATAAGTTAACTTAATATATAAAATATTTTTCGACTTTTAACATAAAAATATAAATACAAATTAATAATTAATTTAAAAATGCAAGACTTTCTAAAAATTATAAGTAAATAAATTTAATTCATGATTTTCAAATTTTAGGCTCTATGCTAATGAAAATATTCACAAATAACAAATACTATGTACAAGTTGAAGGTATAAAAACAAGATTGGAAATTTACACACTCTCTCTCTCAAATGTGTTAAGTAAGAGAATAAATTGAGATCCCCAATCCACAATTAATTTATGAGTTTCAAATTATTTTCAATCAATCAAAAAATATTAACAAATTTAATTATCCATTTTTTAATATTAATCAACACTATTATCTTATTTTTTTAGTCAGTTAGAGTCAAAATCTTCATAGAAACTAACCAAATAAGTTATACTGAATTAAATCTAACATGATGTGATTTACAAGATTTACAATATTTTTAAAAATTATTGTTCTTAAAATAAATACATGGTAAATTATTATAATCATTAGTGTGATTCACCTCATATAAAATATAAAAATTAAGATGCTCTCTCTTGAGTTATGTCGAAAAAAATATTTAGAGAACAATGTTTATAAAATAGATAAAAAATACAGAGCCTAACAAAGCATGTCAAATAAGTTATTTAAGATTTTAAATAAAATTTATAACGAAGACCAACAATAAATTAGCATGAAAGATAACATAAAAATGATAGAATGAACAGTTGATATGAATTTATCAATATAAATATACTATCTAAGTATTATAATCAACAAACTAAAACATACAAATTTTGAATATTTAGAAGAAAAAAAATCTTAAGATTAAAATAAATACGCTATCTAAGACTTTTGCTATCTTATCGTCAGCATTTGACAACTAAAAAAACCAATTATCAAAATTATTTGATATTTTTCAAAAGATCTTAAAAATCTTCACTTAAACTCCAAAACAAACAAATATTATCTATTATAGCAAAAAATAAATTATAAATATTTTAATAAATTATCCGATCATGAAAGCTTAACTACAATACAAATAATTAATTAGATCAAGTAGTAGATAAATCTAATACTCTAGATTCTCAATATTATTAATTCAATAAATAAAATGTGACACAACATTTGCTAAATTCATTATATTTACTTTACTTTTTATATTATCTTACAGAGGCTATTTAATGTTAATTAAATTTTATCAAAATATTTATTGTGATTAAATTTTAATATAATTTTTATACTATCACATATGTATAACAATCACACATTAATTGTAAAGTTTTTTCCAGAATACAAAGAAAAATTACATATTATGCTTATATTTCAATCGTTTATGTTATTCAAATAAAATCTATGTAAAATTTATGATAAATATTATAATATATTAACAATTTACATGCATCAAGAAATTTATATAATATTTTAAATACAAATTAATATTTTTCAAAAATTATGAATATGCTTACATACATAATTATTACATTTATAAATACAAATAACTAAATAGTTAATAAGATGGTATAGTTATAAATACACATAAAAAATAAAATCAACAAATCATATTTCAGATAAGAAAATTATATAAATAAATTAGTTTAAAATTTATTATAAAACTAATCTAAATTATTAATACAGATTCGCGCTACGCGTGAGTATAAAATCTATATATATATATATATATATATATATATATAATCTATATATATATATATATTATAATAGTACAAATTTCTCTCCTCCAAGAGTGTACACGTAGGCAGAGTTTTTTGGTGGGTCCCACATGGTCAATAATTACTGTATCTGTGTACTTTTCTTTTGTCTATTTTGTTAAGAGTTATTCTTGGGTTCACCCCCTAGGGTGAACCTTTAGGTTCACCAACCAATATAATTTCATTATTTCAAATTCGATATCTTTTAAAAAGGAAACAAAATATTGACAAGTTATATTATATTTTTAAAATAAAAAATAAAAAAAAAACTAGTTACAGAAAAAAGAATTAAAAAAAATCTTTTTAACGTCGCCAGCAAAACACTAAACCCTAAATCCTAATCCCTAAACCCTAAATCCTAAACCCTAAACCCTTGGGTAAACCCTAA
>NC_027749.1:21084127-21087895 GCF_000695525.1 Brassica oleracea var. oleracea | reverse complement strand
TTAGGGTTTACCCAAGGGTTTAGGGTTTAGGATTTAGGGTTTAGGGATTAGGATGTAGAGTTTAATGTTTTGCTAACAACGTTAAATTTTTTTTTTGTAATTATTACTATTTTTATTTATTTCTTTTTACCTATTAGTTTTAAAAAGATAATATAATTTGATAATATTTTGTTTCCTTTAAAAACATATCAAATATGAAATAGCACAATCCTATTGGTTGGTAGAGGTTCACCAACAATAAGTCTTTTGTTAATGTGTTACGTGTTGCTATGGTTTTCTCATACATACCTTTAGTAACAGAGCCCAAAACAGTCTATATATTGTGAAGCCCAGTGTTAAGCCCTTCTTATTAATAAAGGTTTTGCTTTGTAACCCAATTAGGTCGTTCTTTGACAACTGAACCGGAATGTGTCGTGGATTGATCAAAACAAAAAAAAAACTTCCTCTCAATTTTCTATCTCCCCCGTCTCTAGCTTACCCTCCGTTCAACGCTTCACTCTTAATCTATACAATGAATCTTCTGTGTTCATTAAATCCATTAACTCCTACGAAGAATTCCGCTTCTCTTTCTTTACAATCAACGTGTAGTTCGTATAATAACGGAAAAAGTACCTCAAACCCTATAAATAGCAGAGGTTTGAGAGTGGAATCAAGCTACACCGACACCTCTCTAATTTTATCTTCTCGATATTTCTTATGGGTTTGTTTTTCTTTAATCTTTCAGGAAGGGAGCGCAAAGAGGGACTTTAGCACCGCGATTCTGGAGCGGAAGAAGGCGGTGAATCGTTTGGTTGTGGATGAAGCCATCAACGATGACAACTCCGTCGTGTCTCTACACCCTGACACCATGGAGAAGCTACAGCTCTTTCGTGGAGATACCGTCTTTCTCAAGGTTTGTGCCGTGAATAAAGCATGGAGAAAGAACTCTTTAGAAGGAAAACATGATTTAAAACAAATACCAGTTTTAAAGTTTGTATATTGACTATTGTGAATTAGTAATTTACTTTAAATAGTTTCAAAAATATGATATTCCTTTTTTTTTTTTTTTGAATGAAAAAAAAATTTGGACCATTTCTCGATTTGTGCGTGTCATCCTTGCGCAGGGGCCATGCTAATCTTCTCTGTATCGTTCCAATTTTATCGGATGTCCCCGAAGGGACGATATTCCTTTTTCGTGCACTGAGAGTTAAGTTAAGTCATTCTAGAATCAACAATTTGATATTTCTTTTTTCTATTGCTTATGTTTTTCTTCTTCTTTTGGTTCCTTTGCTGAATCCAAGGGTCTTGTGAATGTGTCTCTAATTGTGTGTGTATGGACAACTTCCCTATGGATACTGTGTGTATTGCTTTAGCTGATGATACATGTGATGAACCAAAGATTATGGTGAACAAAGTTGTCAGGTCGAACCTGAGGGCTAGGTTCGGAGATGTAATCTCTATCCATCAGTGCCCTGACGTCAAGTATAGCAGGCGTGTTCACATCTTGCCCTTAGATGATACCATTGAAGGAGTTGGTGGAAATATATTTGATGCCTATCTTAAACGTGAGTGTGTTTTAGGTGTTTCTCCTTATATATATCTCTTAGTGAGGTATTTCGCTACCTATTTATATTAATCCTCATCTTCTGTCACGTCTCAGAACCACAAAAACTATGGAACCAGAAACGAGTCTTACAATTTTCTGACCTTCAGCTAAACCACAACGAACTAAATCAATACAACACTCACGAAATAGACAACAAAAACAACAACAACTACATCAATACTGCATCCCCTGTAAAGATTTACAAAGGCCAACCATTACGTTTTACCGGAAAAAGAAGAAGCAATAACAACGTTCAGAAAGCCCCTAGTTTTTTATAGGTTACAGAATCAAATTTTCCAAAATAAATTGAAATATTTTTAAAACCGATAGTTTTCAGAAGAGAAAAAAAAAACAGAGAATCAATACAATGTCAATAAGTCAATAGTTGTGGGCTTGGGCTGATCATTCAGGATCAAGAAGACTTTTCGGCTCTTAACTCAATCAAATTTTCTGGCAAATACCCGTTTTTGAAACATTTACTTTTAGTGGGTTGGAATCTTGGGCCTTTTTAATAATGTAAATTATTATTCCATGTGTTTCAGTTTATTTGATATTTAAAAATTATTTTTGTTACAAAATAAGTTGTTTTCAATATATTAGATAAAATTTAACATAAGTTAATTTTTTTTTTGAGATTTATTCAATTTTTCTTATTAGTTGAGTTAATATGGTTTTATAATATTTTTACATCATCAAGATAAATTATATAAAAATTTGCATATTATTAATTTGTATGTACAAACATCGAATAAATAAAGTAGAGAGAGTATTTTATCCACGCAAAACATTAGATATGGAGGCAAAACGGAACATTTAGTGGGGACAATACATGAATTTAAACCTCTATAAATTAATAATGTTGGGACTTAGAAATTTTATTAATTTATAGAGATATTAATTTACAAAAGTTTTCTTATTTATATTTTTATATTTTAAGATATATATTATAAGATACGAAAATATTTGATTTTAGTGTATAGACATTAATTGTTATTTTTTGAAATTTGACATTTATATTGATTATATTATATTATTTAGAGTATATAATATATATTTCATAGAACTTAAATGTGGTTTTAGGTATAATATTACTAAATCTCATCAAAAATATATTAAGTATTAAGAAAATATAAAGATAATTTCATTGTGATTTGTGAATATAAAACAAATAATATAATAACAGGTTTTTACTTATATAAAATATGTGTATATATAAATTATTAATTTATAATTTTAGTGAGACCATATATTTATATAGAAGTTTAAAAAAAAATACTATTTTATTATTTTATCAATTTGTGTCAAATTTTAAACCGGTTCAAATTGGAACAGACGAAATTATTAATTTATTGAGATTCTTAATTTATAAAATATTAATTCCTAGAGGGTGTACCGTGAAATGTAAGCACACCCGCCCCTTCTCGGAGGCCTGAGGCATTTGCCTCTTTTTTTCCACATGGGCACGGCCCTGGTGTGTCTTGCGGTGATTGCTTGGCTGCTGGGGGATACACATCTGTTCATTTTGATGATAAGACTTTTTAAAGCTTTTTTCTTTAGGTAGATACAATTTTAATTCATTAAAAACAAAAAAAAAATCATAATAATACATATTAAAAGTTGCCATCTTACATGTTTTATTGACTTTTTCTTATAAACCTAATTATATCGTTATTATCTTTCTTTTATATATATATAAGACCAGGGGCGGACCTAGAAATTTAGTTAGACTGTGGCACATATATATTTTAATTTATAATAAATTAAATAATTAATATAATATAAATATTAAAATCAAACTGAAATAATTTATGACAACTAAAACATAAATCTCTAATATAAAAAAGTAATGAAAAAACTTATAAAGTCATTCTTCGATCTTTCATATTTTGGAATCTTTTTATCACCATATCGTTAGTCACTTCGTCAAAGTGCTCTTTTTCAGTATAGCAAACCATGCAATCGTTCAGAAATTCATCACCCATTCGGTTGCGCAAGGTAGTTTTCACAATTTTCATCGCAGAGAAAGATCTCTCGACTGTAGCGGTGGCAACAGGTAGAGTCAAAACTAGCTTCAAAAGTCGATAAACAAGAGGATGTGAAAGATGTTTTTTGGTCTCCACCATCACACGTGCAAGATCTCCAAGACCCTCCAAATTAGCAAACCTTTGATCTTCAGAGATATT
>NC_027749.1:21077388-21083151 GCF_000695525.1 Brassica oleracea var. oleracea | reverse complement strand
CACTTCCACATTTATTTTCAGTATAGTCTCTAAATAAGTAGCAAACCAAACAAAATGCCTTGTCTGTTTTTATACTATATTCCAACCAATCACCGTAGAGATCAAACCAAGCAGGATTAAATCTTCTAAGCTTATGTCCTTTCAGTGTTTTAGGAAAATCATGACCGCGAGGTTGACAAGGACCTTTAGTAAGATATTTTCGTCTTACCTCATCTCTTTCGTTTGGATGATATTCCTTTATACTTTTTCTCTCTGCAGGATCTGAAGGCAAATTCTCCAAATTAGTTTTTGATGATGACATTGGCGGAGTAGAAGCCAAATTCTCCGTGTTGGTTTTTGGTAGTGAAGAACTAGAAGGCAAATTCTCTGAATTAACTTTTGATGATGATAAACACTGTTTTTTAAAATATTTCTCCATGGATACCTAAAAAAAATTATGTTAGTAACTTAGTAATTAAGGCTAAATAATAATAAAAACTATTAACAATGATGTATAAACTTACTTAGAAAAGATGTCAAAGAAACAATGAGAAAAGATATTAAAGATGATGAATAAAGTTTCTGCAATTTTTTTTTTTCAAAAGAGAAGAACGTAAAGTCTATTTAGGAACATTAGGGTTTTTAAATTTTAGACTAATAATTATTTAGGTTGGATAATTAAAATTGTAACAAATATTGATGGGCTGTCTACATATTTTATTTTCAATTGGGCTAAAGTTAAAAAACAAATTGTAACAAGACCCATCTCTTTTTCTTTGGTTTGAAATTAAAAAAAAATTGAAAAAAGAGAGTATGTGGCACGTGCCCCACCCTCTCTAGTGGTGGGTCCGCCCCTGTATAAGACAAGCGGTTATGTTTATAACCACAAAATTGTTCACAGGATTGGTACTGTATCCTTTTCCGATTGGTAAAAACTTCATTTTTGACCAAGTGAGTGTTGGTTTCACCTAAGACTCGCCAAAATTGTGTTCTTTAGCATCCTCATCAAGTAGATACTAAAATAGAGGTTCTTACAATATAATAATAATAATTTTGTGACTATTTAGTTATATATTTAATTATTTAAATAAAAGAAAATGTTGTAATTTGTAGGGAAGTAATACACTTACATTTTCATTTTGTTCTACGTATCTTTTCATTATTTTTCCAAAAACTTCTATCGTGTATCTCATAAGAGTATCTAAAGAATAAAATACAAAATTTAAAAAGTAAAAAATGTGGTCTACAGAGTCAATATGAATCTGTAAATGTTGCCTGTCAAAAAAAAAAGTAAAAAAAAATGAGAAAAACTCTTGTAAAAATATTTCAAAATAGAACTTTGACGATATTTTCTAGAACCATTTTACTACTGTGTCAGTTTATAATTGGTTTGACGTTCTGACAAAACAACTTTCAGTTTTGTCGACTTTGATTCTTTTTTATTCAAAAAAATAAAATAATTGGTTTATTTTTTCAATGGAAATTAAAATTTAATTATATATCAAAAATACATTAAAACAATATTATTTAGATACCTCTTCTTTCTTAGATACTTACCATTAAAATTGATCTTAGGGCAGCCCAATGAAGGTTATTTATACAGGTTCTAAGTATTAAAATTATGAATTTTTTTATAAAAAGTGAACATCGAGAAACTAATTGTTCTACATTTAGATCCTTAACAAAAAAAAGAAAGATAAGGTACTCTTTACACATATGTTGATTTTTTTATTGGTTTATCTCAATATTATGATTTATGTTGATAGGATTTATCAAAAAAAAAAAAAAATTTACAAAAAGATATTAATATTAAATTTGTTAGAACTATTTGAGAAAATACTCCCTGTTAATCATGCTCTTAGACCATATTTATTGCAGAGTTCTTAGGATGAAGTTCTAAATGTAATATAAGAACCGTTTCTTAACTTTAACTAAGAAAAACTAAGAACCGTTTCTTAAAACTCTTATTTAAGAGTCGGTTCTTAGTTTTTCTTAGTTAAAAATTAAGAGACGGTTCTTATATTACGCTAAGAACCCTACCCTAAGAAATCTCCAATAAACATGTCTAATTAGGATCTTTAATTTGGTTCGTCACTTCTCAGTCAACCAAAATTATACAAAGAAACTTTCTCGGATTGCACACTTATTGGCAATAACATCTTCCCTAATTTGTTGGTAATTCTACAGTTTTGTGGCGTCAATTCTAGAAATTATTATATGTAAACCCTACATTGTACATAAAAACAAAAACAAAACCCTACATATAGATAGTTCGTGAATGAAAACATTTTTATCCTGAAAATTTGAAAGCATACACATGCATTTTAAACGAGTTTGTTAGAGTTCCAATCTTGTCTCTTTCTTTTTTTTTTTTTTTTTTAATTTGTTTCTTTCTTACTTAGGCAGAAGAAAAGTATTGTGAATTTAATTCCCATCAAGCATCGATATCATATTTGTTTTTCCTTTTTAATTGATCGATATCATACTTGGATGACTGAGAGGTCCTTTGGGCCCGGGACAAGAATTTAGACTATGTTTGAGGGATAGCCATATTACATACAGGTTCTTGTTTTTCGCCTGAAATTATCTACAAGGTTTTTTAGCTCATAACTTCTTAGTAAAATAAACAAAAAAAATCTTGAAAATGAAAAAAAAAAGCATCAATTCATGATCTTCCTGGAAAGATTGGGATGAAAACATATAGCTCGAGTCTTTTTACTGCAAAATCCGTTTTGTAGGACTAGTATTTGTGTCCTTATGATTTGTAAAATCCCGTGCTCGGTCTCAGATGGGACATGCATGTTACATCAACCATAGAAAGCACGTAGTAGAATTATTATCATAAGAAAAAATATTATTACAAATTCATGATCTTCCTGAAAAGATTGGGATGAAAACATATAGCTCGAGTATAAAGATAATTTCATTGTGATTTGTGAATATAAAATAAATAATATAATAACAGGTTTTTACTTATTTAAAATATGTGTATATATAAATTATTAATTTATAATTTTAGTGAGACTATATATTTATATAGAAGTTTCTAAAATAATACTATTTTATTATTTTGTCAATTTGTGTCAAATTTTAAACCGGTTCAAGTTGGAACTGGCGAAATTATTAATTTATTGAGATTGTTAATTTATAGAGTATTAATTGATAAAGGGTGTACTGTGAAATGTAAGCACACCCGCCCCTTCTCGGAGGCCTGAGGCATTTGCCTCTTTTTTTCCACATGGGCACGGCCCTGGTGTGTCTTGCGGTGATTGCTAGGCTGCTGGGGGATACACATCTGTTCATTTTGATGATAAGACTTTTTAAAGCTTTTTTCTTTAGGTAGATACAATTTTAATTCATTAAAAACAAAAAAAAATCATAATAATATATATTAAAAGTTGCCATCTTACATGTTTTATTGACTTTTTCTTATAAACCTAATTATATCGTTATTATCTTTCTTTTATATATATATAAGACAAGCGGTTATGTTTATAACCACAAAATTGTTCACAGCATTGGTACTGTATCCTTTTCTGATTGGTAAAAACTTCATTTTTGACCAAGTGAGTGTTGGTTTCACCCAAGACTCGCCAAAGTTGTGTTCTTTAGCATCCTCATCAAGTAGATACTAAAATAGAGGTTCTTACAATATAATAATAATAATTTTGTGACTATTTAGTTATATATTTAATTATTTAAATAAAAGAAAATGTTGTAACTTGTAGGGAAGTAATACACTTACATTTTCATTTTGTTCTATGTATCTTTTCATTATTTTTCCAAAAACTTCTATCGTGTATCTTATAAGAGTATCTAAAGAATAAAGTACAAAATTTAAAAAGTAAAAAATATGGTTTACAGAGTCAATATGAATCTGTAAATGTTTGCTGTCAAAAAAAAAAAAAAAAGGTGAGAAAAACTCTTGTAAAAATATTTCAAAATAGAACTTTGACGATACTTTCTAGAACCATTTTACTACTGTGTCAGTTTATAATTGATTTGACGTTCTGACAAAACAACTTTCAGTTTTGTCTTTGATTCTTTTTTCTTCAAAAAAAATAAAATAATTGGTTTATTTTTTCAATGGAAATTAAAATTGAATTATTTATCAAAAATGCATTAAAACAACATTATTTAGATACTTATTCTTTCTTAGATACTTACCATTAAAATTGATCTTAGGGCAGCCCAATGAAGGTTGTTTATACAGGTTCTAAGTATTAAAATTATGATTTTTTTTTAATAAAAAGTGAACATAGAGAAACTAATTGTTCTACATTTAGATCGTTAACAAAAAAAAGAAAGATAAGGTACTCTTTACACATATGTTGATTTTTTTATTGGTTTATCTCAATATTATGATTTATGTTGATAGGGTTTATCAAAAAAAAAAAATTACAAAAAGATATTAATATTAAATTTGTTAGAACTATTTGAGAAAATACTCCCTGTTAATCATGCTCTTAGACCATATTTATTGCAGGGTTCTTAGGATAGAGTTCTAAATGTAATATAAGAACCGTTTCTTAATTTTAACTAAGAAAAACTAAGAACCGTCTCTTAAAACTCTTATTTAAGAGCCGGTTCTTAGTTTTTCTTAGTTAAAAGTTAAGAGAAGGTTCTTATATTACGCTAAGAACCATACCCTAAGAACTCTCCAATAAACATGTCTAATTAGGATCTTTAATTTGGTTCGTCACTTCTCAGTCAACCAAAATTATACAAAGAAACTTTCTCGGATTGCACACTTATTGGCAATAACATCTTCCCTAATTTGTTGGTAATTCTACAGTTTTGTGGCGTCAATTCTAGAAATTATTATATGTAAACCCTACATTGTACATAAAAACAAAAACAAAACCCTACATATAGATAGTTCGTGAATGAAAACATTTTTATCCTGAAAATTTGAAAGCATACACATGCATTTTAAACGAGTTTGTTAGAGTTCCAATCTTGTTTCTTTCTTCTTCTTTTTTTTTAAAAATTGTTTCTTTCTTACTTAGGCAGAAGAAAAGTATTGTGAATTTAATTCCCATCAAGCATCGATATCATATTTGTTTTTCCTTTTTAATTGATCGATATCATACTTGGATGATTGAGAGGTCCTTTGGGCCCGGGACAAGAATTTAGACTATGTTTGAGGGATAGCCATATTACATACAGGTTCTTGTTTTTCGCCTGAAATTATCTACAAGGTTTTTTAGCTCATAACTTCTTAGTAAAATAAACAAAAAAAATCTTGAAAATGAAAAAAAAAAAGCATCAATTCATGATCTTCCTGAAAAGATTGGGATGAAAACATATAGCTCGAGTATAAAGATAATTTCATTGTGATTTGTGAATATAAAATAAATAATATAATAACAGGTTTTTACTTATTTAAAATATGTGTATATATAAATTATTAATTTATAATTTTAGTGAGACTATATATTTATATAGAAGTTTCTAAAATAATACTATTTTATTATTTTGTCAATTTGTGTCAAATTTTAAACCGGTTCAAGTTGGAACTGGCGAAATTATTAATTTATTGAGATTGTTAATTTATAGAGTATTAATTGATAAAGGGTGTACTGTGAAATGTAAGCACACCCGCCCCTTCTCGGAGGCCTGAGGCATTTGCCTCTTTTTTTCCACATGGGCACGGCCCTGGTGTGTCTTGCGGTGATTGCTAGGCTGCTGGGGGATACACATCTGTTCATTTTGATGATAAGACTTTTTAAAGCTTTTTTCTTTAGGTAGATACAATTTTAATTCATTAAAAACAAAAAAAAA
>NC_027749.1:21050017-21075766 GCF_000695525.1 Brassica oleracea var. oleracea | reverse complement strand
AATATCTCTGAAGATCAAAGGTTTGCTAATTTGGAGGGTCTTGGAGATCTTGCACGTGTGATGGTGGAGACCAAAAAACATCTTTCACATCCTCTTGTTTATCGACTTTTGAAGCTAGTTTTGACTCTACCTGTTGCCACCGCTACAGTCGAGAGATCTTTCTCTGCGATGAAAATTGTGAAAACTACCTTGCGCAACCGAATGGGTGATGAATTTCTGAACGATTGCATGGTTTGCTATACTGAAAAAGAGCACTTTGACGAAGTGACTAACGATATGATGATAAAAAGATTCCAAAATATGAAAGATCGAAGAATGACTTTATAAGTTTTTTCATTACTTTTTTATATTAGAGATTTATGTTTTAGTTGTCATAAATTATTTCAGTTTGATTTTAATATTTATATTATATTAATTATTTTATTTATTATAAATTAAAATATATATGTGCCACAGTCTAACTAAATTTCTAGGTCCACCCCTGATCATGATTTTCTTCGTTATAAACTATTTGATTATTCAACGGAAAATTGACATTCTACTTTCTATAGCATAATTATGGCTACGCTAGTCTGATGCAGAATTATGATTATTGCCAAATAATGTTCCATAATTTTGCGATTACAGTTTCTAATGCAAAATTGTGATTTGTGATTACAATACAAAATACAGTTACAAAATGGAAGGTGAGGCGTGAAGCTCTTCCAACCCCATATGCAGTCTTGGCTTCCCTATGTGTAATCATTCACACTAACTCTAGCATTATAGACTCAACCTTATTTTTATTCTTTTTGCCAAGGTTAACTCTGTGTAGTTCAAAATATTGTATCAAACAGAAAGTATTTCAACAAAGATTATAACTCAAACTCAAACTTTTTATTGATTTAGAAAACTATCTCAAAAACTAAAGCTCTCAACTTTTACAAGTTATGCAACACACTTGCATATCTTTATATAACACTTTAATTATCCTAACCTCATTAAGATTAACACAACTCTATATTTCCTAATCTCTTTAGATAACCACAACCTATTTGGATTAGATAGCTTACAACCCAAACTACTTCAAGCTTATCCCAACATTCTCCCTTCTAAACTTGAAATCTCTTTTCTCCAAATCTTGTACTCCAATGAAATCTCTCATTTCTCTGAATTTGATTCTTCCTAAAGCTTTAGTCAAGATATCACCCTTTTTGCTTGTCTCCAGGAACATGTTCTACTTCAATCTGCTCATTCTCCACACATTCTCTTATAAAGTGATATCGAGAATGTATATGATTACTTCGGCCATGAAAAACCGGGTTCTTAGTAAGAGCACTAGCCGACCTATTATCAATGCATATCACGGCCTTCTCACATGGATGACCCGTGATCTCACTTAACAGCTCTTGAAGCCAAAGTGCTTGTCTTGCTGTTTCCGTTCCAGCCATGAACTCAGCCTCGCATGATGACAGTGCTACAGTGTCCTGGTTCTGCGAGCACCAGGTAATTGGGCTCTCTCCAAGATATAAGATATGACCTGTTGTACTCTTGCCGTCGTCTTGATCAGTGTTGTAACTACTATCATTGAATCCCATTAGCTTTGGCACAACTGATGGCATATGCTGGAACGTCAGGTAGACATGTCGTTCCCCGTAAGTACCTCAAGCATTGTTTGATTGCGACACCATGTGACTCTGTTGGGCAATGCATGAACCGGCTTAGTACACCAACGCAGTAAGACATGTTTGGTCTGGTGTGAAGTAGATATCGTATACAGCCTATCTTTCTTCTGTAATCTGAGGTGTCAACCTCTCTTTCTCCATCTGCCTTAGAGAGTTTTAAGCCTGCTTCTATCGGTGTCTGAACCATGTTACACTTATCCATGCCCGCATCTTCCAATATCTTCAGAGCGTAACGTCTTTGATTCAGTACTATGCCTCCAATGTGTTGACAAACTTCTATCCCTAGATAGTAAGTCAATAAGCCAAGATCTCTCATGTCGAACTTCGACGCCATTCTCTGCTTAAACTCCATTATAACTTCTTTGTTGCTTCCAGTAACAAATAGATCATCTACATAGACCGCGACGACGACGAGATGCTCGTTTACCATCTTTCTGTACACGGAGGGCTCCTTCGTACACTTTGTGAATTTAAGTTCCATAAGAATTTGGTTTAACTTAGTATTCCAAGCCCTCGGTGCTTGTCTTAACCCATATATTGCTTTATGAAGCTTGTAAACCTTTCCTTCTTCACCCTATTTCAAAAATCCTTCAGGCTGTGAAACGTAGACGACTTCCTTTAATTCTCCATGCAGAAAGGCTGTTTTCACATCGAGATGATGAACTTCCCATCCTCGAGCTGCTGCAAGGTTTATAAGTAGTCTAATTGTCTCAAGACGTGCTACCGGCGTGAATACTTCATCAAAGTCTTTCTATTGCATAATCATGGTTATGCTATTCTGATGCAGAATTATGATTATTGCCGAATAATTGTGGGTGATTGGCTGGGCTGTAACCATAAAAATTTAGCTTTAAAATTAGGGTTGTATGTGTTTTGACTGTAGCTGTAAATTTGCTGCTACAGATTTTTTGCAGAGATTTTTTCTGTAGTTATGGTGACTGTAGCTGTAAGTTACTGGCTGTAATTTTATCAAAATAAAACACGATTGGCAATATATTAGATAAGCGGTAGCTGTAAATTTCTGGCTATAGTATTTTAATGTAATATATAAAGAACTTTTATGTTATTAAAAACCCCAAAAACTTAATGATTAATAATTAAAAACCATTTAATGATAATTAATAATAAAATTATTATCTAATAATAAATTTTACTTATGAAAATTCCAGTTATAATAATTTAAATATGAAGAACGGTATATGTTAAGGTTATTTTAAGAAGTACTAGTTATTTGTTTTCCTTTAAAATATTTAAAGCCTAAATAATAGGGATGTAGCATTTTAGACTAAAACAAATATAAAAAGGAAGTTTTCATTTTTTTTTGCTTTAGCTTTGAAAAAGAAAGTTACATTCCGATTGGTAAAATTTTGCTGTAACTTTAAATTTTAAAAATAAAGCTACATTTGGTTAGGATTAGTGTTTTAAAAATAAATAAAGCTAAAGTTCTAAGTTAAAACCCAATCAATCACCCACAATTCCAACCCATATGCAGTCTTGGCTTCCCTATGAGTAATCATCATTCCCATACGCAGTCTTGTTTTTATTCTTTTTGCCATCTTTTTGCCAAGGTTTACCCTGTGTAGTTCAAAAATGTTGTAATTTTTTACAAATAATTCTCGTATTTATATGATATTAACAAATATGGTAAAAAAAAATACAAAATCCAGTATAATATTTATGCAGTAAACGTTAATAACTTGATATATCAATATAATTGTTTGTTTAAAATCAAATTCCCACTATTTTTTATACCTTTTTATAAATGTGATGGTAAAGTGTAAAATTTATGAGTCCAAATTTTATAGTTTCTAGTCATGTAGATAATTTACAAATGTGAATTAAGATATTAATCCATGCTAGAAATTAAAATAATAATCACATCATCATGTAATCGTTTTACCATTGAGCTGTTAAGTTGTTGTCACAGTACAATTCTTTTAAAAAAATTGTTGTCACACTACAATGAAGATTAACCATAATCGTAAGCAGTGAGATATGAAGTGTTTTGTAAAAAGTATTAGCTAAAAACTTTTGCGAAAATATCGTATTTGTTTATGTAAAGAAATAAAAATAAGAAAATTATAAAAGTAAAAGAAAACAATGATCGTATAAGATCTTTAGAAAAACGAGTATAAGATAAGGAAAAAATATCGTTTTGTACGAAAACTCATGATCAAAGGAATAGACAAATGAAATACGATATTTTGAGACAAAAAAGAAAGAAATATTTTTATAACGCTTGATATATAATATCCATCTTTACAACATCTTGAAATACAATAATATTGATAGCTACGTGAAGCTTAGCATGTGTATATAACTCAACCATGCACTTTGTGGATTATTCATATAAACAGCCAAAAAGAAGAATATATGGCAATGGAGAAGCAAATGATTTCTGGAGAGGTGCCGGTCAGCCCGTTTTCACGGCTGTTCAGCATGCCAGGACTCGATTGCTTCAACATCGTAACCATCGGACTCAAACACGAAGCCAATCCATCAGCCTTTGTTGAAGGCTTGAAAAACACTTTGGTCAACCATCCACGCTTCTCTAGCATACTAGTAATTATAACACACATGTTCATATATGAATTTACATATATATATATATATATATATATATATATATATATATATATATATATATATATACTCTTGCAACGATATTGGTGCGCGACTTTGAAGTTTGAACATATTTGTTTTTGTAAAACTTTGTAGGAGACAGGAATTGGTGGAAAAAAAGCGAAATGGATTCCCACAAAAGTAAAAGTTGAAGATCATGTAGTTGTTCCTGATATAGATCCCACTATTGAAAATCCTGATCAGTTTCTAGAGGATTATACATCAAATATGGTTTTTTCACCAATTGATATGTCGAAACCGTTGTGGGAGATGCATATACTCAATATGAAAACATCAGATGCAGAATCTTTCCTTGTGGCGAGATTTCATCACTCCTTGGGTGATGGGATGTCACTTATGTCTCTTTTAGTCGCTTGTAGTCGAAAAACAAGTGACCCAGAGTCATTGCCTACTTTGGTTGCTCCAAAGAAAAGCAAAGTAACCAATGTTTTGTGGTCGTTGGTTGCTCGTGTGTGGTTCATAATTAGACTAATGTGCAACACTTTTGTTGAAGTTTTCAATTTTCTGCTCATTTTATGTTCCGTCCGCGACGCTGCAACTCCACTTATGGAGAAACCAATTTCTACACTTAGCCTTAACAAATTTATTCATAGAGTAATTAGTTTGGACGATGTGAAAATCGTGAAGAACGCAATGAATATGGTATGTTGATTCTTTTTTCTGGTATTGCTTATTACTTAACAGTTGACCAAACGTGAACTTCAATAATTCCTTGTCCTCTCTTAATCAGACTGTGAATGATGTTATTGTTGGAATGGTGCAAGCTGGTCTTTCACGATATTTGAGTCAAAAATATGGTACATCTTTCTATACATTTATATTAAGTACTATTGTCAAATGGGGGAATTTTAATGAATTGCATTTATTCACGTTTCTTACAATTCTTGTCTTGATCTTTTGCAAACAGATTCTGAAACAAATTCGAAGCTAAAGAGATCTCTTGAAAATGTTTCTCTTCGAGCTGTTGTATTCTTTAACCTAAGATCAAATAAGAAAATCGAGGTGCAAATTAACAAACATGCCAAAACGGTCTCAAATATTTTCTATATTTATATTATATATTATAACCTCAACGCTCTAATTAATCTTTTTTCTTTTTCAAAAAAAAAATATAAAATATAGGATCTTGCTGAAATGATGGCGAAACGTTCAACGTCAAGATGGGGAAACTCAATTGGTTATGTTATGATTCCGCTATGGATGAGATCTGAGAACGATATATTTGAATACATCCGACGAGCCAAAACAATAATGGATCGGAAAAAAATCTCACTCGAGCCTTTATTTTCCTATGTGTTGCTCAAATTGACTGTCGAAATTTTCGGATCCAAGGTGAGTTAGTATATATTTCGTACTTCGATCATTTCAGATATATTATTTATGTGAATGATGAATCCTAATGGATTCATTTGGTTGTGTGAGGGTGGGAAACAGGCACTAAGAAATCTTGCAATGAGAATTTTCGGACGATCAACAATCATATTGTCAAATGTTGCCGGTCCATCCGAAGAAATAAGCCTTTTCGAACACCAAATATCTTACTTTGCTGCAAGTATATCCGGTTTTCCACAGGTATGACCCTATGTCTTCCTTGATATCTTTTGCAAGTCTAGAGTATCAGCGTTGTTGTAGATACTCATTGAGTTTATTAATAGTAATTTTGAATAAGGAAACAATATTAACCGCAATGAATTACTCATTATGTTTCATAATAAATGACCTTTAATGTTTTTCAAGCTAATGAAAAAAATGTTAAATTGTCTGTTTTACCACTATTTAATATTTTTTTGTTTAATTTTATTAATAAATTAGAAATAAGAGCAAAATTTGGCAATTTTTTTTTTAAATGTGCATGAAAATGTAAAACGACACTTATAATGAAACAAAAAATTTAAAAGCTAAAATAACACTTAATATGAAATGGAGAAAGTAAAAAAAATTCTCGAAAATTGTATAAAATGTCCCAAATAAAAGATTTTCATCTTCTCTCTTCTTTTTCTATTTTTTTATTTATAGGTGACTTAGTAAAAAAAACTCATCAATGATGGGGTTTTTTACTTCTAAAATGGTATCTTTTTTCCTTTATAACACAAAAATGAAGAGAAAAACTAATATATGATAAATTGATAATTATTGGGAGTTTAGTTTAGTTTTCTTCCAAGTTATCATTGCGTTTGAACGAATGAAACAGTATATATATGTAGACGAGACTAACAACCTGTTGTTTGTTGGATAAGGCACTCATTGTCCACATAACAAGCTATGTGAACAAAGTTATCATCAATCTTGGAGTTGATCTCGACGTAATTCCAGACCCTCATCACCTATGTGATCACATGGTCGAAGCTCTCCAGATGATGAAATCAGCTGCAGAAGAAAAATGTTCTGCCGATTTAAACGTTTAAAACGAAATGTTTGACGTAGAGATCAAAACGTACTCATCGAAATGTTATCGATGTATTACTGTTTTCAATAAATGTTTTTTTTTTTGGCTCGACTACAACTTTCATTAACCAAGTGAGAATTACATGATTTTTACCTCTACAGATATTAAACCACACATACAATGGAATCAACTAGTATCACATATGAACACATAGATGGATCCTACGCTACCCGAACGATACTCCATTGTAATTAACTACTTCTACAGAGATTAAATGTTGTTTTCAATATCAAAAACTATGACGTAGATATGTGCGTACTGTCAGGTAATTCATTTCCTAAGATATGTGTTATCTATGTATATATATATATCCATAAATATTACTATGTTATTTATTATACAAGAACGTTATGCTATTTATTGCCACAAGAACATAAATGTTACGTCAATTTCGAAACAGTTTGATAATTTCTGATAGGCATGATCATTCGATTTTTGGTTTGGTTAACTTGGGTTTTGAGTTTTGGGTTCTCGGTTTTCAATTTTAGGTAACAAAATAGGAACCGCCCTAAAATCGGTTCAGATCGGATCGGTTATCATTTAGTTCGGTTTGGTAGGAGTAATTATGTCAGGAACTGGTAAAGTTCTAAAAATTTATCGGGTATAATTCGGTTATGGTACTTTTGTACCTAAGAGCTCTTTATCGCAGTACATTAGCTGCGGTTCTTAATATAATTAGGATTAAAAAAAATGAAAATTAGCTATTTACTGAAGAAACGTTTCTTAATTAAGCTTCAGAAGAGACGTTTCTTATCCTTCAATCTCTTCTCCTCTCTCTCCAATAATTTGATCTCTCGGCAGTGGATTCTCTGAGTGTTGTCGTAATCGGATATCAGATCGATTTCCTGGTTGAACTTCGGCTCTCCGGGATCAATGGCGGCGAACTCGAGCAGCATCTCTGTGATCAACCACATGCCTCACTCATCGCTCCGATCCGTTTCCGTTCCCCTTTCACATAGAAAGTTACCGACTTTTCGAGCTTTCTCCAGTACAGCAATGGCAGATGCTAAAGATGCTGGAATGGATGATGTTCAGAGACGCCTCATGTTTGAGGATGAATAAGACCATCTCCAACCCATCTCTATAATAGATCTCTAAAATGGAGACAAAAATAGAGATAGTGTTTTTGCTCCAATGTGTTCCTCTATAATAGAGGAATGCTATATTTACCTCTATAAATAGAGAAATGCTATTTTTTTCCCTAAATATAGAGAAAAAAATAGCATTCCTCTATTTATAGAGGCAAATATAGCATTTCTTTGTTATAGAGGAACACATTGGAACAAAAACATCATCTCTATTTTTGCTTCTATTTTAGATGGGCTGGAGATGCTCAAAGTCTTCGACTCTCTCTTCTTCTATTTCAATTCGTGGGTTTTGCCAAAAATTGTACCTCTTTGTTTTCAAATCGGTTGGTCTCCATTGTTAGGTTGCTGAGAATAAAGTGACGAACTTTGGTTCTGGGAATTGGAGTTTTTAGATTTGCTATGATTCAGGAATATTGGTCTACTGATTTGTTAGCTTCTATGTAATAATAACATTAATGCTGCTCGGCAAACCATTGTGTTCAGTTTGAAACATCAACAGCATTAGCCTTGATTAGCTGGTTTGCTGCTCTCCCTTCTTTTCTCTTCAACTTTTGGTCTCTCGCTTCATCATCCCGTTGAAAATAAAAGAAAAGACAAAGACTGAACACGAGATCTGTTTCCACCCGTGTACATATAGTGACCGTTTTTTTCTTCTTTCTTATTTGGGTTTGTATTTAACTTTCCTCAAAACTCAGTACCTGGAAACTCTTGTTCTTTTTGTTGTTGTAACACTGACAAAGAAACTTACTACGCAAATGGTTGCAGTCTTGAACAACCTTGTCATAGTTGTGAACTTGATGCATCTTATTTTTTTTTTATGAACCTCTAAATAAGAGACTCTCATTGGAACACAAAAATGTTGATGTCTCGTAACTGGGTCTCTTAAGGAATATTTAATATTTAAAAATTATTAAGAGACCCAAAGTAGAGTTTTGGGTTAATGATGCTCTAAACTACTTAGAATAGTTAAAATAACCAAATTGCCAAAACTACAGGAGTAAAAAATATTCGAATTATCTAAAAAAATATCCAAAAGATTCAAAAATCTGAAACACCCAAAATAAATAAAAACAATAAATTTTACAAAATATTTTTAATTTTAAAATAGTAACTGATATGATTTGAATGTTTTAGTATTTAGTTAAATGTTACTAATTTTTGGATTTATAATAATATTTAAATATTTTAGTTGTTTAAATCTTAAAATAAATAATATTTTAAAATATTGATTATATTTCGGGTACTTAAAATACATTAGTAACATTATGTTATCTTTTCGGTTTTGGTTTGGTTTAGATATTCTTAATATTTTAAGATAAGAACCATTCGGATTATTGTGTTTTCTATTTCGGTTTCAGATTGGAAACTTTTAATTTGGTACGGTTTTAGTTTTTCGGTTCCTGTTAATTACCAAGACCTTGTTTCTAAAAACACGTTTCAATAATGTCTTATGTGAGGTTAAGGGTCTGTATATTACTCACGAAGATAGAAAGTCTGACAACTATCTATCGAAGAGCAAATGACGGAAGGAGGCGCACCAAATAAATATTTGTTGTGTTTTTGATTATTGAACTCGGACCAGTGAAATATATAGACCTTGGTATCCAAAAAATTATATTCACAAAAGTAGGTTTCTAAATTTTGAAAAGAAGTTTTTTTTTGAAAAAGAAAAGAAGTCTTTTTTTTTGTTAAAGTTTTACTAAATGTTTATGACTACCAAAGTTTCAGATCCGGATTGAATCACATCTTTTTAGCTCATTTTAATTTATAATATGCATTTAAACATCACTAGAAGTTTGTATATACATATATATTTATCCATATCATGTTTTAAAATGGTTTATAAAGAATTAAAGATTTAATTGGTGACCACTAAAAAAGCAAGAATAAAAAGGAAAAAAAATGAAAGAGAACGAAAAATAAAATAAAAATATTTATTATTTATTGTTTATTCTCGAATTTAATAATGAAAATTCTTCTATAATCTTTTAAAATTAGAGAAATAAGAAGGAATAATATGTGAAAATTATTTTCTATAAATGGTGTAAAATTTTAAAAATGAAAAAATTTCATTATTTCCATTCAATCCTTTTGATTACTATTTAGAACCTAAGAGTATTTGAATCGGGTTGCCCAAAAGAGAGTATTTGAATCGGTTTTAAATCTATAAGCATGAAACTACATCAAAAGATCTGAACCAAAGGGGAAGGACGACAAAGCTGGCATCGGCTTGGGGGCACGTCCAAAGCTCAGCGGGTCCGCTACACCATTAAAAAGGAAAAAAATGGAAGATAGTTGATTTAGCATTGGTCTTTCCGAAGGCGGAGAGTAACTGTTATATATTCTAGTTTGCGTAAAACATAGAAAACATTATGATATAAAAAGACATATTTTATTTCTTGATAAATCATAGAACAAAAGTTGTAATGCATATTCCGAACTACTTAAATGATATAAGAAAACTTAATATGTATTCTAAACATTGGTCAAAAGTAAAATAACCTAAACTCTAAATTTTAGCTGATGGAAAACAATAAATCAATACAAATTAATATCAAATTTATTTTTAAAAACACTTGTATAAAAATATATATTCTGTAATTATTTACTCTTTATTCAATTTAAATAAAATAATTTAATTAAGTATTGATAATTATTTTCAAAAGTCAATTTGGGAGGTTGGTTATTACTTATGATAGACATGTTTTTGAACTGTCAAGTCTCATTCATGTTTTTGAACTGTCAACTCTCTGTCTATTCCTTCATTGGTTGCTGATGAGTCTAGTGCAACAATTAGTTTCTCAATCTTATTTGCACAATTCTCTCTTTATTTATAAATGTTTGTAAACTGTGTTGTATTTCCTCAAAGTTTCAAACATTGATGTGAGAACTTGAAATTAAGGGCCCTACTTTATAATTTCTGCAAGTGTATCCGGTCGATTTAAATTGGCTTTGCAAATTCACAATTACTGCATAGCTAGGATAAGACATGCGCCTTGTGTACGGTGAATTTATATGAAAATTATTTAAGAAATATTGTATAGAAAAATAAAATTTTTATTCTTGATCGAATTAACATTTTTGGCACTTAAACAATTTTCTGAAAACTTTTTTGTTAATTACATAATTTGTGTACTGATGAACTAATCTCATTTTTAAAAAACATTTATGTAAAAAAACCAATTATCGCATAAGAACCTAACATTTAGACTGAAGAATATCATGCCTACTAATTGGTTACAATGAAACTATGTCAACTCGATTTTATATCATGATTTATCAATTCAAAAGTTAATTATGGTTATGAGAAGTTTACGTTCACGTGTCAATCCTATCTATCTTCAATATTTTTTCTCATTTTTGTGTCGTTTTTTTTCATTTTGGTTATTGCTCGACATAAATATTGATTTTTGATATTATTCTCATTTCATTATTTTATTTTGGCCTGAATTTAGAAAATGTTTAAGATTTAAAATTATTAAAGAGATACATACTTAGGTTAAGATCTGCGCCTTGCGTAAAATAAATATTTTATATTTATTACATATTTTATGTTTTCTACATATTATAAAATAATAAAATAATAATTATATATTAAATAACTAAGAAATCAATTACTATTATGTAATAAATTCGTGTGTGCATATAAATCAAACGACCGCTCCTGTTTATTCGCAATCATTTTAGGGTAAACAAATCAAAACAATCAATCTTATTTATTGTATATGATATATAATTAAATTTAAATGATATTAACGTAGACATATAAAATACTTTTAATATGGATATTTATTAAGAGGTTTCTACTCATATGATTTTATGATTATTTTTATATTTGTGTAACAAAATTTTACACCAACGATTTTTTTTATAATGTGAAAAGTTTAGTGGTTTCAATAATTTATAATCATTTAAAAAAACAATAAAGATTTCAAAATTAAAATATTAACTTTTCAATATATGTTCAACGCATATATCAAAATATAAGTATGTATTTTCATATGACGTATAGTTTAATTTAAACGATATGAAATGTATATATATATATATATATATATATATATTAATATAAACACCGATTAAAATAAAATTATTTATTCATAAGATTTTATAATCATTGTATCTTATTATAGAAAAAAATTTAAACCTTAGTCACAAAAATTTATGTGAGACTATTAACAGTTTTAATAATGTATACTCGTTTTCAAAAACTCAAAATACAACATATACAAAAAATTCAAAATTTTATTATATGATTAATGTAATTGTGTAATTTATTTTAATAATAAATAATTAAAAAATGATAGAAAATATAAAGATTGTTAGTCAATCTTTATTATTTAAAATCATTAATTGTCATATAAATCTTAATCACATTAGGTAATTCCGTAGGTTTTAATTAAAGAAAAAATATATAATAATTTTAATTTGATAAATTAATGATCCATAATGGATATACTATATAATATAAAATTAGGATACGACCTTCGCCTTGCGCAGAGCGAATTTATATGAAAAGTATTTAAGAAATATTGTATGGAAAAATAAATTTTATATTCTTGATCGAATAAATATTTTTGGCCATTAAATAATTTTTTTAAATTTTTATTGTTAATTTAATTTGTTTACTGATGAGCTGATTGCATTTTAAAAATATTTAGGTCAAGAAATCATTTATCGCATCAGAACCTAACGTTTAGGCCGAAGAATCTCAGGCCTACTATTTGATTACAATGAAAATATGAGAGCTCGGTTTTATATCATGATTTAGCAATTTAAAAGTTAATTATGGTTATGAAAAGTTTACGTTCACGTGCCAATCCTAAATATCTTCAATATTTTTCTCGTTTTTGTGAAGTTTTTTTTTTCATTTTGGTTATTGCTCGATATAACTATTGATTTTTGAGTTTATTCTCATTTTGTTATTTTGTTTTGACTTGAGATTTAGAAAATGTTTAAGATTTAAAATTATTAAAGAGATACATACTTAGGTTTAGATCCGCGCCTTGAGCGGAATATTTTATATTTATTACTTATTTTATGTTTTTTTGCATATTATGAAATAATAAAATAACAATTATATATTAAATAACTAAGAAATCAGTTACTATTATTTAATAAATTTGTGTGCGCATATAAATCAAACTATCTCTCTTGTTTATTCGTAATCATTTTAGGGTATATAAATCAAAACAATTAATCTTATCTATCAAATGTGATATATAATTAAATTTAAATGATATTAACATAGATATATAGTATACTTTTAATATGAATGTTTATTAAATGAGGTTTCTACTTATATGATCTTATGATTATTCACATATTTGTGTAACAAAATTTTACACCAACTATTTTTTTTTATAATGTGGAATGTTTAGTGGTTTCAATAATTTATAATCATTTAAAAAAACAATGAAGATTTCAAAATTAAAATATTAATTTTTCAATATATGTTAACGAATATATCAAAATATAAGTATGTATTTTCATAAGATGTATAACTTAATTTAAACGATATGAAATGTACATATATATATTAACATAAACGGCTATTAAAATAAAATTATTTATTCATAAGATTTTATAACCATTGTATCTTATTATAGAAAAAAAATTTAAACCTTAATCACAAAACTTTATGTGAGACTTTTAACAGTTTTAGTAATTTATACAAAAAATTCAAAATACAACATATACAAAAAATTCAAAATACAACATATACAAAAAATTCAAAATTTTATTATATGATTAATGTAATTGTGTAATTTATTTTAATAATAAATAATTAAACAAAAATGATAGAAAGTATACAGATTGTTAGCAAATATTTATTATTTAAAATCATTAATTGTCATATACTCCCTCTGTTCCCAAAAGAAGGATTTTCTAAAGTATTTACGCATATTAAGAAAACAATCAATTTTTTACAATTGAATTAATTATTTATTTTACTATACATTTTCCAATAAATATCAACCAATATTATTCAATCAATTCAAATATTTTCAATTAATGTTTCTTAAAAGTATAAAACTTTTCAACATTAACTACTAAAAGTACCTTAAAATTTTAGAAAATCTATCATTTTGGAACTAAAAATAAATCTAGAAAATCCTACTTTCAGGAACAGATGGAGTATATCATAATCACATTAGGTAATTCCGTAGGTTTTATTTAAGGAAAAAATATATAATAATTTTAATTTGATAATTTAATGGTCCATAATGGACATACTATATAATATAAAACTAGGATAAGACATGCGCCTTGCGCAAGACGAATTTATATGAAAATTATTTAAGAAATATCGTATGGAAAAATAAATTTATATTCTTGATCGAATAAATATTTTTGGCCCTTAAATACTTCTTTAAATTTTTTTTTGTTAATTTAATTTGTTTACTGATGAGCTGATTCCATTTTAAAAATATTTAGGTCAAAAAATATTTATCGCATAAGAACCTAACATTTAGGCCGAAGAATCTCAGGTCTACTATTTGGTTACAATGAAAATATGAGAGCTCGGTTTTATATCATGATTTAGCAATTTAAAAGTTAATTATGGTTATGAGAAGTTTACGTTCACGTGCCAATCCTAAATATCTTCAATATTTTTCTCGTTTTTGTGAAGTTTTTTTTTCATTTTGGTTATTGCTCGATATAACTATTGATTTTTGAGTTTATTCTCATTTTGTTATTTTGTTTTGGCTTGAGATTTAGAAAATGTTTAAGATTTAAAATTATTAAAGAGATACATACTTAGGTTTAGATCCGCGCATTGAACATAATAAATATTTTATATTTATTACTTATTTTATGTTTTTCTGCATATTATGAAATAATAAAATAACTATTATATATTAAATAACTAAGAAATCAGTTACTATTATGTAATAAATTGATGTGCGCATATAAATCAAATGGCCGCTCTTGTTTATTCACAATCATTTTAGGGTATATAAATCAAAACAATCAATCTTATTTATCGTATATGATATATAATTAAATTTAAATGATATTAACATAGATATATAGTATACTTTTAATATGAATGTTAATTAAATGAGGTTTCTGCTCATATAATCTTATGATTATTTGCATATTTGTGTAACAAAATTTTACACCAACTACTTTTTTTATAATGTGGAATGTTTAGTGGTTTCAATAATTTATAATCATTTAAAAAAATAATAAATATTTCCAAATTAAAGTATTAACTTTTCAATATATGTTCACCGTAGATAACAGAATATAAGTATGTATTTTCATATGATGTATCTAGTTTAATTTAAACGATATGATATATTATATATATATATATATATTAACATAAACACCTATTAAAATAAAATTATTTATTCATATGATTTTATAATCATTGTATCCTATTATAGGAAAAAAATTTAAACCTTGATCACAAAAGTTTATGTGAGACTTTTAACAGTTTTACTAATTTCTCGTTTTGAAAAATTTAAATACAACATATACAAAAAAATCTAAATTTTTATTATATGATTAATGTAATTATGTAATTTATTTTAATAATAAATAATTAAACAAAAATGATAGAAAGTATACATATTGTTAGCAAATCTTTATTATTTAAAATCATTAATTGTCATATATATCTTAATCACATTAGGTAATTTTGTATGCTTTATTTAAGGAAATAATTCAATTTGATAAATGAATGGTCCATAATGGACATACTATATAATATAAAATTCCCTAGCAATTTAATTTTGGACTTACAAAATTCTCAATTGATTCTCAAGCCGCCATGTAAGCAAAATTAGTATTCTAATTACGTGACAACTCAGCAGGGTACTTTTTGATTAATACAAACTACAAGTTATAACTTTTTAAATGTTTCTCTATTAATATATAGGGAATTTCATAACAATTTAGTTTTAGACTAACAAAATTCTCAACTGATTCTCAGGCCGCCTTGTAAGTAAAATTAGCATTCTAATTACGTGACAACTCAGCAGTGCAACATTTTAATTACGTGACAACTCAGCATGACATTTTTTCAATTAGTACAAACTACATGTTATAATTTTTTAAATGTTTCTCTATTAATATAGATGGGATATGAGTACTTCATACATAATATTTTTTCAAAAAATGATTTTGCTTTTTTCTTGAAAGAATGTTTTGATAGAAAATTGCATGAAGCAATACAGGTTATGAGTGAAGTGTAGAGTAGATGTTAAGACATGAGCCTACATGAGAATTAGGTTAGCTGAAACTTATCAAGTTCAAAAGAACTAGAAAATAGGGAACGACGAAGATATGGCTAAGAATACTATTAAACCTTTGGAGTTTCATCTTCCATATAAACAGGAGTAGTTATTCTTCGATGATTGATATACCGATTTCATTTTTGCAGCCCACGGATACTCCTGAGATGCTTTGGTGATTTGGGGTGGAACTCCATCAGTGGCGCACAGGTGCATACCGATTTTGTTTTTCTTTGTCTTTTAGTTAAAAGGATCTACTTTCAATAATGAGCTACCGATTTGTATTTTTCTTATTTTAGTATGTATTCTTCTGTTTAGTTTTAGCCTACGTTACCATTCAAATTTGTATATATACAGGCGAAAAAAACAACCGTCTAACTCAAAAGTCAAGGCATGACCTAATAACAAGACATATCTACATATGACATTAAACAACACAACATAAAACTATGACACCGTAAGAAGTACGTCAGAAAACAACAACCACAACGACAAAAGTTAGGTGTAGGACCAGGAGATACACACACTTGAGACAAATTAACAAAGCCATATGCATCAACAAGCAGCGCCTAGTCTCTGGCCGAGATAAACAAAGTGCCAGGTTAGAGACATGAGCATCATTATGTTTAACCAAGAGGAGTATGTGTTGAGCTTGCTCAGCCTCTCGCTTAGCCTCTCCAGTTTCCTCCTTACTTCTTGCTCACTCGTTCTCTCTCCTCCTCCTCTTCCTTCTTTTTCCGCCTTCATCCTCTCAAACATCGCCTATCCACAACAAAATATATATATAACCCAAAACAACATAATGATCACTAGACTAACATCACTTTACTATATTACTAAGACAAACTGGCTAGGGAAGTGTAGATATACCTTGGTGGCACGTGGCTCGACAAATGACTTATTAGCCTCAATCATAAAGAAAGCGGACAAAAGGTTCACGCCTTGCCACATCTCCGTAGCGTCAGTGAGCAGCTTCCTCCGCCGGCTAAGCACGTGACCAAGCAAACCCACCAAGATTCCAACAGAGGTTGCCTTGAAGTAGACAGGATACAGCTTGCTCTGAACAACCCCGAACTGCTGCCTCCCCAACACTGAGGCCAACACGTAGCTCGACACAAACGTCACCCACACGCTAGTCCCAAACGCAGCCGCAATTGCAGTCAGCCCCACCACGCTTGCTACCTTAGTAGGACTCAGCGCCTTCGCAGTCGCTGACCCCAATCCACGCGCCGCAAACTTAACTCTCTCCCACGCGTTGTGGGACTTGTGAGCCGCCTTCTCCTTGAGTTCGTGAGCCTTCTCTCTCACTTCATCTTTCACCCTCTCCTTCGACTCATGGGGTTTATGGGCCATGGTCTCCTTCACGTTATTGGCTTTTCTGGTTACTTTATCTTTAACATCTTGAGCTTTATGGGCCATACCCTCCTTCGCATCATGTGCCGTCTCTCCTACCTTCTCCTTAGCATAGCCGGCTTTATCAGCAACCGTTTCCTCTAAGTCACGTGCCACACGTGTAACCGTCTCCTTCACGTCGTAAGCTTTACCCGCCGCAGCATCTCCGGCATCAGAGATCTTCTCTCCGACATCATCTACCGTATCAGATGCTCGGTCTTTAGCCCGGCCAACAACACTCGAGATCTTCTGCCTGCACTTACCGAACGCGTCGCATATGACTTCCCCAGCCGTCGCGTGGTGATCACGCGCCTCCTCCGTCACAACCGGCTGCGAGATGCCTTGACCAACGTTTGGAAAATACGACGCCGTTTCTTTCGCTTTCTCTTTAGAGTGTCTAAACAACGTAGTTTCCTTCTCTACTACTTGTTTTTGTTCTCCCTCATCTGCCGACGGCGGCGAGATCGAGACTCTGGTATTGGTTTTCCCGTCGCGGTCGTATTCAACCACCACAACGCGATGGCCATCTTTGACGATGACGTCTTCCTCCGACACCACGGTCTGTTGAGTGGTCACGGATGGGCTCGGAGACCATACTTCCGCCGCAAATAAAGTGCTGAAGACAAGACACAAAGCCAACAGATTCGTCATTGTACTTGCAAGTTGCTTACTACATCATCAAATCTGAACTGCCACTACGGGTAATAAACTTATAAACACTTTGGGAGGATGTGAAACCGCAACAAACATTTTATTTTTCTTTTAACTTCTGAATGACACGTATCGCCACGTCTTTGCACGTGTCGCTTCTTCGTGAAAGTAAACTTCTCGACCGCTCGACGAGGAGCATTTTGTCTTGCGGCATCGCCCGAAACAATCGTATTAGTTAGAAGGAACCACGTAATGGGACTTGTTTGGGTACATTTAGTACTCGTAATGGAAGCCCACAGATCTATAGCAACCCCACTTAGTATTCGTAGTGGCCTAAGCACGCCTATTGATTCACCTAAATTTTCTTATCTCAGTATTAATATCTCACAGGAAGTAGTAGACTTCTTTCTGTCATAAACTAAAATTTATTTTGAATTTAAAAGCGAAAACCATTAATAGAATTGGAGAAACAGCATTTAAAACCATAAAAGTGTGAAAATAGCACTTTAATTTTCGGTGTTTAAAACACTAATACTTGAAATCACGAAATTAATTTTATTGTATTAAACCTTAAAATTAAATTACTTATTTTGAAGTAAAAAGTTATCATAATTAAAAATTAAATAAAATAATAGTAGCAAAATAAAATAGTAAAAATGAATAAAAATGAATAAAAATAATTAAAATAAGGGTGAATTTGTCAAATGAACCTAGGGATAGAAAAACAAACAAAATTTTATTAACGTTTTAAACATTAAACCTATATTATTTATTTTCTAATAAAATTATCAATAATAAATTTAATTAAATAAAAATAATGAGAATAAAATAAAAATATTTAAAATAAGAGTGAATTTTTCAAATATACATAAGGATAAGAAAATTAACAAACTAACCATATATGTAGTTTTAAAAAAAAGTGATGTGATAAAATTTCACTCCTTTCGAGTTTCGACAACACTGTCCCTCTTATAACGAGAGAGTAAATTACATTTATATTCTACATAATTAAATAGAATAGAGCATTAGAGTCTATTATATTTATGCTAAATGCAATAGAACACAACATCGTAAAAACATAACATATTAATTTTTATAAATGTATATTTGTTTTAAAATTTTCAAAATATGGCATTAGAAAGAAAAAATCTATGTTTTCATAAATTACTAAAAATTTGAATAATTATTTTTTAGACTGTTAAAAGTAAATTAAAATAAGAGGAAATAGTGTTCATTCAAAAAAAAAAAGAAGGAAATAGTGATGAAAGGTAAAATGACAAATATCGTATAAATATACAACCATTATTTTGTTATGGTCATTTTCTTAATTTATGGCTTTGATTTCGTTATTGGTCCTAATTTCTCTTAAAATAAATTAACTTAATAAATAAATACAAATTTTAAAGTATTAAAAAAAGTAAAAAACCATTACTACTGTGGTTCTAGTTGCTGCAGGAGCTGCTGACTTTTTTATCTTACCATTAGCATAACGAGGGTTTCGTTTTTATAATCACAAAGTTGGGACCTGGTCACAACGTAGAGCTCCTTTAAGGTTTTTAAAATACTCAATAAAACAGCCAAACTTACAGTACATACTCACTCACAAGCTCTTTATATATCCATTACATGTAAGTGTTTGATGTTAAAGTTTGAGAAAGAAGCAAGAAGAAGAAAAAGGAGATTACAGAACAGATGAAATAGAACACACTTGTTTCTAAAATCATTTGGTACAATGGATAGAAGTAGAACCAGAGAGATGGAGAGTACAGTTTTTGGGAGCAAGACAACAGTTGCATCTCGGAGGCAGCTTCTCGTCCCCAGAGGAAGGACATGTCATGTACTCTACTTCCAAGCAATAGAGAGGACAAGCGATCGCTGTCTTTGTTATAGTAACTCCAGGGATTACATCTGCTAGAATCGCTCCTAAATGGAATTTTTGAAACAAGAAGTAATATCAAATTCTGATTGTTATATACTTTTTTTTTTTTTTGATCAATGTTATATACTTATATGTATGTAGTTAACAAGAACTATACCTGTGATCATGAGAGACATCAGCCAAATCTTGTATGTAGCCATGCTTTCCAATGTGATTCTAATTATATTCTCATAGCTTATATATAGAAGCTTAGAAAAAAATGAATTATTTAGCTCCACCATTGACTTTTGCATGGTTGATTAGTCAAGTTTAGTTTACTTTGACCGAATACTTGAGATTCTTTGGACTGAAATGAATATGTGGACGAAAAAGAGTCGAGAGATTTGACTTAAAATGTCGATCTTTATCCTATAACCTTATCTTTTACACTTACTATTACTACTACTGGGATTCAGACCCCACGAATTCACAGAAAAGCTATATATTAAATTTTACATATTTTTTTTAATAAACTATAATTGATACTAAAATTAGATAGATAACAAAATAAAACACAAGTTTTTTAAAAAATATAAATTTTATATAATACAATCCTTCAAAATCTAGTTTAATGCTATAAAGAGTATATAAATATTTTTAAAAATCAAATATCTCGTCATTATTTTATATTGCACTATTTATCAACAATTCATTCGAATCTTAAGATTACAGAAGGAAAAATTGCAAAATAAAATATAGTAGAAATACATGAAAAATAATATATATATGATCATAAAACTATTAAAAGTGAAAATGTGTATAACCATAAAATGGTGAAACAATAAAATTTATATGAAAAGAGACAAGTGTTAAAAGATGTTACCCCAATAGACTAATTTGTTATGATGAAAATATTCATACGAAGAACTATAATGAATAAACATAATTGTATGATGTGTTGTTGGCTTTTGTTTCATACATGTTTGGTTGAGAAGATATGTAAGATTTTGGACTACTTGATATTTTCACTGATTTATAATATCTTTATAACATATGTTTCACGAGACTTTACATCAGCGTATGAATTAAGTTTTATATCAGTAACTCTAAACTGTTATGTAGTTTACACTATTTTGAAATTTTTAGAAATGTAAAATTGTTTTTCAAAACTATAATGTGAAAGGACTATAAAATTGAAACCTACAATTTAGAATATATTGTATAAAATGAAATCAATAAATTAAAAAAGACACTAGTGT
Source organism: Brassica oleracea var. oleracea (assembly GCF_000695525.1). Classification (NCBI taxonomy): domain Eukaryota; kingdom Viridiplantae; phylum Streptophyta; class Magnoliopsida; order Brassicales; family Brassicaceae; genus Brassica; species Brassica oleracea. Next base: position 21,054,519 of record NC_027749.1, on the reverse strand, counting down.
TTAAATGTTAACTTTTCATAAAATAATTGGTTATAATCACACAAAACTATACATTGATTATAAAAAATTTCTTTCTTTTCAGTTTCAAGATTCAAACCCATGAATCGTTTTATAAAATTGTTGATTGTAATTTTTGTTTTTTTTTGTCAAACAACTACTTGCATTTATGAACTAGAATCCAGACTACAATAGCAAACGAACAAGGCCTGATCGAGCCAGCGAATCAGCCTGAGAGTTTTCTAAACGAGGGATAAAGCTAAAAGATACTGGACAGAAGAGAGTTGCAAGGTTCCTAACATCAGTGAGGATACCCGCGATCTCGTTCACGTCCCGCCCTTCACACAGGGCCGAGATAAGGACTTGAGAGTCCGAGAAAACATGGAGGCTAGTGAGCTTTAACTCTTTTGCATTCATGAGCGCTTCTCGCAGAGCCAAGGCCTCCGCCAAAAGAGCTGATCTCACGTGCGTCCTGTTCGAAGAGCCTCGCAGAAGCACGTTTCCTTCTTCATTCTTGATAATCGATCCCATTCCTCCCAGCCTAGAGTTCTCCTGCCATGCTCCATCAATCTAACAAGAAGGAGAGTTTAGAGCTCGATTGCTTACTGTTGTGATTTTCCCTTTCTGTTTACTCTTCTTTGCATTTGCCTCTTCCCATTCTCTAGCGTCCACTATAGCTTTAGTGATGATGTATTCAATCTTATAGGACTTTCCTTCAAAGACCAACTTGTTTCTAGCAGTTCAAAGGTTCCAAATGAGCCAAGGAACCAGCGGGGTGGAGGCAATGCCCAAAGGAGGTAGCGATGCTTTCTTTACATGATCTGTCACCCAAGCTCTAAAATCCATAAGCGCGGAGGGAGCTATGACCGGGGAGTTAAGAGGGGCCTTTGTCCAGAACTCTACTGCAAAAGGACAGGAGATGAACAGGTGGGAGATGGATTATGGAGCTCCACATCTTTTGCAGCTTAGTTCTGAATGGATTCCGCGTGTTGCAAGTAAAGTGCCCACCGGTATAGCATTATTTAGCGCTCTCCATAAAAAGTGTTGAATCTTTGGTTGCACCTGTAGGTTCCACACTAGCTTCATCCAGTCAAAAGGGGCCGGAGCAGATCCATGCTTCTCCTCAAAGATCCTTATGTACCCTGATTTAACAGAGTATGATCCAGCGGGTTCATGGAGCCAGACTTGTCGATCAGGAGGTCTTGTCGAGCTCGGGATAATGAGCCTAATTTTTTCCTCATACTGAGGTAAGTGCAGTCAAACTTTTTCCAGGTCCCACTCATTGGTAAGATGATCCATCAGGTCTACTACCCTTAAGTTTTGGTTTTCAAAGGTAGGGGGTCCTATTGGTGCCTCAGAGCCAAAGGGGGAGAGCCAATGATCAGACCAGACACTAATGCTTTCACCGTTTCCAACCAAGAACCCAATTCCTTTGTTTAGTACAGCCCTACCAGCCAATATACTTGACCAGCCGTGAGAGAAACCTGCTTTTTTACTACTCTCCATAAAGGAGCAATCATTGAAATATTTGCCTTTCAGCACTTGTGCTAACAGAGAGTCCGAGTTGTTTAGGATTCTCCAGCTGAGCTTTGCTAACAGAGAGTCATTGTAGTCTTCCAAGTTTTTAAAACAAGACCTCCCAAAACTTTGGGTTGTGCCATTACGCCTCAAGCTACCCAAGCAATCTTCTTCTTATCTGGCGCATTGTCCCACCAGAATCGAGTTAGGATAGATTGAATGCGATTGCATAGGGAGATCGGAATCTTGAAAGTCGACATGGAGTAAGTGGGGAGATATGTCAACACCGACTGTAGCATAACATGCTTTCCTGCCCCTGAGAGGAACTTTGTGGTCCAAGACTGCGCCTTCTGTCGAATTTTATCCACCATCCCTGTAAAGACATCCTTCTTGCTTCTCCCAAAAGTCTCTGGGAGACCTAGGTACTTTCCCATGCCCCTTGTTGATTGATTCCCAGCGAGGCCTTGACTCTATCTTTGATGTTTTCCGGGGTTTTCGCAGAGAAAGTAATTGTAGATTTACTCTGATTAATGCACTGCCCGAGCTTAGTTCATACCTTCGCAGAATGTCGCTTAGCTCTCTGCAGTTTCTCTCATTTGTTTTGCAGAAAATCATCGTATCGTCGGCGAAGAGGAGATGATTAACATACGGACTCCGCTGAGCGACTTGCAAACCCCTCAGTCTACCATTCTGTTGCGCATTCAAACAGAGTCCGGAGAGAACCTCCGTGCACAGAATGAAAAGGTATGGAGAGAGCGGATCCCCTTGGCGAAGTCCTCTCGAAGGTGTGACTTTTCCTTGCGGTGCTCCATTGATGAGGAACGAGTACGTTACCGTAGTGACACATTCCATAACCCAAATTATCCAAACTTCACGAAAGCCTAGGCGCCTGAGAACTTCTTCCAAGAATCTCCACTCGATGCGATCATACGCCTTGCTCATATCGGTCTTGATGACCATAGAACATCTCTTCTTTGCTCCAGACGTCTTCAGGTAATGGAGGGTTTCGTGAGTGATTAAGATATTATCTTAAATGGCCCTTCCTGGCACAAAGGCTGTCTGGTGCTTTGATATCAACTGTGAGAGTAGCTGTTGGAGACGATGTGTGAGAATTTTGGCAATAATCTTGTACCTCACATTGCACAATGCGATCGGTCGATACTCCACTGCTGTCTTTGGGGCCTCAGTCTTCGGGATCAAGCAGACGTGGGTCTCATTTAGATGTGGATTCAACGAGCCTGTGGTGAAGAAGCTCCGAATTTTTCGGTAAATATCTGGTCCTAGACAGCTCCAGAAGAATTGGTAAAAGCTTGCTGAGAATCCATCGGCCCGGAGCTTTATCAGAATGAATGGAAAAGATTGCTTCCTTTATTTCTTCGAACTCTGGGATTCTGCATAGCTGATCATTCATCTCTTCTGAAATGCGTCATGTGATTGTTTCTGCCACTGTGCTGAAGTCTGAGAGCCCGTTTGAAGAGAAAAGTTGATGATAGAAGTCCGCAAATACTTTTCCCACCTCTTCCTCTTCATACACTGGAACTCCTTCAACATTTTCAATCGTAGTGATGCAGTTCCTTGCCTTTCTGACTTTTGTAACAGCATGGAAGAAAGCATTGTTGCTATCACCTCCTTGAAGCCACAAAATTATGCTCCTTTGTCTCCAAAAGAGCTCCTCTGCTTTGTAGACTTTGCTGAGTGCTTCCAGTAGCAACTGTATTTTGGTCGGGTCTGGGACTAAAGCCGAAAGCTCCAGGTCCAGTGCTTGCTGGTTATGTAGCAGCTCCCTTGTGTTTGCTTCCTTCTTCTTTTTTCACCATTCTATAATCTCCCTTCGGCATCTAGAGATCTTGGCTTCGACGCTTTCTTCCTCTCCCCTTTTCCAAGCTGCTTCTACGATTTTCCTGGCTTCTTCATCTTCGTTGAGTCTTCTGTCGTACCTAAACGGTCTTCTCTTTTTCACTTTTTGCACATCCAGATACGTCATTAAAGGGCGATGATCTGACCCCTCAAACCAGAGGTAATTACAGCAGCTTGCAGGGAACATCTCGGCCCAGGCCAGGTTGGCAAGGGTCCTGTCAAGTCTTGATTTGATGTCGTGAGTATGTCGCTTTCCCCTCCAGGAGAGTTGGTTGCCTGTGTGCTTCACATCCCACAGCCCATTTAGTGAAACAAAGCTTCTAAATGGTACGAAAGAGCCTTCATATCTCGGAAGGCCGCCTGACTTTTCTGAATTATCCAAAATATCATTGAAGTCCCCGCTGAGGGCCCAAGCCGAGTCTTTTCCTTGACCTAAAAGCGAGATCTCCTCCCAGAAGGCAGCTCTATTCTCTTGTTGGGGGATACCGTAGATGAAGGTTAGGAAAAAGGTGTTGGCTTTGTAGACCACCTCTGTATCTATGAAGTTTGCGGAGGAGCTTAAGACCGTTAGATTAATTTCATTTCTCCATAACAGAGCAAGGCCTCCACTGAGCCCACTTGGTGGGATTAGGAAGTGATGATTATAGTCAGGAGTTTGAAGAATTGAAAGAACAAAAGCTTCCTGATTTTTAGTCTCCATAAAATACATAATATCCGGAGCTTGAACACTTCTCAGCTCTCGGATTCTAGGAACTGTCAGGTCACCTCCTAAACTTTGACAGTTCCAGCTCATTACAGCTAAGGAATTTGGTTTGGGGGTTCTTGAAAATCCCCCTTACCCCTACTTGTTCCTGCTCCATTCCCATTCGAAGGGTCAGCTCCATCATTATTACAAGGTAAATCTTTGCTTTGGGCGTTCCTCTCAACGCAGAGGCGCTTACGGGTCGGGGGTCTGCCCCTTGCTCTTAGCTGCTTGGTGGTACGGGTTCTCTTCAGGGGCCTGCTATTTCCTTTGGTTTTGACTGCTCCCGTTACTTTCCCAGATGGGGCCTTTTTTTCTCCTAGCCTTGCGTTCGTTGCCTTCTGAGTTGCTGCTCTTGGTAGGTTTCGCTTCTTTGTAGCTGGGGGGG
>NC_027749.1:21017251-21049702 GCF_000695525.1 Brassica oleracea var. oleracea | reverse complement strand
TCCTAGGCGTTTGATCATTAGGGCTCTCTGCGATTCCACTTGCTGAGTCGGGCTTATTATATGTTGGATTCTCCTAGAAGATCCTTCTCCAAAAACTGGACTGTTATTTTCCATCTCCATATATTGTACCTCAACATCCTAGAGCCTTGCGAGAAGCGAGGTAGAAAGACCTGTAGTCCGGGGAGGTTCAACAGGTAGGGGTTCAATTCTCTCCAGTGCTGAAACTCTGTCAGCTGACAAGTTGTTTACCACTTCAATTCTCTCTAGTGCTGAAACTCTTTCAGCCGACAAGTTGTTTTCCACTTCAATTCTCTCTAGTGCAGAAGGCCTGGGTGCAGACTGAGAAATTGGCTCGATTCTTTCTAGGGCAGATACTCTTTCTTTAGATCGACTGTTTACTTCTCCTATTTCCGGAGCCGCCGGTAACGTCATTCTCTCTCGAGGAGGTCGAGGGGGAGGTGTTCTTGAGTAATGAGACTTCTGACTCCCTGAGAGGGGCCTTGTTTCCTCCATAATTCTTTGATGTGGAGAGCGGTCTCTAGGTACTCTCTTGTCTGGTGAACGCTTTCGGTAAGTAGGATATTTGAGATGAGATGAGTGATCCTTTTCTCTTTCTCTTTCCCTCTCCCTTCTCGTAGCATTGTAGCCTCTCCTCTCCTCCTCTCTGGAAAAGCTCGATCGTGAGCTTTCCTTAGAGGGTAGTCTACCTCTTTCAGGCTCTTGCAGGCAGAGTGAATTGATATTTGGCTGGATGTCTGATGCTCTCTGTATTCCAGTCCTCTATCTCTTGAGCTCGGAGAGATGGATCTTATGTCATGTCTCCGTCGATGGTCTTCAAGCTTTCTAAGAGTGTTTTGCTGGCTTATACCTTGTGAGACATCCAGCTTGGTAGTTTTATCCCTATTAAGAGGGCAAGATTCCTTCTCATGATAGAGAGAGTAGCAGATGAAGCAATGTTTCTCTAGTTTTTCATATTCTAGAGTAACATAAATCTCATCTCCTGATGGAAGTTCAAGGGAAAGGCGCATTTCCAGCTTCTTTAGTCCATCAATGAGGACTTTAATTCTCGCGTGGTCCACGTCTTTGTCTAGGATCGGTCCTAGTTCCTCTCCTATAGTTGTTAGAGCTTCAAGTGTTCAGAAGTGAAGCGGCAGGTCGTGGATTCTTATCCAGAAGGCAATCATTCTGGGGAAGGAGTATGAAACCACCGGTTCCCACCGTTGTAGGAGGATCATCCATCTTTTGCAGTGGTAAGGTCCCTTCCTAAGTACTATTTGGAGAGCTTCCTCGGAGGTGAAGCGGATTTGGAAGAGTTCTGGACCTAATTCTCTTCCAGTAAGCTCCCCTTCAACCTTCCAGTACTGTAGGAGCCAGTCTACAACCCATTGAGTCTTCTGGATGGCCGGGTTTGTCACTCGCCCTATGAGTGTGAGTTTATTTTCTTCAATGAGCGCTGAGTTATCGTTGTGCGGGATGCATATCGGCCGGCGGCGGTCAGCTCTGGATGAATCTGCCGTCCATTTTCCTTTCTCAGATCTTGAGTATCTATGAGCCATACTCTTAGAGACAGGTAAGGTATGAGGTTACGATGTTGGGGGTACGCTCTGGCTGAGCTGTAAGTAGTTTAGCAAAACGAAGCGAAGATATCTTCAAAGGGAGGTAAGAATGTAGCGACTGAAAACCTCAGTAAGCGGTAACCACCCAAGCTTTGATGCTCTTCAGAAACTTCAACCTCAAAGAAAAATTGCCTCTCAATCCTGTGTAGCTTGAAATGGAGGGGCTGCCTCGGAAGAGTAAACACAGGAGCGTGGTACCCATGCCTGGATCTATCGAATGACTGGAGGAAATTTGAAATCTTCAACTTTAGGTCATCGGAGAGAGGGATTACGGTGGGGCTCTTCTTTTCTTGCGGAGGTTGAGCGTTAGGAGCAGTGGAGAATTAATGCTTTGGGGGTTGTTTGCCGGTCATTGGGAAACGCACCTGAGAGAATTCCGCATTTTTGCATATAATGAGGGTGATTGTTACTGTTGATTGTAATTAAAAAGCTTATTTTCCTAGAACTCTATGTATTTTGTAAAATCCAATATGATCATTAATCACCATACTTTCTATGAAATTGTAACTTTATAGTGAACTAATTTGAAAAATAAAATAAGCAATTGATCTGGTGTATCCAAAGTGATGGTACTTTCATGGCATTTTTCCACTCTTCATCTCTTTCACATATATACAATTTATAACACATGCATCTGTATATAGACTATGTATTTTATTGTTAACTGCAAGATTGTATATCCTTATAGAAGTTAGGGTCATTTACATAAATGATTAACATTTGAAGATTATAGAACTGAACGGTTTAACATGTTGGATGACATTGTTATGAACTATGAAATAGATAATGGTTAGTGTGCATGACATCACCCTTCTAGTATGTCGATCATTATCAAACAGTGCATAACACGTAATTCATTTGTAAGATAATACAATACAAGTTTCCTTCTTTTCAAAGTTAAGGAACAAAGGATATAAATTGATATTTTTATGTTTATGTATTTTTCCAAAGGTTTTTTATCATCTCGAGTAGTGGTAGTGAATCTATCTGTCTTTAAACTTCCAAACCTTACAAATGTTAGCATTGTAACATTACAAACCTTACAACTTCCAAACCTTACAAACCTTAAAACTTAATCTTTGACATTGCCCTGTCTTGTAATAATGTGAACACAACAAACTAATGCACATTAGGTATAATCCATTGCAACCTTTCACCAACCTCATTGTTTCAAGAAACCTTCAATGTTAACTACGTGTGTTAAAAGGGAGACACTGGTGCATCAGTAAAGTAAAACCTTATATTTACTCTTTACCAGAACAAGCTGCCCCGGGACCGGGACGGGGACCGGAAACTGGGACGGGAGCGGGGACGGAAAACGTCAAACTTAAAATTTGTAGATACGGGTACGATATAGAAACGGCGACCATATTATAAAAAAAATATAAAAATATCCATAAGTCAAAATGTTAAAATAATATATATATATATATGTTTATATATAATGTAAAAATACCTAAAACTCAAATTTTTAAGACCTCTCACATAAGAATTAACAGTTTTAAAAACAGCTAGAAAACAACAGAATAAACTAATAACCTAGTAGTTATACGACCAATAAGAAAATAAAAAATCAAACAATCGATTATATTAACACCAGTACACATACATCTAAGTAAAATGCAAAGGGAAACAACAAAACAAAACTTCACTGAAGAAAACAGAGAAGAGGCATATGTGTTGTTTATGGTCTGGACAAAAAAAAACAGGAAGATGACACAAAGTCTCAATATGTTATTTCCCCTTAAGTAACTTAGCATAGAGAAAATAATGAATATAAAGGCGAAGAGGCAAAAAATATTAAAAGGTAATTAATTAAAACCATAAATTTTATTTTCCTTTCTAATATTCCTAGCCGGCTAAGCAGCACCGAAACGTGGAATACGGTATATTCATTCTCGAAACGTCTCTGTTCTCACCCCGATCCGTCCCCGTCAAGTGTTGCCTTCCCTGCCTTACACGAGACGCGCCGGGGACGTTTCCCAGCCGTACCCGTGCCGTACCCGTCCCCTGCCGAACCCGGTATGCGATACGGCTCCAAGTTGGCGTACCCGTGACGTTTATCGTCCTTCTCTCTACTTCTCTGTGAAAGCTTTTCTTTCACATGTTACAAGAATTTGATGAAACTAAAAATATAACTTTTGATGAACTCATTGTTGATTTCTTACTTCATCTGTTTTTACGGTCTTTCTTTTTGAGGGACAAAGAACAACACAACTATATAAATTCTTTAAATCACTCAAAACTCAAAAGCATATAATTTACATTAATATGTAGCTTCTATTACGAAGAGATTATACTTGTATTTATAAATTAATGATTTGTAATATCATAAAGATCGGGTTCCCATAGAGACGTAACGTTGGAGTCCCTCTACTTCTTTTCCAACTCCAAACTTTCCCACTTCAAGGCACACGCGTGAGTGATGCACTTATGGATGTTATTAAGGCTGTGCTGGACCATACTCGTTAATAATTGTTTCTTTTCCTCTTCAAACTCCTTTAATCATAACTCAACAATCTGGATCATTTTTTTTTGAAAAAACTTAAAAATGATACATAAGCGACTCTCAGATCAATTCTGCTGGAAAACATCAAACGGTAATCAACAGAAATACAGAAACGCTCAACGAAAATTGAGTAAAAATACATTTCAATTAACTGCAGTAAAAAAACTTGGGAACATAGATTGTTCTTTGGCCAAAAAGAGTACGTGATTCACTCCATCTCCTCCCACGCAGTACCAAAGAATTAATTTCTTTTCAAAAGTCTGTCCCTTTAAATAAAACAACAAACTATGGATTGATTTATTTCCATATAATAAACGAAGTACAAAATCCCAAAGACAGATACATACATGTACGACGATGGTGATGAACTGTCTGAGAGGAATTCTTACATCTAAAACTGGACGAGGATGATGGAAAATATAAAGAGATAGATTGATGATGGAATATGTAAAGGGATAAGAAATCTGAAAGTTCAATGTATAGACGGATTTTAGAGACGCGTTGAATCCGAAAGGAGGCAAATGAGGTGTCCTTTGAGAAGAGGCGGATGTATAAGGTGTGCATTGTTCAGAGAGCAGTTGACTGAAACGCCTTTTGGTGAACGAGATCGATGAAATCGGATCTTATAAATGAGAGATGATCATGTCCGTTAGATTACAAAGTATTGATAAACTTAACCGTTAGATTTAAATTTTATTTTCCTATAAAAAAATGATTACATCGTCTAGCTTCAAAATTGGATTTGCTATTATATATAGATTGCTCTATATGTTCTCCTACAGAGTACAGACAAATAAAACACAGACTTTACACAGAGTTAAAACCATATCTGCCTAAACTAGCAAGTCTCGTGTTCTTGTGAATCAAACTGAGGAGGCATGACCCTCTTCCTTATCAGCACTTCAGCTGTAACATGCTTTCTCTTGACTCCACCTCTTGGTCTTGATGTGAAATCTTCATCAGCTTCAACAAAATCACCCTGAAACCATCAATCAACTTCCATGTGAGATTCTAGTCTCTTTCGAGTTTGTAACGAAAACAAGTTGGGGACTGAACTTACGCAGGTGTATATGTGGCTCCCGGATTTCTCGTGGTTGTTTCTGACATGTTTGTAAGCAAATCTCTTGGCACAGCCTGAAAAGCCACATACAAAGGGTCTGATATCCTCGTGCACTGCTTTCAAGTGCTTCTGAAGATTAGAAGCCTTTAAAATAACGAGGATGGTTAATAATCTAGGACTTGAAAACAGTACTTGATTTGAGTTAAGTTAGTGTTTCTTTACCTTTGAGAATGTTGAAGAGCACCCCTCAACTTCACACTTGAACTCTCCTGGTGATGATGAGTCTTCTTCATGGGTCCGTAGGTGTCTCTTGATGTTCTTTTTCAAATGCTTAGAGCCGCATATCTCGCAGTTGATGTGCTGATGGGAGGATCGTATGTGTGCCTTGAGACATTCCTCGTTTGTGAGGTACTTCATACACCCAGGCTCTGAACAAAAAGCCTCCACCGAGTCCAATTTCACTGCAAATGTAAAATCCAAAAGCAACATTTAGAGACTTGAAAACTGGCAATAGCAGAAGTAATGCCTCCATGAGAGTAGAATGGGGCACTTACCATGAGAATCCTGATGCTTCTGTAACTGTGACGGATACTTAAAGGCCTTTCCACACCCTTTCTCTTTGCAGACAAGCTTCTTTTGGCCAGTTGAACATTCCGAGGGATGAGGATCTCCATTACCAGTAATTTCCTTGTTACTATCACCATTAGCAGTATCGTCCTTCCTATGAAACTTCTTAACATGCCTCCCGATGTTGCCATGTACTGAGAACTCACTCTTGCAATTCCCCACTGGGCACTTGAATAGCTTCCCTTTATGGGTAAGAAGATGCCTATTGAGATGATCCTTCCTCCTATAACTAGAAGTACAATCATCCACATAGCACGCAAAAGGTCTCTGCACAGCAAGAACACAAAAACAATCAGAAACCAAAGACAACAAACTCCAGAAGCATTGAGAAGTAAGAAACAAGCTGCTGAACATCAAATTTCAAACCTTTAGCGTGACGGAGGCAAACTAGCAGGAGCTTCTCAGGAGGTCTCCCAGCCTGATACTAGTCCATAACATGTAGCCTCGCATTTTGGAGTTCGCTCTTTTGGGATCCAATGCCTCACGCAATATAACATAAGTAAGACCTTTTGTTATCAAACAAAAAAAGGACATTCATTTCCTGCAAAGGTGTAAACTTTTAGCGCACAATAAGATCAAGTTTCAGAACTAAGGAAGCCCACGAGCTTCTCTGTCTCCACGAGGATTCAATTATATAAAGAAGCTACCACGAGGATGCATACCTCGAGCGAGTGGCTCTGCATATGCTGCTTCAAGTGAGCAGGTTTCTTGAACTCAGCACCACACGCCTGGCAAGTGTGTTTACCAGAGACATCTTCTTCATCAGCCTCCCAAGCTTCTTCATCTCTTTCCATTTCAACTTCCACCTAAAATAAACACGGAGAAGTGCCCAAAACGCGTCAACTCATGAATTCTACACACTAAAGTCTTAGAGAGAGAGAGAGAGAGAGAGAGGGAGGAGGGCGATGGAAACCTTATGATGAGAATTGATGTGTGAAGTGATGAGATACTTCTTCGATCTGCTGATTCCGCAATATTGGCAGAGGTAGTGACGTATGTCCTTGGGTTTCGATGGCTTGGCGTCGACGTTAGCTGCTTCTTCCGGCATCTCGCTTTGATTTTCTACGCGAGAATCAGGGTTCGTCTGCATCACACGCCGCAAACTTTAGAAGATGAAGTAGCGAGGCCTATGAGCAAAACATGTGTATTTATAGCGCAACTTAATTAAACCGAAGCGAACCCAAACAGAGCCGAATCACTCCGGTTAACTCAGTTAACTCTTTGAAAAACCGAATTAACTCCGGTTGAATTCAGTTAAAATTTTATGAAACCGAATTTACTCCGGTCCGGTAGAATTATTAAACAGAATTAACCAAACTTAACCGAACCCTAAACGATTCTATCTCTCCCTTCTTCCTGCTTCCTGTCCTCTGTCAAAACCCACACGAAAGCTCTCTCTCTCTCTCTCTCTTTTCTCTGAAACTAGGGTTTCTCGATTCACCCTATCCGCTTTCTTTCGTTACCATAGTTTCAACTACAAGTGAAAGCAGCTACGGGTGTGAAATGCTCGGGTAACGAAACGATGCAGAAGATTCTGTACAAGACTACAACCTGCTCAACCCCTGTTCTCTCTGCTCCGGTTACCTCCTTCGCCGGCAGTCTTATCTCTACAAAACCCATCGCCATACCTAGTCTCCTCTCTCGAAGGTTTAAGACCTCCTTCAAAAACCCATCTCTCTGTTCCACCCTCATCCCTTTCTCTACCTCCACTATGCCGACAACGACATGCTCTGTTTCTACAAACGGTGCCGTTTTCTCCGGGATTTTGCAGAAAGCCCGTGTCCGCAGAGCGGCAAAGGCGTCGTCTTTACGGTTCTCAACCTCTTACCGGTGCTCAATCGACGGTAGGATCAGTAGTAGGAGTCGAGCTTGGGCTGGTCAAAGTCGGTTGTTCCACTCCGATTCTAACGGCGGTTTGAGCTCTGTTAATGCTTCCGCTGCGGTGGTTAAGAGTGCTGGAGACGACTCTGACGAAGAAGAAGATGAAAAGCCAGTAAGGATGAGCCGTCGAAATAGACGGAGCTCTAACGGAAGCTGTGACGGCAATCCAGATTTACTCAAGATTCCTGGCGTGGGTCTGAGAAACCAGAGGAAGCTTGTTGATAACGGTATCGGAGATGTCGCAGAGCTCAAGAAGCTCTACAAAGATAAGGTCTTTGGAAACTTCTACTTCATTATAATTAAAAAGTTGCTGACTTTAGTTTTTAATTTCAGTTCTGGAAGGCAAGCGACAAGATGGTTGACTACCTTCGTAGCTCTGTTGGGATTATTCACAGGAACCACGCCGAGAGCATCACAACGTTCATCAAAGAAAGCGTAGACTCAGAGCTCAAGGACCCTAATACGAACCCCAAGAAGCGTTTGACGTTCTGTGTTGAAGGGAACATTAGCGTAGGCAAATCAACTTTCCTCCAGAGGATAGCGAACGAGACCATCGAGCTGCGTGACCTTGTTGAGATAGTTCCCGAGCCGGTTGATAAGTGGCAAGACGTTGGACCTGACCACTTCAATATACTGGACGCTTTCTACTCAGAGCCGCAGAGGTACGCTTACACTTTCCAGAACTACGTGTTCGTCACGCGCCTGATGCAGGAGAAAGAGTCTGCTTCTGGGGTTAAGCCTCTTAGGCTGATGGAGAGGAGCGTCTTCAGTGACAGAATGGTGTTTGTGCGAGCTGTTCATGAGGCGAAGTGGATGAACGAGATGGAGATAAGCATCTACGACTCTTGGTTTGATCCTGTGGTCTCTGCTTTGCCTGGGCTTGTTCCTGATGGGTTTATATACTTGAGGGCGAGTCCAGACACTTGCCACAAGCGGATGATGCTGAGGAAACGAGCGGAAGAAGGTGGAGTCTCGCTGAAGTACCTCCAGGATCTGCACGAGAAGCATGAGAGCTGGCTCTTACCGTTTGAGAGTGGGAACCATGGGGTACTCTCTGTTAGTAAACCGTCTTTACAGATGGATAACAACTCTCTGCATCCGGATATAAAAGACCGTGTGTTTTACTTGGAAGGAAACCATATGCATTCTAGCATCCAGAGGGTAACGTTATTGCATTCTTTTGTGCTAAACGTGTGAAGATAGATTTTGATTAAGACTGGTTCCTTTGGTTTTTAACAGGTCCCTGCTTTGGTTTTGGACTGTGAACCAAATATTGACTTCAGCAGAGATATTGAAGCAAAGAGACAGTAAGTTCTCACTACTATTAATGTCACCATAATAGATTCCTTAATCTTACTGATGGATTCTTGATTGGTATTGGTGAAGGTATGCACGCCAGGTTGCTGAGTTCTTTGAGTTTGTGAAGAAGAAGCAAGAGACATCACAAGAGAAGGGCAACAGTCAGTCGCCGTTGCTGATGCCTCCACAAAAAGGAGGTCTCTGGATGGGACCAGAAGGGAAGCATGTCCCGGGATTAGAACTCGAGTCTCTTGATTTCAGAAAGGCCATGTCGCTCTTAACCAGACCGTCTGCATAGATAGACTGTCCACAGACGCTGTTTTTTTCTTTGCTCTTAAGGAGAATCGTCCGAATGTCAATAGGTATGTATGGTCGGGTTTTGTTTCCCTCTTAGATGTAGAAACAATGGTTGGTTTGTTTGGTTAGTTATAACCCTTTTGTGTAGAGAAGCTTGATGTCTGGATACTTATATTAGATGTTGTTTCTTGAAATTTTTGATGGTCTGAAACTTCAGTTTTCAGTTACGGTCTCTGACACTATTGATCGGTGCAAGTTATGTATTATCCTTATCATGGCTAAGCAAATATACATCAAGAACTACAATAACCTAAAACGCCTAAGGAATGCGATTGTGACGTTTTCTTCCTATCCTAGTAGAGGTCCAGGGTGGATCAGACTCAGTCACGATGTAACCAGCGTTTGAGTAAAAGCTTTCTAGCAGCTGCGTCGGTCTTCGTAAGCTCTTAGAATCCACAAGTAACATATAAACATCACATGCCTTTAACAATGTATTTGCCACCTCTTGATGTAAGAAAACACATTAGTGAGATTAGTTACTAGTTTTGTAATAAAGAAGAAGAGAGAGATATGTACCGTTGAGCTAAGCCTGAGACGTCGTAAAATTCTTCAACGCCGGGAAAATGGCGGAGAACTGAGTTTTTAGTCTGAGCGGTGATGTCAACCACTCCGACGACACTAGAGCTTGCAGCTTCGTTTGTTTGCTCTGCCACTAGGCATGCACATCTGTAAGACTAGTCAAGAAAGGCGTTGTGAGAATAAATGGGCCGGGCCCAAAATAAAATGTCGTTCGCACGTGTGACGACGCTCTATTCCAGTCTCAGCATTGAAAAAATCACTCCAACAAGTTCGCCGTCGTTAAGCTTTTATCTGCTTCTCCATCAACTCTGATCATGGCGTTGAACACCGGCATCAGATCTGTCTCAAGGCTCATAGCTTCATCCGAATCTTCAGTCTCCAGATCTGGTTAGTATCCCATCTCCTTGGATTGGTTCTTTTTCCCTTTTTTCTAGTAGCCTAGGGTTTCGTTTTGTTCGCCCAGAAATCGAATACGTTGTTGGGAAATTGGTGTTTCTGATTAGCCTCTGAGTGCTTCAGGGCGATTCATTTTCGATTGCTTTGATGTTTTACCTTATCAAACGTCGAATTTTGGAAAATTGAATTTCGCTTGCTCTGGCTGCTTCCTTTGTTTAAGATGATTTAATCAGGTCTCGAGCTACTTGATCTATTCGCATTGCTTTTACGTGTTTTGGGCCTGACTTGTCGTTTTTTTAAACTTGCTGGGACTTTCTTTCTTCAACAGTGAGCAGAAGCTTCCACTCAACTGGAGCTAAGAAGATGAGCGGAGGACATGGCCATGACGAGCCTTACTACCTCCACGCCAAGCACATGTACAATTTAGACCGCATGAAGTTCCAAGGTCTCAAGATGTCTCTCGCTGTCTTCACCGCTTTCAGCATCGGTGTTGGTGTTCCCATCTTTGCTGTTGTCTTCCAGCAGAGGAAGACCGCTTCTGGTTGAATTGACTCTCTCTCTCTCTCTCTCTCTTCTTCAATAAATTTGTATAAGTTCTTAATCTTTTGCTTCTGCAAGAGAGAATGTTTCTTGCTTCTTATGGATCTTAGCTACAAGTATTTGTCATTTCTTTTCTGTTTCTTCATCCTTTGCTGGCTGTTTGACGCTGGAATAATGATAATCCGACAATTATGTATTTTTAATTTGGATTCGGGAGCTTCTGTCTGAATGTTGTTCAGTTCGAGCTACCCTTGTGTGATCTGTGTATGAACCATAGAAAGATCACCCAAAAACCAAAAAAAGATCCAACATATTCACATATCTATCAATCAAAAGCACAATCACAAGAAGAAGAAAAAACTAAAACCAAGAAAGCACACAAAAAAAAAACCACAAATGATGTGACAAATCTGTTCAAGAGCTTAAACCCACATATGTTTCATCATATTCGTCATTCAAATCTCTCATGCATGGCAGCATTAAACTGCCAAAACATGTTTTACAATTGGAATCATTGATCGCCAGCAGCATCCTCCTAACCGCCAGTGTGGTCACTAAAATGTTTAAGAGGTGCGTTTGGTCACTTCTTGTCATCACCACTAGCTTGACTTTGATTTGGCTCTTGATGCTGCTGGTGATGCTGATGCTGGTGTTGGTCTAGCGTCATGGCCAAACCGTCGCCGCCACCGCCTCTACTTCCACGCATTGCGGCCGCCATGTTTCCCTCAGCCACTCCTAATCCTAGCTGCTGACCTCCCAACATCATTGACCCCATCGGTGCAGTCACAACCCGACCAGTCCCAACCGGATAACTCCCCTGGTTGAATGCCCACATCTGATGACCCGGCTGCTGCTGCATCTGTTCCCGCCCACCCGAGCCACTCATAGGAAGCATCCAGAACGCGCTTCCTCCATTCGTGGTCCCAGGAGCCACCGCCCACATAGGTTGAGGCACCACATTCGCCGTCCCACGACCCATACCAGGACCCGGACCCATCTCTTGCTCCTGAAACTGACCCGGTTTCTGCGAACTTCCACTAGGTTCCGACTCCTTGAAGTAATCCTCTCTATAAGGCTTTCCCAAAGTCGGCTGATTCCTCTCCGCCGACATTATCGGCGGGTAACCCTGATGGTGAAACCCGAAAACGGCGGCGTTCTGAGCGGCTGTTGCTGCGCTTAACAACTTCGAGGCGGAGGACGATGATCCGTTAGTACCGTTATTATCTTCATACAGAGACATCCCGGTGCTGTGAAAAGGAGAAGACTTCGACGACTGAGCGAAGATGGTCGAACCGCCGCCGCCGCGTAAAGTAGCGTTTAAAGTCGAGAAATTCGCCGGAATCGTTCCCGTTCCCGTGGACGCGATGATAACAGGCTCGGCTTGCTGGAGCAGCCACTCGATCGTCTCTCCGTCTGACTTATGTCCCAACTCCCTCGTCAACTGGAAAACTCTAGCGGCGCACAACGCCGGCATGCGGATTCTCCGGCCGCGGCCGTCGACTTTCGTGTGGCGATCTTTAGACGGCTTCTTCGCGGCGGGTTTAACCACGGCGAGAGCAGTGCCCGAGCTAGTGCTCGTGGAGCTAGAGGTTGCACCTCCGGCGAAAGGAACCGATCTTCCCGGTGATGGGTTTTCCGTAGAATTGAGTTGCAGCCCTGCCTCCGCCGTCGGACGGTCGTGAGAGTTCTGATCCATGTCGTGCTCTTCAATTACCTAAAAAGATTGGATTTTTAAGCGGAACCCATGTGAATTACGCTAAGGGCAATTCGAATTCTCCACGAATCTGGGGGAAATTTGAAGCGGAGAGTTCGAGTGAGAGGAGATCTAAAGGTTGGAGCTTTACGAGTATAATGGCCTTTGGGAGTAAAGAGAGAATGATTGAAGGGATAAAAACAAGTGGATATGCATCAATCTATTAATCTCTCAGTCAAGCTTTATTGACTTATACTTGTTTCTTAACACTGTTTTCTTGTTTCCCCTCTTCTTCCTCTTGATTCCCTTTTTTGATATGTCACTACTCTCAATTGAAAAAAAAATTCATTTTAGATTTGGTTGATTATGGTAAATATTTTTCTTAGATTTTAATCTACACTGCTAAAACTAAAGTATCTTTCAAAATCATTTTATTTCATTTTAATAATTACAACTTGGGCTATTGAATTAAATAATTATTAATTAATTAACCATAAATAATTTATTTTGTTTGATTATTCTCTGCCCAAATTTAAAATTTATTAAACATACTAAACTTACGATTATTATTTAATCGGAATATTCTTTAACCAAATTTTTTTTATTCATTGAGAACATATGTAAGGAAAAATAGCATAAGAACCAAGAAAATGGTACTTACTGACACTTTAACTTTTGAAGTTTTTAGATTAGCATTTTTATTTGTATCAGAAAAAAAACCTCTAATCTAACTTATTTTTTCAGCAAGTAAAAAATTACTAATTGTATAGGTAAAAATGATGATGTATCTATCTTTATTAAAAAAAAGATATTTAATTAATAAAATAAATAAAAATTAAATAAGATTTTGAAAAATTAAATAAAAAATCATAAAATTAAAAAAAAACCAGAAAATTAAAATACAGAAATTAAATAAAATAAGAAAATTAAATAATTTAAATAAAATTCAGAAAATCCACAAAAGAAGAAATTCAAATATTCCAAATATTTTTTTAATATTTTTAAAAAATTACAATATTTTTTAAAAAATTAACATATTGTCGTTAACAAAAATATTTTCAAATATATCAATGCTAACGATGATAGTTTCTCACATCTATACTGTTAGAATTTAAGTACCTTTTAGAAATGACATTTCTATCATCCCAATAATTACAATTTGTACCACTGAATTAGTAACGATTAATTAATAACAATTAATTAATTAACGACAAATTATTTATTTCGTTAGATTCTTCTCTATCCAAACTTAGTTAATTAACCACAAATAATTTCTTTTGTTAGATTCTTTTCTAACCAAACATACATAACTTACGATTATTATGTAATCAAATTTTACAATAAAACTAAACAAGTTTATTTGAATGTTATATATTCATGTATGTTATTATTTCATTTCACATACAAAATATCAACTATAGATGTTTTTATTAAAAGGTGAACAAAAAAAGAAAGATGTTTTTATTAAAACATATAAAGTTATTTTTAATATATATTAAATAATGTGATGATTAATAATTCACATATATTTAAATTATAAGATATGACAAATAAATTTCAATTTAATATTCTCTCAAAAATAAACATGGAAGTGGAATTTATTTTGCATACAAAAAACTTAGACACATTTCTATCTATCTTATTAAAACAAAAATACATGTAATTTGAAAATATAGATTTATTCATATGCATAAACATAATAATTGGTATTTTAGTTTATAACTAAATATATCAAAAATGCTTACTATAGTTTAAAAAAATATATTAATTGACAAATATGCTATATATTATTTTATTTTAATTGGTTTTGTATCCATCTATGAGAAATCAACAAATTACACACAATTAAAAATCTTCCATCTATAGCAAATATTATATATTACAAATCGAACAAACAATCATATGAATGCATGTTTGTGAAACCTTTATATTTTTGTGTTGCGAAAAATTTAGATATCTATTTTATTAAAATAAACATTCGTGCTAGTGCATAGATATATCAAGCTCTAATTTATTTTATTAAAGAATGTTTAAAGAAATCACTAAATTTTAATATAAATAGTTGAATTTTTTTTGTCCTACTCTATTTAAACTTGTCTTTTTTGCCAATTTAGTTATATTTAAAATATTATAGATGAAATCTATAGCATAAGATCTGAATGCACTCCAAACGACTAATATTATCGGTTGTGATTTGAATACAGATGAATTATGATTTAGGCCCATAACTTCTTGGTAATTCAAAAAAAATTGCATTCAAACAACGATTTATCTTGATGATAAAATAGTGTCAATAATCATAACTTCATTAGTAACTTTTCGGACATTGTACAATGATGTACAATGTATCTCCCTTGTGTACCATTTCGGGGAGACAGTGATGAGAAGGAGGAATATAGCCGTAATAGTAATACTACTATCATTCTCGCCATTTCTTTCTAACTAAAATTCCAATATTTATTAACTCTTTAATTTTCGGTGTTTGATTAAGGGTCTAACTGGTTCAAACACAGCGACTGCGGTTGCGGTTGCAGGAGTTTACGGATGCAGTTGCGGTTGCAGGAGTTTACGGATGCGGGTGGTTGCGGTTTCTAGCGGTTTTAAAAGATTTGTACGACTGGTTTTGCGGTTAGAAATTTGTGCATTTGCGGGATACTTATGACTGGTTAATTACCAAATGTAGCAGCAGTTAAATAATAAATTAACAATATTTACATTTTATATAATTATAAAAATATCAAAAATCAGAATATTATAATACATATAAAAATTATATTTAGAAAATTATAGTTTAAATTTTTTAAAAATTATAGAAAACATTTTTATTTTAAAATTTTATAATATTAACTAAAATATAATAGATATATTTTAGTATTTTTATAATTCCAATTTAAATTTTTTATTGAATATTTTTATTTTCTTATTTATATTATTTTTTTTTTAAAATTAACCTCCTACAACCGCCCGCAACCGCAAATGCTAGCTGAAATCATCTTTTGAATTTATGAGATTTAGAGCGGTTTGAAACAGTTTAAAGCAGTTTGAAGCGGTTTAGAGCGATTTGATTGATTGTTGCAAAACGTAAATAACCGCTACCAAACGCAAAAGCTGCGTTTGCGGGTGGTAAGGGAAAACCAGTCATACCAAAAGACTACGTCCCGTGATGTAAACGCTGAGGGTGGTGCATACACACTTGTAAACTACAATCATAATCAAAACTATACTAAAAGCAACTAATGAAGACCTCTTACTGTATCCACCTCAGACAGGAAATTCGACCAATAGAGATGAAGCATTCTTCCACGTCATTTAGTAATGGCTTTGGGTTGGGCTTTTGTTTAGACAGGCTTGCTTTCCGTTGTGCTTAGTTTGTTTAGAAGCCATCGTCATCTTCGCTACCACTTCGTCTTCTTCCCTCCGATCCCGTAGAAACCGATCCCCCTCTACACAATCAATCCCATCCTTTACTTTGATCAATCAATTTCGTCTTGATGATTTTGTTTCAGCTCCCTCTGTTCCTCCTTCTTTATATACTGATCCTCTTTTCTTTGTACAAACCCAAACCCTGTTTATATGATCATTTTTCACTGATTTAAATCTCAGCTTTCTGCCGGCAAATGTTCTGTCGCCTTCCATTTCAACGACGTCTCACCAGGACCTGCCGAGTCAGAGCTTCGATTTTGGCTAATCCAGTTGTGGGATGGATCCTTAGAACCAGGGGAGGGGGGGTCTAGGTTCCTGCTTTGAAAGAATCGGTATCTCTTTTGATATATTTTTTGTTTTTTCATTTACGATTCTTAGGGCTTCTGTGACGGCCAGCGATGGGAAAACAGAGAAAGATGTTTCTGTAAAACGTTTTAATATAAAATATTATATTATTAATTTTAAATTACACTTCCGTTCTCAGTGAAGAGGTTTATTCCAGGTTTCACGTATTCTAGATTGTTAAGAGTTCTGGCGTTTTCTTCAAATATGCTGCATCCGGTTAAGCTCATGATCTGAATGATACCCAGTTTACTAAACTGGATGAGCTCTTCACTCAGACCCAACTCTACTCTGAATTTCTTCTTGAGAAAATGGAGGATATCACAAAAGTAATCTCTTTTTTGCTATTTATATTTGGTTGTTTAAAGAACGTGAATTTTCTTAATGGAGTTAGTGTGCTTTGATAGAATGGGACAGAAGGTGAGACCCAAAAAGCTGAGCCCGAGAAGAAAGGAGGTCGTGGACGCAAAAGAAATGCCGCTACTCAGGTAAGCCAGTGTAAGTTCAATATATAAACTTCATCTACTCATGTTTGATATATTTTGTTGTTCAACTTGCTTGGATGTTGGATGCTTTATTCTTCATTCAGATGAAGGCTAAGAAAGTTGTTGCTGCTATGCTTTATAGCATCGACTGTAGAATGAAGATCTAGATAGTAGATACCTAGATGAAATGATTTAACAGAGAACAATTTTTTTGAATCTGTTACTCTTTGATTTAAGCTTGCTTTGGCTGCCAGGTGCTGTGGAGATGAGATGGGTTCATACATATTTTCCATTTACTGAGCTTTCGAGCTTGAGATATATTTTTAAGGTAGTCTTTCCCCATCTTGCATATTTCGCAAAGCATACTTGCTCTGCGTTATCAAGACTTACTTTTGTTTTTGTGCGGTCTCATACATATACTGGAGTTGTGTGTTTGACTACCAATCTTAGCAAGCTAACAAGCTTTATCTGGTTACTGATTCAGGAAGACTGGTGAGAAGTTTCGGGCTGTGGGGTGACAGAACAAAGAATTTTGAAGCAGAGTGGATTAGAAAATAATGTTGCTTGGGACTTTGGACTTGGACTTAATAGAAAGACTCGAAAAAGACCTGCAATTACATACCTTTGAACCCTCGCCGTTGCTACAAGTATACTAAGGTAAAGTCAATGAAGAAAATGTAATTTTAGTTTCTCTCAGTGTTTGGTTGTGTGTTTTGTCTGATTGATAGATAAGAATTTGTATCTATTTCAGAATTAGAGAGATCTTACACGACATACATTCCTCCTTGAAGTTTCTTTTTTTTTGCTTCTAATATTTTACACTTTTGATTAGTGTAGAATTTGTAACTGAATGATTTTGTAAATTAATTCACTTCCAGAGGAGGCGTTGCATGGCTTGAATTTGACAACCAGGTTACCTCTCATTTTCTCAATCAAATACTTTTCGTTTTGTGTCAAGTCCTTGCATTCTTTGTTACATCATTGATTTTCTTTGTTACCATTTTTAAGGTAAATGTATTTGTTTCCAGGGAGTATTCTATCTGTCACATGATCAGGATGCTTGACCGTTCATGACTTTGACACTCAATATTACCGCAGTAAGCTTGACGAAATACCTTGAAGCACTTTGTGTTTCTATTTGTCACTTGAGTCCATAATAAATTCATTTTTGTTTTTGTTTTTCATAGGAAGATAATGCCAAGGCAGTTGGAATACCTGTTAAGGAGTTGAAAGTGTTCTCCAAGATCTTTTAAAGGAGATCACCATGCTTTTAACCTTTAACAAACTTCAGGTATTGTGTTTGTGTGAAAAAGAAGATTTCAATGAAAATCTGTTTCCTGCTTCTTATTGTTGAGTTGATAATTGGCTTCATTGACCTGGATTGTTTATAATTCGTTTGCTTTGTAACTTTTCAAGTGAAAATTAGCAGCTTTACAAGTGTGGGGATACAAAGTCTGCAAGAGGTATTATGCCCTGCGAGAACTTAAGAAACTGATTGAGGTGGCAGAGAAGCTCCGTGAGAAGAGGTGGCCTTGAAAATTCTGTTTAGATTAGTTTCTGGTTTAGATTGAGTTAGATTTCTTTTTTTTAATTTGGTTTAGTGTAAACATATTATTTTGGTTTAGTTTGATATTTGTAAACTGATTTTTATTAATAAAATTTTTTATTTATATTTGTATTTTGTAGTTTTTTTATTTATAGATTTTTTTTATAATCCCATATAGCTAAATAACACCATTATAATATTTACTCTATAATAACATATTATACAGTTTGACACAATTCTTCCGGTGAAGTCTCCGTCCCCGTGGAAGCTCCTTAGCCTTAGTTGATCCATCGGCGACTTCTCCGCCGTTGGTTTGCTTAGGCGGAAGCCGCATCTGATGTTTCCCGGTGAAAGGACGATTTCAATCTCTTTAGTTATGCTTGAAGACAGTGTGAACAAACTCAAAAGCCTCAACACTTGGTAGACGCAGAAATAAACCTAAGGCCCAGATGATATTGGCGTTTGATTCTCCATCCGATTGGGTATTCAAATCTTACGGCTATATTTTATATCGGGGTCTCGCACATAATCGCAAGAGAGAAGCACAAGTCTGAGTGAGTTCTTCGTTGCTAACACTTTCTCTTTGTTGTTGGGTTTAGGTGTACCTTTTGTTGATTGTAATTTGTTTCACTGTCATGTTTTAGAGGATGAACAAGCATTAGACTATTTTTCACCTCAGATTGATTAACCAAAGGCTAAGGGCGACTCTGTATGTGGTGGAGGTTCTTTAAATTTCTATGGCGAGTGTGATTACACATGAGATGGAGACGGTGTTACAATATTTTGGTTTGTACAGTGCATCAATCCGCTTAACGTTACAAAAAAGAACCGATATGCATTTTGGAAAGAAAAAACGTCAGTTTTAGTGTTTATATATATGTTGTGTTACCAAAAATCGAAAATCAATGAATCTAATCATTATGTTAATTGCTTTGCCATGCTGTTAAAGCTTCAGAAAGTGAGGGATGCGAAAAAGAATAGTCCAGTACGGCAGTACCACCCCAATGTGGAATAAAGGCTTCGGAGACATAGGCTAAACATTTCTATAATATCTATAATAATTATGAGCTTCCTTGCTATTTTAATTTGCCAACGTATTTGGGTTTTCTCAATATTTAATTTAACAAATCTTTATAAACATGAAGAAACTTTAAAAGGGTCTAGACAAAGGTTTCATGCATGTTGTTTAGATGATAGTGGCAAAAAGCCAAGAACAACAACATTATGTAATTTCTTACCATCTTATGTATCAATTCTCTTGACAATTTGTAATTATTTTCTATTTATCAACTGTATATCTGAATTTATTTTCTGAAGACTGATTTTACAATATTGAAAAGTTACTGGTGCTTACCTTTCAAACAAAACTGATAAAATTCCTCGGGGAACTTTCTTCATGGCTATAATAATTAATATATATTTTGGCAACATAATTAATTTTACCTATCGAGCAGATTATCTACTTAACACATGTTGCAATATATTTTTTTATGCATTTCAATTGTCTATTTCATATTTTTTATATTTCTTAACATTTAAACTATTCAATTTAGAATTAACAAATGTACAGTTATACAGAATATACAAATTTCATCTATAATTTATTTTAAATTCTAATTTTGTATAAATAATCGGTTATTGTTCTACTACAAGTTTCACAATTTTGAACTTAGCCGATTGTTTATTTAAATTTTGAAAACTCAAAATATTTTTTAAAAGATATTGTTTGTTATATTATAATAATAAGCAAGCAACTCTTTTAAAAGTTTTCAATACCCAATCCATAATATTACGTTTCAATACCCAACAAACTTTTACTTTTAGTTTATTTAAATTCAAATATATTCTTATTCTTATTACAGATTCATATATTATACAATCCTATTTATTGAAAAATTATTTACTGTTAAATTATCTAATTCGTGATTGTAGTTAATCCAAAATATACTTATATTTGAAAAATATAAATTGAAAAAATATGTTAAGAAATAATAACTCTAGAGAGGAAAAGAAAAACTTCAACTCTTCCTATTCCTTTTATTCATATCCCACCGAATAATGTATTACGCTTTCTTCTAAATTAAGGGCACCCAACTCTATTTTCATCTATTATTTTTTTTAAACTAATATATTCTCATCTATTTTTCACAAATTTAATCTTTCCCACTATGAAAAACTTTCACATTGCACAATATCAACATCGAAACAAAAATTAATTAAACATATCAACTAAATTCTTAATATTATTTAAAATTTTCAATCCTAAACATAATATATTTAAACCCCATTTTCCGTCCGTAGGGCGGACAAAGACTCTAGTTACGATAAGTTCGATAGATACAAAGCCCTGGTGAGATTAATAATTACTATATACACGGGATAAGATAAATTATCCTAGTGAGAAAGTTTAGGTTATAAGTTTATAACAAATTCAATTCGGTGGTTGTTAATACTAATCCACTCACCATATTAAATTGTTTTTTTTGTTTGTTGATAAAGACGTCACTGGTGAGCGGTGATTCATGGTAATCAGTCTCCTCACCAACCTATTCGCCTTCTTTTTCAAAAAATTATTCACACATAAAAAAAAAAGATTTTCGTTTTTTTGGGGTGGCGGTAAGCTTAATTATCACTGAACACCTTTTTCATACAAGCTAAAATCACGCAAGATACAAAAAAGGGTTTCAGCTACCAAGTCCATCATCAATGTATTTTTATCATTAATATTTGGTGTTTCGTATCTTATGCTATTACTTAGGATTCTTATATATCATAGGATTCATTTCTCCAGTTTTTTCTGACTTATCAAATATATTACGATCACTCTATAACATTAGGATATATAACGGGCCAGATTGGTAAAAAAAAGTAACGGGACAGCTTGTATCTAGTTTATCTAAGAGGTTACTATTTCTTACTAATAAAGTATTAAGATAATTGCTTTGTATATAGACTATATGGTATCACGGTATTTCCTCCTAAACGCACTTTAACCCAATGAACTTCATTCAAATTTGTCATTTACTAATAAAGTAATTGATTTATCATAATATTATTTTTTCCTCAACCAATTATATTTTCCAATATCTGAAGTTTTTATTAACGAATAAAATTTTCAATATTACATTCGATATTATTGCGTTTAACTTGATAAAACAGTAAAATGCCAAAAAAAAATTACTGGAAGTGTGGGGTTATAATAGTACATGATATTTAATAGATATGTCGTATACTCTGTTATTTCTTCTTGTGATCTGTCGGATTGTGACTTGTAATGAAAGACTTAGATTAATGCATCAATGGCTCCTTCTACCCTTTTTGGCCTGTTTCCTGGTGGCAGGGCGCCCATGATTTAATAAAAATAATAGTAGTTTGGAGATTTGAATTTTTTTACAAATTTGAAGTTATATATATATATTTTTTTTTCTTTAAAAAAAATTAAAATTTTAAAACGAATGTTTCATTTGACTTGGTTCCGGACCAGCCATACCTAGTGGTTCGTAGTAGACTACTTAGTTGTAACTATGTAGCTATCCCGAGACAACCATTCTTCAGATTTTTCAAATATTAACAATTAGGCAGTTAAGAAATTTTTTTTTTTTTTGTTATTAGTACTGATTAAAGGTACACGCAGAAACTAAAATCATATAATCCAAGTCCAAGAAAAAATCTATTAAAAAAATCTATTAAAACACATGTTTTTTTTTTTGGCGAAAACTTTTATTAAACCCCAAGGTGTTCAAACAGGCAAGCTTCATAAGCTAGCCATGGTGGTATCTTGTTATCCACGAAACAAAAGCCTGATACTCGTGATCGACCTGCCTTTGAAAGACAGTCTGCACGGACATTATCATTACGGCGAATAAAGCGAATAGAAAAGGAAGAGAATTCAGAACTGATAAAGTTGATCTCGTCGAGTTCCGAGCCAAGGGCCGGCCATTCCTGCGGGTTTGAATGAGACGGACCAGATGTTGGCAGTCCGACTCAAAGTAGACTTCCGTAGCTCCTAGTCGTCGTGTCTCTTTCATCGCCCAACACAGAGCCTCTGCTTCAGCGTGCATTGGCGACGGCACACACCCACCCTTTCTCACTCCTATCAGTTTTGCTTGATTTTCTTCAAAAAGAACGAATCCCATACCGGCTCCTTCCTCCTTATCCTTCCAAGATGCATCAACTTGGCATCTCCATTTAAAGTTCATTGCTCGCCCCTCATTCAGTGTTGGTACAGCCCCTTCCTCTGGTACCGCGTCTGCTACTTCCTCCACTATCTGCGCGATCAGCCATGTTTAAGCTTCGCTGCTTGCGAGCTGGAGTGTATCCAGAGGTGTGACGTCCTTTCCGTTGAAGCACTTCTCATTACGAGCCTTCCATATATACCATATCAGCCAAGGGAACATCTCAACATTTCCAGATAGAATAGGCATCTTTAGATACTCGAGTAGGGTATCAACATTTCTGTATATTGATGTACACGGGAACTCTCCCGGAGTCGAAGGTATTGATGATAGTGCTCAACATTGCACTGCTGGGGGGCATTCAACAATGATATGGTTAATAGTTTCTTGCTCCGCCCCGCAGCGCTGACACACCACATCGTTCCCACAATGTCTCTCCTTCAGCTTGCTTGCCGATGCCACAAAACCCGACACCACATTCCATACAAAATGTTTAATCTTCTGTGGGCATTGTAACTTCCAAATTGCCTTCTTTATAGCTGTCGTACTTGGTTCCATCATCCCTCCTACTTCTTGTTGTTTTCTTTGTCCCCTGGCCACCGCATAACCAGATTTAACGGTATAATTCCCCGAGTTTGTAAATCTCCAAGAGTAGCTATCTCTTCTTCCCGTGCGACTCACTTTAAGTGATAAGACTCGAGGGACATCTTGTGCAGCTATGAACTCCCTAACCAAATCTTCGTTCCACTCCTTACTCTCAAAGTCTATCAAATGATGGACTTTCAAGCCCGGATCAATGTTGTGTAAGCGTGGAACTGCTGGTCGCGCAGGTGTAGTTGGGATCCACAGATCGTCCCAGACCTTTGTTTCTGCGCCCGTTCCTATAGTCCTCTGCAGTCCATCTTGCAGTACGTGTTTAGCCGCCATTAAGCTCGTCCACCCGGGAGATGGATTGTTTGCTTTACTCGTTAGTATAGGGTTTGTATGTCGATAATACCTACCCTTTAGGACACGGGCTAGTAAGGAGTTCGGCTTTGTGAGGAGATGCCAGACCTGCTTAGCCAAAAGTGCTAAGTTGAAGTCTCGGAAGCTTCAAAATCCCAGTCCTCCTTCCTCCATAGGCACACAAATTTTATCCCAAGCTACCCAGTGTAGACCTCGGTTATTATTTCGTGCGCCCCACCAGAAACGCGCCACTGCGGCGGAAAGTTTATTACATGTATCAATGGGAAGTAGGTAGCAGGACATAACAAATGTCGGTACCACCTGTGTAACAGATTTTATCTGAACCTCCTTGCCCCCTCTAGATAAGAGTTTACCTGACCATGAATTTATTTTCCCGTTTAGACGATCTTGAACAAATGCGAAAACTTGTTTTTTTGAGCCACAAATTGTCTCTGGCATTCCCAAGTACATCCCCATCCCACCTTCTTTGGTGATACCAAGAGACCTTTTCAGGTTGGTTTTTTTGGACGCTATGACCTTAGAACCGAACAAAACTGAAGATTTCTCTTTATTCAGTTGTTGTCCTGAGGTTGTACCATAGACGTCAATGATTCGAACTAACTCTTCGCATTGGGATTGCTCTGCTTTGCAAAAGAATAAGCTGTCATCAGCGAACAAAAGGTGGAATATCGATGGGCTCTCTCATGCAATCTTTATCCCGGTCAACTTCTTTTATTTCCTATGCCTGCTTAATGTGAGAGATCAGAACTTCAGTGCACAGGATGAAAAGGAATGGTGAAAGAGGATCTCCTTTGCGAAGCCCTCAAGACGGCTTAATATGTCCCTTTGCTTCTCCATTAATCAAGACCTGGTATGAGACCGAAGAGACACATTTCATGACCAAATGTACCCACTGTGCGTCAAAGCCGAACTTTAGTAAGAGTGCTTCCATAAAGCTCCATTCCACTCGATCATATGCTATGCTCATATCAGTTTTAATCGCCACGAATTTATCCTTACAGCTTTGATTTGTCCTGAGAGCGTGGAACATTTCCTGATCCATGAAGATGTTATCTGTGATCAGTCTGCCCGCCACAAAGGCGGATTGAGTCTCTGAAATGATCTTCGGCAGTAAGCATTTCAGTCTAGAGGAGAGAATCTTCAAGATGATCTTGTAGCCAACATTGCAAAGACTAATAGGACGAAATTCAGTCATCGAGGTCGGTCTCTCCGTTTTTGGAATCAAGCATATGTTGGTCTGATTAAGTCTTTCATCAAACTCGCCAGTTGAGAAAAATTCTCGAACCATTGCACAAACATCTTTGCCGATCGTAGGCCAGAAGCGTTGGTAGAAGAGGCTAGTCATACCATCAGGTCCGGGCGCTTTCTCTGGGCTTATCGCAAACGTCGCTTCTCGTATCTCCTCATCAAGAGGTATTCTTAGCAATCGATGATTCATCTCATAATTAACCTTCACGGCAATGTGCCGGATTGTGTCGTCAATGGAGGTCGGGTTTGATGAAGTAAAGAGCTGCTGGAAGTAAGTCGTAGCCACCTCCTCTATGCCCTCCTCCGTCCCCACCCATTGATTCATCGAGTTTTTTAATCTGGTGATGCGATTTTTCGCTCTCCGCTGTTTGGTCTTGGCATGGAAGTATCTTTTATTTCTATCTCCTTCCCTCAGCCAGAGCATACGACTTTTTTGTCTCCAGTATATATCCTCTTCTCTATACGCGGCACAGAGCTTCCATTTTAGTTCCAGCTCTTCCTCACTCGATATTAGATCATCCGCTTGTGCTTTATCAAGTTTTTCCTTCGATCAGTACCTCGTTGTTTGAAGGGTTCCGCCGTTTCCATTTCGAGATAGCCTTCCTCGTCCTACTGATTTTCTCGTACAGATTTGCATGTCTATCTGTCTCTGTTGACTCCCAATCAGCCATTAGCACTTCTCTGAAGCCTTCTTTACTCATCCATCGTTTATCAAATTGAAGCTTCTTCTATTTTATTTTTCCTTAGAAAGGAAACGCAGCAGTATGGGTCTGTGATCAGAACCCCACCGAAGTAAGTACTCCACATAAGTGTGGGAAAAGATATGATGCCAGTCCTCATTCCCGACTGCTCTATCTATGCGGCATTGAACCCTTCCCGCTCTTGTTCTTCCAGCCCAGGATAGAGGGTTTCCTAAAAAGGGGAAATCAATCATTCCGCAGCTTGCAAGCATATTCCTGAATGGTAAGAATGATGCATCAGTCCGTCGTCTTCCACCTTTCTTCTCTTCGTTGCTTGTTATCTCATTAAAATCGCCCAAGAGAAGCCATGGTCCATTTCTATTTGCATTCATTCGCAGTAATCGCTCCCATACATTTTCGCGGTATTCAACTACCGGATCTCCATATACGAAGGTGATACACACCTTGTGCCCCTCCACCTGAGCCTCAATATCAATCATGCGGCTATTAGAAAATTTAATATCCACATTATCAGCATCCATATAAAACAAAGCCAGCCCACCACTACGACCAACCGGGTCGATGGTGAACAAATGATCATAACCAAACTCAACTTGAAAGTCTTGCAAAAAAGTAAAATTGTTTTTTTTTCTGAAAGAAAAAGAAAACTAGGGTGAAAGCAACGATACAACTCCCTAAGGTCAAGTAGGCTCCCGCCCCTTGACAGTTCCAGGCGATTGCACTCATATCTGAGTACTGGGTGGTTTCTGGGACCCCACCGAACCTGTTGCAGTAAAACGTTTCCGGCCATTTAAGGCGGATGGATACACCTCATTACGAGTGACTTCAGTCGAACCAGACCCTCTCGCAGGCTGTGTCCGACCATGCTTCACTAGCTTGCCCTTTGGGGAGGCTCTGCCTCTTACTGCTAGCTTTTTGGATGCAGCTGCACCCTTTGTGTCTAGGCTTCGCGTTCCCCGTCTCCTTCCGTGAGGTATCAGTGATCTTCCTCTCTTCGCTGGTTCATCTCGTTTCGTGGCTTGCTTCTCTTGTTCCACACATGCGCCAGACTGTAGTTGTGTCGATGCTCTTTTTATTTTTATCTCTTTTATTTTCCTGGACTCTGCAGTCTGTTTTTTTAGGTCCTGGGGCTTCATGATCTCCTGTGTCTCTGGCACCACAACCTCATTGTCCTCCATGTCAACTAAGAGGTCATCCTCATCGAGCAAATCTTCCTCCATATCGAAGTCAACACTAGCATATCGCTCTGCAATTTTGTTCATCTCTTCTTCATCCATGAGCTCGTCATCCTGTTGAGGGATTTCTTTATTTAAACCTTGAGTATCCTTCTGTCCCTGTCTACCCGTATCCTTTCCTATATCATGAGTCTCATTCGCCTTTGAAACTTCATCAATAAAGTTTTGCGCTATTTCTCCTCCCGGAGTGTGTTTAAGTAGGTTCTTATGAGGTTCCAAGTACACCTGTTGACCAGGGAGATTCGTATCTAGAGGTTCTCTTATTGTGAGGGTTCCTTTTGCTCCAGAACCGGGCCCCATGTAGGCATCTCCATCGACTTCATCTGTTACTATAGATTTTCCTTTAAGACGCCTAACTCGTTCCTCCTCTGATTCGCTTTTCTCATTTGTGGTTTCAGCTCCTTTCCATGTTCTTTCGTCAGAGTGTACTGGTTGCCACACTAGTTTAGTCCCATGTCGCCCATGATAGTCTTGTCGTCTTGCTGGGACCTCACCTCTTCGATGTCGGAAAGATTCAGAGACAGTTCGTTTTGAGTCTGGTGATGTGCGATGTGATCGCGGGGAGGTCTCGTTTCTTCTTGTTTCCTTTGATCGTTCTCGAGTATCCCTTGGTTGATAACGCACTTGGCGAGACTGATCTCTGCTTTTGTCACTCGTATCCTTTACTCTCCAACTGGAGGACGAGACAGAGTCTCCATGTCTACCTCTGTTATTAAAGCTTTCCGATCCTCCCCTATTCTCTCTCAGATTCTCTCTAGGGTATTGTCGATAGGGGTGGTATCTCTCCCGATCTCGGGGATTGTTTCCTTCCTCATATCTTTGGTCCAGTCGATTCCAAACATTTTTTGCCAGTGTGTCCCTCCTGTTAGAGATTTTGTTGCGTAGGTCGCCATCATCTTTCCTCTGAGACCACTCTGCTCTGTCTCTATCGTTCCTTTTTACGTTCATGTCCCTTGGGGTTCTGTCCAATATTGAATCCTGATGGTTCCTTCCGTATGTCTCCAATCTTGCTGGAGCTTCCATGCCTCTTGTAGGATAGGAAAATGCTTCCTTGGCCGCCAAGTCTTCCATCTCTTTATGTTTAAGCCTGTTAATCATGTTTTCTTCTCTCTGAGTAGGAGTAAGATTTGGGCAGGTACCCTCTTCGTGGGAGATTCTCTTACAGGTATAGCAATGTCTGTGGAGCTCCTCATATTGGAGCTTAACCTTTATTACGTCTCCGTTAGTATAACCTGCACGCCTCTTAAATTGAAGTGGCTCATCCATATTTATTTTGACTCGGACACGACCATTGTCCACATCCACCTTGTCTACTTCTCCGAGTGCTTCTCCAATACTCCTGAATGACTCATCTTTCTTATAGTGCGAGGGAATTACAATTACGGTAACCCACAGAAGCATCGAGTTTGGGTAATCTTCTTGAATCGTTGGTGTCCATCTCTCCAGCGAGAAACTCCATTTATTGAAGTGGCATGGCCGACGCATAAGCACCTTGTATAAGTCTTCCTCCTTATCAAAGTCAAACTGGAACTTGTTATTCCCTAGGTTCGTTCCTCGAACTCTTCCTTCAACATCCCAAATTCCTCGCTTTGGCATATGTTTAAGGAGAGCCTCAACGCTTCTTCCATCTTGATGAAACATTCTTCCAACTAGTGACAGTTTATGCTTCTCGATGAGATCTGTATAGTCAAATTCCGGGACTTTGATGATGTCTTCATCATCCTTTTGAGAGCGTCTCTGGATCTGTCGAGAATTTCCTGCCTTGGAATGGTCGTTCCTTTCTCGAAACATCCTTGCTAATATTGCTTTGACAATCTTAGCACGCCCTAGAACAGGGAAAAATTGTTTTAAACCGAATTCGTAGTACCTTGACAATCACGGTAATCTGATTAGGGTTTGCGATGGTAAAAGAGCAAAAAAACACTGCAAGGGGCAGGAACCTAGGCCGAGAGGATTGTAGGTTAGTCTCACTCTCACCTAGGAGCGCCGGGGCCTCCTAGATCTGACGCCGGAGACAAGGGAGGCTGAGATCTCGAAATCACCTTAGAGTCGCCAAAACCCTTGCGTTAATAAAAAGCGAAATTATTAAAACACATGTTTCATGTGTTCTTTTCTACCATATTTTGATTAAACGCACAAACTGAAAAGCATATTGTTTTTCTTCTTCCATATTTTGATTAAAACGTAACTGAAAATATATTTTGATTGGCTAAACAACTTATTTTAAAAATCTTCTAAGAAGATAAATGTAGACCAATATATATGTTTTAGATTGGTTTCAGCTTGAACATGTTTGGACCAGTTTCAATTCGAATTTATGGATCCGGATAAAGTACACTAGACCAATAATATTCTATTTAAGAGTGAAAAAGAGAGTGATGAACAAAAAAAATCATTCTATTTATATTGTAAACCCATTTTTCATTTTTTATAGAGTTAAAATATAGTATGGCTAAAACGTTTTTACTACAAACTCTATTTTATAGTGAAAATAGAGTGAAAATGAAGACGCTCCAAATACCGAATTTGTATATTGCAAAAGAAATAGAATCTCTGGATCTAACCAAATGATTGTTCATCAACGAAAAGACAATAAAGCATTAGTACACACACATGTATGTCTCGTAGTAGAACACAAATGCAATAGAGAAAAATCTCATGTATCTCGAAGTTGAACCATACCGGTTAGTTCAGTAGACGTTTCAGTATACTGGACTTCGTTTTTAGCTGGGCCTTTACTTAGCATCGGCCTTAAGTAAGCCTAAGAACTACTTCTAAGATTATTTTCGTTGCATGACGTATAAAGCTTAAAGCATGTATAAACCTCATGGGCCGGCCATTAACAAACAAACAAAACAATCTCACTTTTTTCTTAATTGACCGTTGATTTCGAGTGTAAAATTAACTGGAAGTTCCCCGCTTAATTATGAACAGAAGAGATTATCTTACTTGCTAGAATCCTATAGAGGTAACCTACTGGTTCTTCCCGCGGATTTGGTTAAATTTTGGTTTCTCTTTTGTTCCACGAGTGTTACAATGAGTCTGTGTACGTAGTTTCTTATATATTGGCGAGATGAGATGTAATCAGTTGCATTAACTTGTTGTGAAATTGTGTCAGATGGCTCAGGTATAGTGGTGTTCTTATGCTCATGTTCTTCACTACTTATTGTGTCTGCTCGTGTGTCTATGATAGCTCCAATTGTAATTAGAACATAACTTCCTAAAATGACTTCTAGTTGTTTAGGTTCAGTTTTTAAATCGTGCCCCTGACAGTAATACTTACGGGGATCAGAACCCTTTCCTTCAATGTTTACTGAAACATTTAAAAGTATTCACACAAGTCGATCACTAATTACAGATTTTCTCGAGTCTTTTTGTGATTTATGATCTGTATAAATCTCTAGACACAATGGTTTTTGGTATATGTATATGTGTGACATCCCTTATATCCCTTATATATTAAAAGAGAAACATTACAACATATTTTTTGTAGCCATGTGTCATCACCACAATCATTTTTAGGATCCTTAGAAAAATATGTTGGTCCATATAAATATATAATAAGTTTTTTATTAAACTAACCATAAATTAATTATGAATGTTCTTCATTGTTTCCTTAAATAAAAATCACAGAATTACCTAATGTGGCTAAAGTATATATGACAATTAATGATTTTGAATAATAAAGATTTGATAAAAATTAGTCTATTCTCTATCATTTTTTAAAAATTTCAACTTATTAAAATAAATTAAACAACCACATTAACTATATAATAAACTTTAGATTTTTTCGTATATGTTATATTTTGAATTTTTAAAAACGACGATAAATGACTAAAGTTGTTAAAAATCTTACATTGAATTTTTTTTGTGATTCATGGTTTAAAATTTCTGCTATAACAAGATACTAGGATGAGACATGCGTTTTGCGCATGATGAGTTTATATAAACAATATTTAAAATACATTGTATTGAAAAGTGAACTTTATATATGTTTGAAATAAATATTGGCCTCTATCAAATTGGTTTAGTTTTCGATTTTTGATGATTACATAATTTGTTTAGCAGGATGGTGATCTCAAACTTGTATTTTAAAAATCTTCATGATGAGTTCCTTTCTTATATGGCAAGAAATGTTTAGATTCCATGACGGACTTGTTGGGTATGAATGGTGACTAGGGAACGGCGAGGAATAATGTATTCCGTAACGTTCCTAAAAAAAATTACCATTCACAAGGAATAATAATTCCCTCTTATTCCCTTTTATTCCTTTTTTTGTAGAGAATTAAAGAACAAAATTATTTCTTATTAAATTTGATAAGGAACAACCATTCCTTTTCATTCCTGCTATTTTATTCTTGTACATTTTTTTTATTCGTTTTTCTTGTTTCCCAGATGGTCACCAGTCAGACTATGTATCGTGCCTAACTGAATATACGGTTGATGTTTCATAACTGAATATGGTTATCGAGGTTACAATACAATCGTAAAGGATCCTTTCGTTGCAAACAATAAATGAAAAGGGGTAATCAATACAATACTAAAAGGGGAATAAGCTGATCAGAGAGGCCCTCCACGTCGACAGATAAAATCAGCCAATAGGGTGCTTTCTTTTGTCCACGTCACACAGACTTGGCCTGATCTTGGGCTTCTAAATCCGTGCAAAAGAAAAGTCCAGCATCGTACGTAACCAAACCCAGAATATGTGTGGCCCTAGCTCTATCTCATCTCATCTCTTCGGTTCCACGGAGATCTCTTTTACGACTCATCTCTTGCCTTTTCCCCTTCTCGAACGGATCGATCAATAAGACGTGGTATCCTCCTCCGAGCCGATCAAACTGGAGTCTCTCTCGATACAGCTGCCTCCGGCGATTCGAAGTATAAGAAGCAAGACGACAAAGTTATGTTTGATATGTTTAATTTCTTTTGCACCTTTTTTTAGTATCTTTGTGGTTTTTTTCCCTCAGTTATGTTTGATATGTTTACTGATTCGGAATTTGGTCTGATTCTACGCTTCTGGTTTGATAGATGAGCAAATAAATGAATCAGAACCATTGATTCGATCGAGTGGAGGCAGAGCGTCTGAAGCTTTGATGTCATCGAGAAAAATCTTTTGTCTTAGAGAGTTTAAGAGTTCCAGGGGAACAGGTTTAAGATGATAAAGGCAAGGATGATGATGAAGAATCAAGGCAAGCCAAATTGTACCATGATATTTCTTCGTTTCTTTGAAATTTTAGTTTCTTAGACGGACTACTGTGACCTATTCTCAACTTAAGCAACAAACTTTCAGGTATGTTTTTTGAGATTCCAGCCCACAAATCACCTTGGTTTCTTGATCCATACTCTAATCTTATATTTGACAATCTTTCAGTCAATCGTCTGATATTCTATGGATTGTTAGAGCCTATGATTTTGATTTTTTCATAGTATTGTGTTGTCTACAGCTTTGTGCAAATTATCTATATATATGATTTATTGGAGATTGATATTTTTGGCCCAGAGTCATCGAGTCAGTCATGGAATCTGCTGCCAAGAAAAAGCAAAGAAATACCTTTTTGTACTGAGGCTTGCTCATATAAGACAACAGTATGTCTAAATGTTCGTCGAACTTGAGGGGTGGATGGATATAAGGTTTTTAATCCTTAATAGCTGTGGGATGCTGTACCGTTACTGAAAAGCTATGGGAGAAGGGCTCCATCAGGAGGACAGCGTGTTGAGGAAGGCGGTAGGGAAAACGAAAAAAAGGGTGGTGAAGTAACAGAGAATCTCCTGGACATTGACCCGCTAGGAAACATGGTTAGAAATGATATTCAAGTGTAGAATAATAAAGAAA
>NC_027749.1:21004151-21017050 GCF_000695525.1 Brassica oleracea var. oleracea | reverse complement strand
AGAGATGATGTCAGATGTCACTAGACATCCAGAGGAAAATATTCTGCAGAGCAGTTCATATAGATTTGGCGTTGTTAATGCAGAAGAAGAACCAGTATCTTTGACAGAGCCAAAGAACCTACAACTATCCATTGAAGAAGAACCAGTATGTGTGACAGAGCCAAAGAACAAACAACCACCAACTGAAGCTGAAAAGGAAGAGAAGGAAGAGGAGGAAGAAGAAGAAAGAGTAAAGGAAGTGAGTAGTGCCTCTACTGAACCAAAACAAGAAAGCAAACTCATCAAAACCCCTCCACCATGCTGATTTCAAATCATCTCCTGATGAGTTTGGTACAAGCCGCCTTAGTAGTAGTATTTATCACTCCCTCTCCTGAAAAGCCATTCTCTTGGCTTACGGAGAGAGAATCACAACCGGTCAGAGGCATGAAACTGACTAGAAGCCGGAGCTGCAGAGCAAGCGTGTTATCGAGTTCTTCCCCATCTTGGTTTGAGAAAGATGCTGCTGACACACCGCCAAGTTGGTACGACAAAGGATTCTTCGTCAAAGCAGCTGAAATGCGCGACATCAAGAATGAGAGGTTGCTGCAGGATGAGTTTAGCGGGAGGAGCATGCCAACAACATGGATCGAGAGAAGCTTGAGCGACACCCAAACTGCGTATGCTACTGCTTTTTCACATAACGAAATGTCGTCATCACCAAATGAATCGCTCTCCCGCCCTCTGAGGTTTCTGTGTTGGAGCTTCAGAGCCCTTCTACAAGCCAGGAGAAAACTGAGGAAACTGCTGCTCAGAAAGACAAGCGAATCATTCATCGCTCGGTTAGTTTTTTTGGTTCAAGTTTACCTTCTTTTTTTTTTAACTTTATCATAAAACATTTTATAATTTCTCACATTAATTATATAGTTACATTTGATTTATGATAAATTAACAACTATGCTATTGTTTATATGGGATAAACAAGCAGTTTCTTTCAAACAAATATATTGAACAACAAAGGAACAATCCTTAAATATATAAATGTCAGACAAATATTTTCAATTAATTATGTACGATTTTGTTTTTTTTGATAAATGACGTAAATAACATATGAAAATTTATACTCAGTTCAGCATTATTAAAAAATTCATTTTCAAGAACTTCATAAACATTATTCAAAACTCTAATTGGGTATTTTAACAAATAATTATTTACAAAATAATAAATACCAAAAAGTTTAATATTGAAAATAAATTATGGCTTCAAAACTTAAAAAATTGCTGAATCATTTTATTGGTTATCAAAATTTACAGAAGTATTCAAAATTATTACACATTTATAAAATTATATATTTATATGAAATAAAGATTATTTACCTATACTTCAAAAATCAGACGATATATAAGAAAATATATAATATATATAAGATGATAGATTTTTTTTATCTTATTAAATGTAGAATATTTTAAATTTTAAGAAAGATTTAAACATGGTTACGAAAAGATTAATAGAGACATTTAATATGTTAACACAAATTAATGATATTTTAAACAAATAAATATATCGAAACAAATAAATGATATAATATTAAAAAACAAACAAACTTAATTTTTTTTAAAAAATCTAAAGTTTAATGTTTATAGACAAACAAACTGCGCGTAGCGCGGTAAAATCTCTAGTTCTTATAATGATCGTAAGAGAGAGTCAAAGTTCGAAAATATTTGTTGTGTTAACCTCTTCTATAGCTTTGTATATATAGTAGAGATAATTAAGGTATTGGTACATAAGGAACATTAATATTCATATCTTATAAAATTATTAAATATCACTGCCATCATTAATATAGTTTCAGAGAGGATGATAATTTGTTTAGCAGGATGATGATTTTGAACATTAATATTCATATCTTATAAAATTATTAAATATCACTTACATAAAGTTATATGGTAATTAGTAGTTATGACTCATATAACATTAAACACGATTTATATATTTCAAAAATATAGTTTCTTAATGCACTAAAATTTGTGAACTATATACTTACATAATTTATGATGTGATTATGACTCAATATCTTTGAAACTATATATAAATAATTCAAAAATGTAAAGTTGACAAATCTTACATAATATTTATATATTTCGACAATTAGTATTGTATGGTTAAGGCATATAATTGTTCCACTAATAACTCTATTTTCGATATAAACTTGAGTACATATAAGGTTGAGCAGCAGAATATTCAAATACGCAAGATGAATAGAATAAGGATAGTAATATTGGTGCTATATTTTATTTATTACACTTTCTAAATTCAGATTATATTTATTTGGTAGTTGATTGTGCTTAATAGTTTTTAGGAGGTAATAATTAATGTCATATTATTTGTTAACATAATACTCTCTCTGTTTCATAATAATTGTCCTTTTAACATTTTTTTTCTTGTTACAAAAAAAGTGTCACTTTAAAATTTCAATGCAAATTATATTTACTTTCAGCTGAAAATTAATTGAAAATTGCATTGATTTTATAAATAATCTTATTTATCTCAAATACTATTGGTTAGAGAACTATAATTAACAATAACTTACATATATTTCGGATACTTTCTACGTAATATAATGAGAAACAGATGGAGTACAGCTTAACTAAAGAAAATAACAGTACGTAATATATATGATACTTCACCTTCTCTCTTCAACCAAACACAAACATTACACAAGCTAAAAGTCAAGAAAACTCTGAAACAGATTCTAAAAGAACGCATTATAATTTCTGAAGCAACAAATATCTACCAAACATCAACTATGATTCCATCACTTAATTAGCCTTGTTTATACACCACCACATAAATACAACAAAGATCAGTTAAAGTTCGCACACCTCTCAGACAAAACTTTCTAAAATCTGACAGAGAAGAGATTATGTTTCCTTCATAATTATACTTGTCAAGTCATAGTTCTGAACACGTGACTTTTTCCTATATACTTGGTACCATCACAGATTAACTTCAATAAAAACCAAGTTAAATAATACCTCAGCCAAATATCCATCACTATCTGAATAATGAATGATGGAAAGGGATTAGGATTCAACGCAACTCATGAAATCGGGAGAGCAAACTCGCTTTCAAGGAATCTGAAATTCAACCAATATTTTGCATCAGCGAAGATAGCTAACAAATAAATAACGATGTGAGAAATGATTACCAGAGAGGGAACACGCGACGAATGATATAAGATGCGATTATCATGACAATTACACCTACTTGTAAGAACAAAGAAACAATCAGATCCGACTAAGAACAAAGAAAACCCCCCTTAGCAAAAAAAAAAAAACAAAGAAGACTCTAAGGGGAGCCATTTCGTTTTCGAGAAAGAGAAGAGAGGGTTTGAAGAAAGAGACAACTAAAAATTGTGTATAAGTGCAACGATGATGTTTATCAATGATGTCGAGATATCCCTATTAACTTAGCTAATACATTTTTCTGTGTCTATGACTATGTACATGTTTTTTTTAATAATGATCGGTGGACCTGGGACGGATCAGGTATCCAGGCAATTTTAAGGTATCCGGATCCTTATCCGGCGGACCCATAATTTTACTATTCTTATCCGGATCCGGGGTTCTCGGATATCCAGGTGTCGGATATCCTTCTAAAAATTGTAATATCCGGCGGATATCCGGATCCGGATTTGGATCCTTAAAATAAATAAAAAATATTAATATATAAAAAAACATTAACAATAATTTAAAAATAAAAATATATATTTAATTTTTTTAATTATTTCTATGTATAATATTACAAAATTTACATGAAATATATATATACTATTATAAAAATGAAAATATATGAAATAAAATTAATTTTTATATATAGATATTACTATTTTTGAAATAGATATTTATAAAACTTACGGATCAGGATATCCGGACTAAAAAAATCAAGATATCTGGATCCGGATTCGGCCCCTCCGGATATCCGGATTTTTGGATCGGATCCGGATCGAATCTCGGATCGAATCCGGATCTCGGATAAAAGTCTCGGACCTAATGATAAATGTAAAAATTAAAACGTTTCTAATATTAAAAAATTCTTGCTAACTCTGTGGTTAGTGATATAACGTTAAGGGACTTATTTTGTACGTGGGTAATATAATTTTCCTAGTGAAATTAAGTTGGACTAACATATACTCAAATCAATTCTAATACTGTCACGTAAGCAAAATTGAGACGTAAGAAATCGACACATCAGCAAGCTTATATTGTAAATATTACAAAATAGAAAGTTACAATTTTTTTAAATGATCTTCAAATAATATATATGATATAAATGATTACGAAATTATGGAAGTTCCCTTGGTCCAGTAGTTTGATCAAGGGTTCATTAATGCTTCTACACCAGGAGATCTGGGTGTCAATTATCGGAGAAGGTGGAATTATGCGAATTAAAGGAGAAAAGGCTTACAAAAGATCTACAACATGGCGCAAGGAATACCGTCAAGCGTGGATCCGATAGGGCGACTCAGGTGATGCAGTCAGGCGTGAATCATCATACGGCAGGTAGAATTGTCGGCTGTAGAATCGTCTGTAATATTTCTCATAGTTGTAATAGCATAATTATCCAGCGTTAAAAAAAATGATTACGAAATTACATAAGTAGAAAGTCTCATTTAATAAATATTATATATATGTATATTAATATATTTTTTTAAATAAATTATATATCATATAAAATACATAAGTATTTTAATTTCGAAATTTGCTTTGAATTTTTTTGATGAACATTTTGAACAAAAATATTGACAACTTAATATTTAGATTTTGAACTTTGCATTGAATGTTTTTAAAATTATAAATTACTACAACTATTAAACATCCCACAAATTTTAATTGTTATCAGTGATTTAAATTTTTTGTTATAAAAAAATATAAATGATCAAAAATAATATGAGTATAAAATATTTTTTAACAGATGTAATATTAAAATGTATTATATATCTATGTTAATATCATTTAAACTTAAGTTTATACCATATAAAAT
The DNA here is from genome assembly GCF_000695525.1 of Brassica oleracea var. oleracea. Taxonomy (NCBI): domain Eukaryota; kingdom Viridiplantae; phylum Streptophyta; class Magnoliopsida; order Brassicales; family Brassicaceae; genus Brassica; species Brassica oleracea. Next base: position 21,012,031 of record NC_027749.1, on the reverse strand, counting down.
AGAAAAAGGGTTTGTCTGGATTAATAAAATTTATTTATGTATTTACATCAATTTAATTATATACGTAATAGTTACTAAATTTGTAATTATTTAATATATATTTATTATTTCATAATATGTAAAAACATATAATACATAAAAGTAATTTATATATAATATGCATCCTGCGCAAGGCGCATATCTTAACCTAGTATTAATTAAAAAAAGATTACAACATTCTTTTGTAGCCACATGTCATTAATATGATGATTATTAGAATCTTTAGATAAATTAGTTGGTTCATCTAAACATATATTATACTTTTTATTATACTAAATATAAATTGATTAGTAGTGTACAAAACAATATTTTCATTTTTTTCTTTAAATAAAATCTACGTAATTACTTAATATGATTAACATATATATGACAATTAATGATTTTGAATATAAAGATCTGATAACAATTGTTTTTATCCTTCGTAATTTTTTTTATTTTATATTTTTAAACAAACTAAACAATTCCATTAATCATATAATTAAAAATTTAGATTTTTTCCTATATGTTATACTCCCTCCGTGTATGAATGTAACATGTTTAAGGATTTTTTCATGTATACAAATGTAAGATGTTTTGAGTTTAGTTAATGCATTTTGATTTTGTAAATATGAAACTTTCAGGAATATATGTTTATATGTGCAAGAGTAATAAATTGTATGGGTAAAATAAATTTAAAAGTCAAAGTATTAATTACTATTGGGTGACGAAAAGAAAAGTGAAATATATATGAGTAAACAAACACATCTCGTTATAGTAAATAATTATCTTCTCGGTTACATGCAAGTTATCTTTACTAGTACATTTATTTTTCGTAGGTTACATGCATTAAAACTCAATTGTACTGAAAAAATTAATAGCAAATAATTATTGTCTTAATATGTGTGAGATACTTAAGACATCTTATATTTGTATTCAGACGGAATATTTTAAAATTTTCAAAACGACTATAAATTACTAATATTGTCAAGAGTCTTACATTAAAAACTTTATGATCAATAGTTTAATTTTTTTACCACATACCATATAAAATACTTAATATGTTAATTTCAAATTTTTCATTGCAAAACTATTAAGACCTTAATATTTTAATTTTTGAAATTTTCATTGAGTTTAAAAAAATGATTATAAATTACTAAAATTATTAAAAATCTCACACTGAAAATTTTGTGATTAATGGTTGATTCTTTTTGGTACATAACCCATACAATTGTTAATAAATTATATGAGTATAAAGCCTCAACTAATAAATATCCATTTTAAATATATTATATATCTATGTCAATATCATTTAAATTAAATTATGTAAAATATAAAACAAATAAAATGATTATTATTATTTATTTACCAATAAAAATTATTGTAAATAGAGTGATTATTTTTATTATGTGATTACTCTAATTTAACTATACACATAATAGTTATTCGCTTCTCAATTATTTAATATATTTATATTATTTCACAATATGTAATGCACACAAAATAAATAATAATATGTAAAATCATGTGTATATATAATATTCATTTCGTGTCTTCGTTCCGCGCAAGCATCATCACCTAGTGTGTTACCCCTTTTATATTAATCTTGGAGCGTTACAACATATTTTCGTAGCCACGTGTCATCACGAGAATGATTTTTAAAATTGTTAGAAAAATAAGTTGGTCCATATAAACATATACTATGCTTTTTATTAAACTAACTATCAAATTAATTAGCAGTGTACAAAAGAATATTTTTTTTTTCTTAAATAAAAGTTACGGAATTACCTAATATGGTTGACATATATATGATAATTAATGATTATGAATAATACAAATTTGTTAACAATTTTTCTAACATCTCTCTTTTTTGTTTAATTTTATACTATTAAAAAAATTAAACAATCACATTAATCATATAATAAGAAAATTTAGATTTTTTCTTATATGTTATATTTAAAATTTTTTAAAACGACTATAAATTAATAAAAATGGTAAAAGTCCCACATTGAAAATTTTGTGATCAATAGTTTAATTTTTTTTGTTCAAGAAAAATACAAATGATCATATATCGTAGGGATAGGCGTTCGGATATACGTTCGGGTTCGTATCCGATATTTCAGTATAAAGTTATAGAACCCATTCGGGTATTTTTATATTTCGAGTCGGGTTCGGGTATTTTATGTTCGGATTCGGATATTTTGGGTTGGGTTCATATATTTAAATGTTGAAAAAATTAAATAAATTATTCATTGTTTAATTTTTTTTGTATTTAAAATATATTTTAACTTAACAGGTTTTCTAATTTTTAAAAGACTAAACTATTAATAGATTAGAAAGACACAAATTTTGTTGTTGTTTTGAAAATTTAGATACAACTTTTTTAATACAAGGAACAAAAGCTTGATATGTATTTTAAGTGAGTAGCAAATGATTTTGTCCATAATTATATGTATATTATCTAATTTTGAGCAATAATCATTATTAATATAAATATTTTGAATAAAATAAGAGAAGTAAACTAGAAATATATGGTTAAATATACTTATATTTGGTTATCATCGGATATTCATTCGGGTTCTGATATTATCCGTTCGAATTCAAATATTACCTGAACTGGTCAAATAAGTAATTTGTTTTGTTGTTCTTGAATTAGATGATTTTTAGATCGAGCTGATGAATATACACTTGACAGACATTTATATTTCGAGTATGCACTTATATTCTATAACAACTTCATATACTAGATTTGATCACTAATATATTAATATAGTTTTCCGATGATTTTTTTTTCAAAATTTTGATTCTTAGATATGATCCGGAGTGAAACTAATTTTTACAGATGTATATTTTTTTTTAAATTGACATTTATGTAATTTACCGAATTCATAGAAGAAGTTTAAAAAAACTTAACTCATATCAATGAAACAAAAACGAAAACACAATTTTATTGAGGTAGAAAATGAAATCACTTATGGAGAATCAATAGTAAACTAATCGAGAACAGAAAACCTAATCTTCTTTCGTCGTTATATAATCGATGTTGCCTATTTGGTTTTGGAGATTCTTGTCAGCCGTAAAACTTAATTTTTTTGTGCACATGAAGTCTTAAAAATATTTAAAATGAGATGTAATACGTTAATTATTCAACAACGATGATATATTTAATAGACCAACATTTGTATTCGTCATTATATAATCGATAAAAATTATAGTATTGTAAAATGTTAAAACTATTTAATAAATAAATATTATTAAAAAAACTCATTCCGCGCGGATTATCATATAGGTAGGTGTTATTAGACCGTGAACAGATTCACATGGTTCTCGTACGATCTTTTAAACATTATGGTATTACATATTGATGTTTACGTTGACACTTCAAAGCTCGGAAAAAGACAATGCATTAAATAGCTCGTTTCATCTTGCATCTCGATATTATATTCTTTCCATTTCGTACAGTTAGATGCTTAAAAAAATAGTCCACAAAAATGTAATATTTCTCTAGACAAGACTTTTTAAAATCACTTTCTTATAAATCTTTATTATTTAGAGTTCAGTATATAATAGTTTTATTCAATCCGGTAAAATTAAATTAATTAAAACCAAACTGAATAGAGAAAATGATATGATTTGGTGATATCGAAAAATAAATTAAATATTGTTAAATTAAACAGGAAAATATATATTAAATAAATATTTTATTTTATTTTATTCTTAAATTAATAAAATAACAATTTATTTATGCCTATGCCAGACACTAACTAGCAAGACATTAACTAGTATAGATTTTTCGCATAATGTTTTGGCTGTACAAAAATTGAGGTATACACTATTTTTTACAAAGTAACACTAAACATAAATTAAAATTAATATAATAAATTTTTAAAAATAAATATAAAACATCATTGTTCACACAGTTTTCGATAAAACTAAAATTAATATGAAAATATCAAAACATCATATATTTTTAAACATCAAAAACTCTCTAAAATATTATCTATTTTGAAACGAAATGGGTATTGTTTTCCATGTGCAAAGAGGGACATGATGGCGGATGATGATAAATAATGGTTTCTTTAGAATCAAGCTACATGTCAATTAGTATTATAGCGGTCCATCTTATCTCGTCCAATATTCATATATTATGTTTAATTATACACACGGCCACCCCTCCCCATACATATGTAAGTGATGAATATTTACAATGTAAAAGTAATCACTGCTTTTATAAGTTTAAATTCTGTTTTGTCTAAGCTAAAAATTCTGATGTAGTTTATTACTAAGTTATACATAAATAACCAGATATATTTATTGTTAATGGGATGATTTTCATCAAATTTTAAGGAGACAACAAATTAAATGTGATCAGGGTACATTTTGTGGTTATTGTTTTGAACTAGCTAGTGTTATAGTATTTGGACATGTCAACAATGTAAAAAGCACACACGCGAATACAAAACATGCAATGATGCAAAGTAATGTTAATACTATTAAATTATGTCTAGTAATATTACTAGAAGTTGGACATCATTAACATTCCACATATTTTTCGGTTCTTTGGCTTCCCACTAATTCACCTTGGTGCTCTCGCACCAAACTTTAGTTTTAACGAAAACATAAAAACGAATTCACGAATTAGTAATTTCATTCTTTTACTTATCAAACAACCTTTTTGTTCATGTGAGTTTTTTCACACATGTGAGTTTCTTTTCATTAAACTACTTTGCTGTATAAAAAGGATCCTTAGTAACTAAACCCCTCAAAGTAAAGATAAATCGTTAAAAAATCTTTAACTAAAAATCCTATGAATTAAATCCTCAACTTTAATTTTGTTTATAAGTTGAAAATTTATAATGTTAAAACTTAATTGAGAGATTTTCTTAAGATTTAAAAATAGACGAGGGGGTTTATCACAAAAAATCATTAAATATTTTAAAATATTTATTACTTATGCATTGTTTAAAATTGATTTATAAGCCTTTAAAACTAATCTATAAATTATTATTCATTATTTTATTATAAAATTAATTTGTAAATCCTAAATTATTAATTCTTAACACTACTTAAAACATAATATAACTTAGAAATATTAAATTATTTTTATATTTGGCAATAGTGATATAAAAAAATTTGTGTTTTATATAGCCATTGTCAAATATCGAATCATTAAAAAAATTTAAGTTATATTAAGTCTTAAATAGTGTCGAAAATAATTAATTCATGAAGTCAATCTTCGTACTTACAGTAGGACGCTCATCTTCTTTTTATATTTTCACGATTTCTGACCTTCAGACCATATTTTCCTTCTACCCCAAAAAATAATGTAAAGATATTCATCTTCTCTTTTATTTCTGAACCAATACTTTGTACTTTTGTCCTATTGATTAATTAAACAATATATTAGATCCATTATTCTTGTTTTATTGTATTACTTCATATTTTTGTAGTATTACTTGATTTTTCCGTAGTATGATGAGTAATCTTCTATTATTTTATCTTAACAAGTAGCATGAATTGTAAAATCTTATAAAATCATTGTGAAGCCTTATTAATTATTTTTAAAAGTACTAAAATTTTGTCACGCTTTATAAATCGGTTATATGATTGATAAACTAATGTACAAGAATTTATAAATTAGGTTTAAAATCTTACAAATCAACTTAATTCATAAATGATAATAAAGATTTTAAAACATTTAATATTTTTTAGTGATAAAACCCTAAACTATTTTTAAATCGGAAGAAAATCCCTAAATGAAGTTTTCAATATTATAAACCCCTAACTTATAAATCATTAACGTATGTCACTTTCCGTCACTGTATTTTAGAAGGAGGGTTACATTAATTAACGGAATTAAAGTTGAGAGTTTATTTCGTAGGATTTTTAGTTAAATATTTTTTTTACGATTCATGTTTAGTCGAGAGTTTTAATTACTACTTTGTTGTATAAGAAAACTTTCACTTATCTAAAACTTTTTCACTAAAATATTCAATGTTTCAACCCAGAGTGATATACTTGGAGGGATACAAAACTAGAATTATAAGAACTCCTTAACGTCAGCAGAAAACAGACGTTCTTCCGGAAAACTTTAGCCGACAGAATTAACAAATTTTTCAGGAGATATAGAAGTATACATAAAACGAGGACTAAAGTAAAAACAAAGAGTTATCGATCAAACTAACATGACACCCAAGAAAGAAGAAACCACCAAGGAGGAAAGATAAGGTAAGCGCACATCATCCAGCCGAACATTATTTGGGATGAAGCAGCACCTCAATATATTGCTCTGAAAATCACTTCTGGAGCCACGGAAAAGAAGTAGACTAATGAATTCAAAGAGATGAAAGACGAATTTGATAACATTAAATCTCGCATGATGGAATAAGAGTCAAGGCCCCATTTCCATGAAAACAAGCCAAAAACCCTGTTACAAGTGAAAACAAGAAAAACACACCTTCCTAACAGCAGAGGAAATACCACAAAAAGAAAAATTGAACATGCAACCCGAAAATCTTGAACCCGAGACATCAATGAGGCCAGAGGCGTCTTAAATAATTTAATAGTCTCAGACGAAACATGATATATGGATGTTTTTTAGATATTTTCGTCAACATTTTTATTGCATTTCAAAAAAAATGAACCAAAAAACGTTTTGGTATTTAAATTTTTTTTTTTTTTTTTAGAAAAATGGGCCTTTATATGAAAATTAGGTTTTGTGAACAGAAAATTGGGAATGGTGAATCATACATAATTTGTTTGTTTTGTCTTTGTAGTAGCTAGGTTTAATTTATTATGGGTCCTTTTTGTTACAAATTCACCAATTATTTGATAAATTAACATAGTGAAATAGGTCCTTATAACCACTTAAATAACATTACAAAAATTTGGACCCATGAACCCATGACCAATTCCTATGTTGCGATAGTCAAGAGCCGGCACTGAATGAGGCCTCCACAGAACACCGGAAGAAATCTAAGTAGAGAACACGACGGAGCAGATGTAACGAGACAAATCCGAAGACAAGTACCGACTGAGCCATCGTTAACGAACCCCAACCAACAAAATCAATATTTGAAGATCCAGACCTAGAACCACACCTTGAGAGAATAAAATCCTAGCCGAAAAGAGATGCAAACATAGAAACAAACAGAAAAGACACAAACCAAACCGATGGTGGCTAAGGGAGCTCACTCCGACATCGGCCAGAGAGCCGGATAAAGATGATCTTAGAACTAGAGAGAAACAATGTAACGGCCCGGTTCCTGGCCCAAAAATTTCTTAAGGAGAGCCCGTTAGGACTGCAGCCCATTAAGGTTAATGACCTAGGGTTTCCTCCTTTTCCTATAAATGAAGCTGCCTCCTCTCACTTTTCTCTCATTCTGAAACTTGAGCGAAGCTCTGCAGAGATTTATAGAGACTAGGAAACCCTAGCCGTCAAGCTTCTCTTTTCCTTTTCTCTCTTCTTCTCTCAAGCCTCTCTCTCTCTCTTCCCTGCGCCGTCTCTCTCTCTCCTTCTCTCTCTCCTCTCTCCCTCCTCCTCGCCGGTACCGTGTGGTGGTGGTGGTTGCAGCCGATTGGTGGTGGTGGTCAGATCTCGCAGCTCTCTTGTTTCCTTGTTCCAGATCTGTTCAGATCTCCTCTCCCTTGTCTCTTGTTTCCAGATCCGGATCCAGATCTAGGCTAAGGTGGAGTGTCTTGAACCCATCTTGTTCTCATGTACTGTATACTCCTTTATGTTGGAGTTAGGGTTGATTAGACCCTGTTTGAAAGCTAGGATGATAGATCATGATTATTGCTAGGATGTTAGATGAATGGAACACGATGCATAAGAACCCTCATATTGTTAAATGGGACTTAGTAAA
>NC_027749.1:20983819-21003480 GCF_000695525.1 Brassica oleracea var. oleracea | reverse complement strand
GTCCTAGTTCCCGCATAGAGTAGTATAGAGTGTCATGCGGGCAGGCTGGTCTAGAGCCACTTCACTGAGTAACTTGTTGCTCACTCCTCCATTTCCATTTCCCTGTGCGCAGGACTGTAAGTAGGAGTATATGGATGTGGGTGTGACAGTATTTCAAAGAAGGTTTTGCGCCCGTCGACTCTCGGGACCAGTAACGGGACACGTAGGGTTGTCTAAATGAGTAGACACGTGTCCATAACGCCCCTTCGATAACCCCGGTCGGACACCGGGGAATCGGGCCGTTACAATTGGTATCAGAGCGGGTTAAGGGATCAGCATTTCCGACGTTTAAAAAAAAAATTGTTTTCATTGAAAGAAAAGAGTTTGTGAAAGTTTTGATTCTCCTAAAAGTTCTGAAAACGATTTCAAAACCACCCACTATATTTATACTTCTAGTATGGTTCTGATCGGATGTCTACTTGAAAGATGTCTTCGACGATCAGTAAGAACCAGAGTGACAATTACGGGTATCGTGGACCTGCATGGTGGAACCCGATCTACATTCGGACTCAGCACACCATAAAGGGAAAGGTGGTACCCTATCAGTGACGCCTATTGACGAAGTTTCATCGCCAGACACATGAGTTGGAGTGGTTGGAGGAAAGCCAGAGATGGAAACCCGACTAATGTAACTACCGAGAGCGTGAAGGTTGTGGCGGATATCATGGGTTTGGAGGAACATTAGAAGTGCAGTGAAATAAGTTGAGGTCATAAGTCAATGAAAGTATTTCCCGAGGAAAGACATATATCTAATGGAGGGCTAGTTCTAGGATATCCGCCAGAGAGACATGAATGTAAAGGAATACAATAAGGATGTAACCCCCTCGGGAGATTTGTTGGGCACCCTTTAAGGGGGCGAGAACTGATTCACCGCTTCCTGAAGGAAATGAGAACCGATATGAAGAATAGTTGTGACGTGCAAGATTACTGGGATCATGAGCTAATCTAGAAAGGTGCAGAGTTATAGTTTTGGTTGTAAGAAGATCATAGGCTAACCAAGCATCACATACTCAGAGCCCAAGGGAAACTTGCAACATCGCCATTACCACAAGGCGGTTTTGTTGTGACAAGAGCGGAAGTGCGAGAAGAACCACACTAGGATATAATGGATGGGAGCATACTACCAGTACAACCAGTAGGGTTATGATAGGAGGCTCGTTCATCAAGGAAAACATGGTCAGACCGAAGGACTCAGAGGATGAGGATATGTTTGGTGCGGAGTAGCTAAACACCAAGTCGGGGCTGCTGGACTCAACTAGTAGGATCCACGGTTGAAGTGCTATCCTAACTATCGGTCCCGGTAAGGGCAATTTCAATTGGGGTTACACGGGTTAGGACCGAGGGAGTATAGAGAATGATGACCATGGGAGTGTATGTGGTAGTGTTAATATCTCTCGACAGTGTGAACCTGCATGGAGACCAGCTGGGGTTGGAGTTTGGAATGATATGAAGTGACATAATTTTGGGATGCGTATTTAGAGGTGTACCAGTGTTCGGGGCTGTTGCAGTATGTTAGGGATAGCATCGGGGCTTAGCGAGAATCTATACGGAGGTCAAAGATTAATGAATAGGAAGAGAGCTAGGAAAGAAGACCGGGACCAAGCACATGGAGTTAATGTATTGTATTGGCATGTACTCATAATCCTCGATAGGAGAGGAGAGTAGTCCTTAATGGAATAAGGATTAGGATATGGATATAAGCTATCTTGATGTTGAAAGCTGAACAGTTAAGTGAAAAGGAGAATGATTTGTATTTGGAAGTGAAAGCTCTAAGTATTGTATATCATTGCTGTAGTAGCCGGGTATGCAGACGCTTTTGAGCATTTTTAAGGACCCATGGAACTGAATTAGTGCATACACCGTAGAGCGGAAATACAGAACATCGTCTAGTCAAAGGAACCATATCGGTTAGCACCATATAGTTCGTTGAGTTGTTGAAACCTACAGCAAGTAGCTTTGGAGTTTACTAAGAGCGATTTGACATTACAGTATTGCCAGATTCTGATATCAAAGAAAAATATCCAGGAGACAACATTACGAGTTGGTAATTGACATTACCAGTTGTAGAAGTGTGTCTTTGGATCAACTGATGCGCAACATGTTCACGTGAAGTGGATGTACGATGCCGCAAGCATATTAAGATAAGCACGCGGTAGTGATGATCGAAGACACAATATTCTATTCCACCCGAAGAGTGTGATGATACTTGGGAGTAGCTTGTTAAGTTTTGTGAGATGAAGTGCTCGCTAAGATAATCAACGGAGATGTGGTTGGGTACCACGCAACGATGAAGGAAGAGATCATGGGACAAGTTTATTGGTCGCAATGGGCATTATAGTGGGCAGCAAACTGATTTATCAGAATTCGAAGAGGAACTGCCATGGGTAAAGATAAAGAGGGTTCTAATGGAGCTTTGCAGTTGAGATTTGTTAGTTAAGAACAGTGGGGTGTAAGGCCGTATATGATTGATGCAAAGAGTTGTATGTGTCAAATGGAAATGGAATATGATAACAATATATTTTTGTTGTTGGGTCGCCAAGGACATGGCAATCAACCTATGTGGTGTACATGTGTGTTGAGCTTAGAGAGGAAGTTGGTTAATGGATCTGATATTAGTTGAATCCATACAAGACATTAGCTACGAGTCGAGTAAATGGATATGCCCTATGAGAATTGTATGAACAACCATGTTGAATCCCTTATGTTGGACCAAAGTGGGGGAGATCAGAATCTCAAGCCTGAGATGATCCAGGAAACCGCTTAGCAGATATAATTATGGATGGTGAGCTGCTTTATGAAAGGATGAAGAGGTACATGACCATCAGAGAATTACGTCGACAAAAGTGGTGGAGATATGGAAATGCATATGAGATGAGAGCAATCTAGGGATGAGAACGCTGTTGGAGAATCGATTTGGGCTTTAAGAGGACGTTGGATCTCCCTGAGGAATATGGAACCTGGTCTGTTGCATGAACCATTAGATTTCAAAGGACGAGTTGTTTACCCATTTGGGTTCGGGATGTTAGAGTTGTAGTATCGACACACAGAATTCGAGGACGAATTCCATTCAAGTGGGGGACAATTGTAACGGCCCGGTTCCTGGCCCAAAAATTTCTTAAGGAGAGCCCGTTAGGACTGCAGCCCATTAAGGTTAATGACCTAGGATTTCCTCCTTTTCCTATAAATGAAGCTGCCTCCTCTCACTTTTCTCTCATTCTGAAACTTGAGCGAAGCTCTGCAGAGATTTATAGAGACTAGGAAACCCTAGCCGTCAAGCTTCTATTTTCCTTTTCTCTCTTCTTCTCTCAAGCCTCTCTCTCTCTCTCCCCTGCGCTGTCATTGGATCTCTTCCTCTCTCCTCGCCGCGAGTCACCCCGAGAGCAAGCCGAGCTGCCGGTGGTGGTGGGGTGATCGTCCGAGTGTGGTGATGGTGGTGGTGACCAGATCTCGTCTCTTTCTTGTTTCCTTGTTCCAGATCTGTTCAGATCTCATCCCCCTTGTCTCTTGTTTCCAGATCCAGATCCAGATCGAAGCTAACGTGAGGTGATTCGAACCCATCTTGCTCCCATGTACTGTATACTCCTTTATATTGGAGTTAGGTCTGATTAGACCCTGTTTGAGAGTTAGGTTGGTAGCTAGGATGTTAGATGAATGGAACACGATGCATAAGAACCCTCATATATATTGTTAAATGAGACTTAGTAAACTGAAATGGAGTTGTGGTAGCGATGATGGATTGATAATTTATGCTTGTATGTTTGGATGTGTAGTCCCATGAGTGGTTTGTGATTAAAGCTAGGATGCTAGAGAGAAATGAATGCTAAGCTGTTAGATGAGTAATGATTGTTAATGTTATTGAAGTAGAACTTGAGTGCAATGTGTATTGTGTGTGACACCGATAACGGGTCTAGTGAATGAGTCCAAGTACAAGTCTAAATAAAAAGGAAAGCGAATGAGAATGGGAAGGGATAAGTGAAAATGATAAGGATGTGAAAGGATAAGTGAAAGTATGAAAGAATAAGGTTACGGTTAAGCATGGGTGGGGAAAGCATATAGAGTCTAAGGAAAGTATGTGTGGCAGTAGTTCACGCTAGGTATCCATAGGAGATGTGGCCAATCCACAAGAATATGGGGTAGAAGCCTAGTAGAAGCTACCCACTGATGATAAGAACGTGTGCCAACCGCGAGAGGCGGGATATAAAAACGTGCATCATGGTCGGGTAACGGGGAGTTAAAGGTGTCATAGGATCGAGTCGGTCTAGTATGAGGAGACGGTTCAGTCTAGGGTTTAACGTGTGTGGCAATGAGTGGGATCATTGTATTGATTGATCGCTAGGTTGCTAGAAATGTATGGAGTTGAATGTTTGGAAATAACGATGATGATATGAAATGATGAAAATACATTACCTGATTGTAGTGGCTAGTCAGTCCTAGTTCCCGCATAGAGTAGTATAGAGTGTCATGCGGGCAGGCTGGTCTAGAGCCACTTCACTGAGTAACCTGTTGCTCACTCCTCCATTTCAATTTTCCTGTGCGCAGGACTGTAAGTAGGAGTATATGAATGTGGGTGTGACAGTATTTCAAAGAAGGTTTTGCGTCCGTCGACTCTCGGGACCAGTAACGGGACACGTAGGGTTGTCTAAATGAGTAGACACATGTCCATAACGCCCCTTCGATAACTTCGGTCGGACGCCAGAGAATCGGGCCGTTACAAACAAGAACAAAAAAATACTCGAGATCGAGAAAGTTCTTGTTTTACCTTTACACTTGTCTAGATAAAAAAGTATTCCCCTTAGAAGCTGCATATAATTTGTATTATTCCAATAAATGAAAGTTTTATTTTTTATTAAAGTTTTATTTTTTATATTATATTGGATCCCTGGATATATTCCATACGATCTATTCATATATTTAATTGTATCGTATACTTGATTCACTGTGTATTGTTATGATATCCCATTTACTGGAGATGTATATATTTAATTTAAAAAATACATAACTGTTTCTGTTTCAAGTGTTTAAAATGGAACTTAGGATTTATCAGTTAGCTTTTAAAATAATGGTTTTTGGAATTGAAAGGTGACGAAGTTGAGACCGAGCTATCTAACTCTTTCAGCTTAACAAAGGGTATGAGAGAGACAAAGTCTTCTATCAAATACCAATATATAAAGGAGAAGACGGTTAGAGGAAGAGAAAAAGACGGTCGGCATGGTCGTGGCTTTTACCATTAGCATATGTTTTTCATTGCTTCTTGGTTCTTCTAGTCTCTGTCTTAGTTGTATCTAAGATTGAGGCTTAAACTTCTATAAAAATTGTTTCAAGATTCTGCTACATTCTTTTTTTTTTTTTGTAATCTTGATGTGATTCCAAAAATTTTTTAGGTCTAAGGACTAATTACCACGAGATCTGCAGGATCCGCATTTTTTTACCATTTAAAATGTTCTGAATGGCCAAGGAAAATCAAAACCAGAACGGTACTCACTGCTGAATTATTATTCTGTAAACGTTTATATTTTCAAATTCGAAAATTTTTAGTAAAAAAAAAAAGGGGTGGGTATTGGCGAGTTGACTACTGACCTTGCATTTTTTTTTTTTTTTTTTTGACGCCAAACGGCCATTCCTACTGACCTTGCATTACAGAACCATATGATTGATACTAAATATTGATTAAATACAAAGAGATGCTAAAATGGAACGGTCTAATGCCAAATAAATATTATTCATTTGTACGCTAAACCAAACAACATGATATATAAACAGTTCCTAATCTTACCTTAAGTATGATCAAGACATGTTAACTACAGCGTGGGACATAAAATGTGAACGACTATTCAAATATTACATCATTTGGGTTGCGTAGCATTCATATGTAGAAAGATTATTGATTGTCATTGATATTTCAATATTTAAATATTGCCTTCAGTTTTTTTACGGCATACATAGATTACATATTGTACAATATAAGTGCCATTTATTTCTACGGCGGGGTCCCGAATTTTAATCACAAAAATATAGTTGTTGATATTGCAGGAGCACAATTTTCACACATGGGGAAAAGAAAATGTATAGAGTTTGTAAACTTTTTAGGGGAAATTGAACTGTTTGACCATTGCAAACATTAAAAAGGAATAATTCAGTGTCTAACTAACTTTTCTAATATTTATATACACAACATTACTTTTTTTATAATAATACGGTATTATCACTTCCTCCAACCCGATGAAACCTGCAGAAAAATAAATATAAAAATTTATAATTAAAATAAAAGTAAAATTTCATGTAGAATAGTTGTAACCAACTATTGGTATAGCTGTAACCAACTATTGGTCATTTATTTTATAAAATAAATCATCACTTCTTCCATACGTACATCTCAGCTTATATATCCCACAGTTATTCTGTAAAAATACATATTTCTTGTTTTTATTTCATCTGAAATACATAGAATTCGAAATATATAGAATGGAAAATCATTTTCTTTGAATTAGGGTTTATATTTTCATGTTGAGTTTAATGATTATTTGATAAAGTTTAGTTTTTGGACGATTGGGGACCAATTACCACGTTCCATGAAGCCATATGCATAGCAACATTTGAGAAAGATGGTAGATTGTCTTTAAATTAAAATTTTATTTTCACTTTGTCTATTCTATATGCCTCATATAGAACAAAAATGAATTTGTCTAGCATTTCGAAATGTGGGTTTAGTTTATGGGAAGATTTGAGCTGACATTAGATTAGGGTATATACTTTTGTGTAGAATATAGTGATTAGTGGCTAGAATTTAGTTTATAATCCCGTGGTCGGTTTAGGGATGAGTTTATGTTTAGTTATGGAAGTTTGGGGTTTACATTGGATTGTGGTTTACATTTCCGTATAGGGTTTAGTGCTTAGTTGATAGGGTTCAATGATCACTTTGTCTTTAGTTCACCTTGTCTATTCTATATAACTCATGTAGAATGTAAATGAATCTGTTTGGCATTTCGAACTTTGAGTTTAGTTTAAGGAAGATTTGAATTGATATTGGATTAGGGTTTACATTTCCGTGTAGGGTCTAATGCTTAGTTGATAGAGTTCATTTTATGTACGTTTAGGTTGCCAATTGGGTAACATGACAGTACATATGTGTTGAATTTTAATTCATGATCTATGCTATTTTGCTATATGGAATAGTGATAGTTGTAAGTTCGATTCTTCGTTACGTTAAATACAGTTAGAGCATTTTCAATGGAACACTATTTTATCTTCTATATTTTAGTGTAAAATATAGAGAAAATAATAGTGTTTCATTGGAGATGGTCTTAGGCTACGCACTCCGTATAGTTATATAATTGTTAATAGGGAATTTATATGCCACAAAAAAACACCATGTCGCTTACTTTAAAAATGCAACTGGCTACTTATTATGAGAAAGGACAAAACCACATGAAATGTGTTCAAAGAATCTGACATTGAATTATGTCAAAATCAATGATACTCACCTAATTTGTCACTCAAATTGGCTATTTGGCCAATAACCCCAGTTTTTAGTATGTTCTCTTTTTTGAACAAATGTTTTAGTATATTTTCTATATATATAGCCCTTTCTCAAAACTGTTTTCTATATACAGTAGAACCTCTATAAATTAATACTCGATAAATTAATAATCTCTATAAATTAATAAATTTCGCCGGTCCCAACTTGGGTCAGTTAAAAATTTGACACAAATCGATAAAATAATAAGATAATTTTTTTTAGAAAATTCTATGTAAATATATGGTCCCATTAAAATTATAAATTAATAATTTATATGTATACATATTTATATAAGTAAGAACCTATTATTATATTGTTTGCTTTATATTCATAATTGAATTATTTTTATATTTTCTTAACACTTAATATATTTTTGAGGAGATTTAGTAATATTATATCTAAAACCACATTTAAATTCTATGAAATATATATTATATACACAAAATAATATAATAAAATTAATATAAATGTAAAATTTCAAAAAATAAAAAATAAAAATTAATGTCTATAAACTAAAATCTAATATTTTTCTTATCTTATAATAAATATATCTTAAAATAAAATAAATAAATAAAGAAACTTTTGTAAATTAATATCTCTATAAATTAATAAAATTTCAAAGTCTCAACATTATTAATTTATAGAGGTTTTACTGTATACGTTTAGTCTATACTATATCTCAAGCTATTTTAAATCTGTGAGAAATAAACAACTATGTAATCATTTATTTATAGAAGCTTCTTCTTTTCTTATAACAGGAGCGTTCGAGTTTTTAACACCCCACTAATCTTTAATCTATATCTTGTTGATGATGGATCCTAATTAAAATTCATTCAGAAATAGGATTTACGAAAATATAAACTTGATTAACAAGTAAGATAAAAAAATAAAAAGACTAAGCTATGATCAACAATGAAAAGTGGATGTTTTATTAATGATTTGAATACGAGTACAATGAGGTGTTAAGTTACAATGGAGATTGTATGTAATTAGCATATAGTTTAGCTATGGAGGATTCAGATCCCCTCTCTTTGGTTCCTTCTTCTTCTTTTATAGATCTTTCAGAGTGATCGTAACGGCGTGTGAACTCCGGCGTGGATTGGACGCTTTAATGATGGCTTTTAATGTCTTTGATTTTTGTATGTTTTGAGTTGACTCCTCCGAGTTTGGTTTCTTGGCTTCTTGAGTCTGCAGTGGGGCTTTGACCTCGGTAAGCCTATGTTTCCCTCTTGGATCTCGGTGGTGATAGAATTTAGGCTCTATCGCTTTTGGATTAGAATGTCGGACCGGGTCTGGAGTTGGGTGAAACCGGGCTCCAATAGTTGAGACCTTATAACATAATTTATTTCTCAAACTTAGAGAATCTATCCACTTTTGTAGTTTCTTGACACTTGACACCTAAAATGCGTTTAATTTAGGGTGGTTAACAGCAAGAGATGTGTATCCTAATTAGAGTGAGTGTGATTAATATATTTTTGACACCCAGTAATATATAAATTAATAAGAAATTATGATATCATTCGAAATTTTATCTAGTAATTTATAAATATTGAATATGATAGTATTAAATATTATTTATTTGAATATTATTGGTATTTTCTCATATCGTTCTACTTGCTCAACATTATGATAATCAAATATATAACTGATTGATAATTTAGTATGAATGGAGATGATCATTTTGGTATTACATATATAGAAAAGTGGGATCTATATGACCCAAAACAAGATGAAACACTGTTTTTATATATGCAAAGAAGATTTTTTTTTAGAAAGATAAAGAAGAATGTTTTTGCTTATAGTTATTTTAAAACATATTACATGGGTCTAAGACATGTATGGTGCTCAACAATTCTTTTATTTTTATTGCAACATCAACAGTGAAAGATTCCCCTTTAGAGCATGATTAATGCGGATTTTTTAGGTTAGAGTGGAGTTATTAGCGTGATATGAGATACGTCTCTTAACTTTTAACTAAGAAAAATTAAGAAACGTTTCTTAAATAAGAGACGTCCATGATTAATGCGGGTCTCTTAGGGTGGAGTTCTTACCGTAATATAAGATACGTCTCTTAGTTTTTAACTAAGAAAAATTAAGAGACAGCTCTTATGGCATGATTAACCCAGGTCTCTTAGCCGGAGTTCTTAATTCATGATTTGACACTTGTTTTTTTACATTTTTCGGCTAAGAGATGACTCTTATATCTTTTATTTAAGAGACGGTTCTTAGCTTTTCTTAGTTAAAATCTAAGAAAAGTTAAGAACCGTCTCTTAGCCGAAGCTAAGAACCCCAATTAAGAGACTGAGGTTAATCATGATCTTATATCTCTTATTTGACATTTCTTAGTTTTTCTTAATTAAAAACTAAAAGACGTGTATTATAATACGGTAAGAACCTCATCTTAAGAGACCCGCATTAGAGCATCCAGCGGAGGTTTTTCCCCCCAAATTCTCAGAAAAAAATAAATGCAATAAATAAGAAAATTAAGATGGATAAGGTGGAACTAAAGAAAAAGACAAGAAACGTACAAGAAACTTACCGTTGTGAATAGATTGTAGAAAGGTTTTTACACTTGTCAGACTGGCTGAATTATATTTTTATTTAAAAATTATTAAATTAATCATCGGTATTATTATTATATGAGAAATTAATGGGAAGAAACTGACTCAATGCTGATGCTCATGTTCTAAGGCTCTGAATATATATATATATATATATATATATATATATGTTTAGTATTCAATAAAACAACTCGATTCACTAGGCACCTCATTTTCCAAGTGGTAAAAAAACAACAGTATAATATGTCAGTACGTACAAACACGTCCATGCCTATAGCAAAATAATCAATGTATAGCTTGACTTGCCCTCACATGGGATAATACTGGAAGCTAGCTAGATATCACACAGAACCTTCAAACTTGGTTCCACCAAGTTGAAATAATTGTAGGAACCAAGTTGAAATAATTGTAGGAACATACAGTATACTTAAAAGTTTTTTAAGAAAAAAAAAATTAAAGTTTAAAGTTAAAGTTCATAGGAAATAATTTTTAAAATATCACACATAATATATGTCACATTCAGAGAATAAATATATATGGAAAGTATTGCAAAGACCAAGAGATATATAATAGAGTAAATCGTGAAAGACGACAAATCAACGGTGACGGCGTGGAAGAAGCAGATGATCATACGAAGCAGCTTTTCCCGGTTTCGGAAGATAAACAATGGACTCTGAAACTGCACAAGTTCTCCGACAAGAACCGTAGAGACTTACTAACCCGAACCTGCCGCTGATGCTGTTATTTACCAACACCTTGCTTGGCCTACCGGAGTTTCCTCGGTACCTCCGATCTACGTCTTCTTCATCTTCGTCGTCATCTTTGGAACATTCCAACAACGCCGCCGCGAAAGGATCTTTCTCCATCGCCGTCACCGGGGAGCTGCTCCTTTTAGTGGGACAGTTAGATTTATGGTTTTTACCGGTGACCGGAAAGGTGATACTCCGGTGAGGAGGGAGAGGTAATATAACTGAAGACTCGTTGTTGCGGCGGTGGTTGAGTCTATGAGAGTAGTCTTTGGGTTTCCCAGGAAGCTGTTCCCATGAGAATGGAACACCGATGAGACCAAGAGGAGTCGCCAGAGAGTTTAAAGGAGAGTCACCTGGAAACAAGAAGGAAGAAGAAGATAAAGATCGCCGGGAAGAAATATTTTTCTTCGCCGGAAAGTTGGCCGGATCAGATCGTCTGGCCACAAATCTGGTTTTTGAAGAATCCATAAGCTAGAAGAGAGAGAGAGAGGGAGAGACAATGTGGGCTAGAGAATGGCCTTTTAGTTTATTCTCATCAGAGATTTCTTTCTCCATTTAAACTAGGGGTGGGCACTTCATTTATTTTCTAGGTTCGGTTCGGGTTTGGTTAGTTCGGTTCTAGCATTTTTTTCAACTGAAGTAAATCATAGTTAGTTTGGTTTGGTTTGTGTTCGGTTCGGTTTATATTCGTTTCGTTTTGTATTCGGTTCAGTTTGTTTTTTTGGACCAATTTAATTAGATTCTTCTTAGTTTAATTTTTCTAAAAGAAATTATGTTTTGAAACATAAATTATGTAAACATAAACTATATGAACTAAATTCAATATAAAACTGAAACAATTTTTCTTTTAAAGTCACAAAAGTATATAAGAATTAAAACAAATGAAAGTTAACTAAATTAAAAAAAAAAAACATCATTAGTAATATCTCTTATATCATTAAAATTCAAAAGCCTACAATGAATGAAATATTTTAAATCAAATATTTTGATGATTACATATTAGGTTAGAAAAATATATGTTAATGAATATAAAATGGAAAATATGTGGTTTAGTATTAGAATTTTTGTATACTGGTATTACTAATATTTTTAATTTAAATAATTACAAAAATACATCGGTTTCTCGGTTCGGTTCGATTTAAACCAAACCAAACGGAACCATTCGGGTTGGAGAAATCTTCAACCAAATGGTTTGAAATAGACTTTGGTTCGGTTTGAATCGGATTCGGTTCGGTTGGTTCGGTTCGACTCGGTTCGGTTCAGTTTTTTTGCCCACCCCTAATTTAAACTGTGGAAAAATAAAGGACATAATTGTCCTATTTATTTTCAAAAAATATTTTGTTCAACTAATTGTGATTACAATAAAAGGCCAAACATAATTATTACATCTAAGTACTACTAATTTTATAACTCTTTTGCGTGGAATTAATTATACACTTGCATTTATATTTGAATGTCGAACAATAAAAATTTTAGGTGGGGGAATAAATCAATAAAATACGTAAGGGAACTTAAACAGAGAACAATTTTACGTTGTTGTTTTTTTTTTTTTTTTTTTTTTTTTTTTTTTTTTTTGATGACCGTGCGTGGGGTTCCCAAGCGGTAAGCCCAGACTAATCCCCACGAGGCCTTCCATCCGGGCACGCACAATTTTACGTTGTTCGTTTCATGTCATTTCTATCGGGATGATTTATTTACATAATTAATTCAAATGATCCATCGGGACGGTTTGTTTGTCCATCAAAATAAATCATCTAGATGATTCATCTAGATGGACTTATATTCTCTTCTTTTTCATCTTCATTTCCATTTAGATTAGTTTTGTAACTAAATTACTAATATATTTTTGTTCTAGGTTAATCATATTTTAGTTTTGTTTCCCTATATTACAAAATATAATTATTTTAAAATATGGTTTTCGGGAAATATAATTTTACGGTTTTAGCGAAAATATAATTTTGTGATTTTAGCAGAAAAAATAATTTTCTTTTGTGATTTTCACGAGAAAAAAAGTAATTTTCGGTTTTGACGGGAAAATGTAATTTTGTGGTATTGGCGAAAAAATGCATTTATGTGGTTTTAGCGTGAAAACATGTTTTTGAGGTTTTGGCTGCGGAAAAATGCGTTTTTGCGATTTTGGCGGAAAAAATCATTTTTGCAGTTTTGTCGGGAACATGCATTTTGCAGTTTTGGCGGAAATATGTGTTTTTGCGGTTTTGGCGGGAAAATGCGTTTTTGTGGTTTTGGTGCGAAAATGCATTTTTGTTGTTTTGCTGAAAAATGTGTTTTTTTGCGATTTTGGCAGAGAATGTGTTTTTGTACTTTCGGCGGAAAATGTGTTTTTGTGATTTTGGAAGAAAAATGTGTTTTACGGTTTTGAGAGGAAAATGCATTTTGGCGAGAAAGTGTGTTTTACGGTTTGGGCGGGAAAATATGTTTTTGCGATTTTGGCGGGAAAATACGGTTTTGCAATTTTGACGGAAAAAATGTTTTTTGCAATTTTTTCTGAAAAATGCGTTTTGTGGTTTTGGTGGGAAAATACATTTTTACGATTTTGTCTTTTTTTCATAAGTGACAAAAATGATATTAGATTTATGTATGTAATTTGTAAATGATATCATGAGTATAATCGATATTATACTATTTTGACTAAACTATTTGCATCGAGATGATTCAATTTTGTTTAACTGGTTGGTTTTACAAATTAAACTTAAATCTGTAAAGTTCATGCAGATGAGTTATTGAGATGAGCTATTCAAATGACTTGTAATTTGAAATCTAAACGAACAATTATCTCATTTTCATCAGCTGGATGATGAACCGAACTGTAATGACCCAAATCTCGGCCCGGAAAAATTTAGCCCACTAAGACCCAATTACATTGAAGAAAACCATAAAGTTTTCTTATTTAAGATGGAATTTCGTGGTGGCCTCTAACAGAGACTTTTGGGGATGGCAAAGTCCTGCCGGAACGTCACCGGAACAACCACAAATAGCCACCATGAAAGAGAAGCCATCCTACCATCCGAAAAGAGAGAGTAGAGCTCTGCAGACATGTTTTCGGGGAATAGAAGAACGATCGATCAAATATGAGTATTTCGAAGTTAAATTTTGAGGTTATGTTCTACACTCATAGATCTATGTGTATCAGAAAGCAGATCGTCATTTGGAATTTTAATCTAAGAGTTATGGTTGTTTCTTTGGGACTGATATCTACAGATCGGATCCGCAAACAGTCAACTTCATCAGCGTTTTATCGTTGATACAGTGGAACCAGGGAACGGGCGAGATATCATTGGAAATATCTCAATGCCAGATTTTCAGATCATCTATCCGATCGTCAAATCGACGTACGGTTAGAAAGTTATTGACGTTTCTTCTTGGCGAAGAATAAAGCTGTTGAGTTGCAGAGACAGTTCCTACCAGTCTCGGTGTAAGTGAGAAATTGAGAAACGGTCGACAGAAACAAAATATTTCAGTCTGTAAATTTTTC
The DNA here is from genome assembly GCF_000695525.1 of Brassica oleracea var. oleracea. Classification (NCBI taxonomy): domain Eukaryota; kingdom Viridiplantae; phylum Streptophyta; class Magnoliopsida; order Brassicales; family Brassicaceae; genus Brassica; species Brassica oleracea. Next base: position 20,989,122 of record NC_027749.1, on the reverse strand, counting down.
AGTAAGTATTTAATTCTCTTATCTATCATCTCTTGCAAGCGGATTGTTATTCCGAGTTGTTTTCTGAGAGTTATGCTTATTTTCGTGAGAGGTGTTGGTGCAGTTTGCGTTTACGACCAGCCTGGAGATGAAGCTACTTTGGTTAAGCACATGGTGTCCGATCAGAGTAAACTTGGTGTCTATGGATAGAGGACATATAGGACTACATTATGACCGGAGGGATCTAAAGGTTAACGGTCAGTGCTTGATTTATTCATCTGTTTGCTCTATGGTTCAGCTCTGTCAGAATATCATATTTATCTAATTTCAGAGAGCTTCGGAGTTGCTTTGTTAGAGCCGTCAAGGTCCATTCGGTGTTTCCTCAGGTTTCTTCAGAACCTGTGGCAAAGGTGAGGGTCTATTCTGTAAATCCCGTACCAGTGTAGAATTTTCTCTATCGTAGTTTAGATTTCGAATCATGATCCGTCTGTTTGAATTGAGTCTTGATTGTTAGTTAGTTCATTCACTGTAAACTGGAACTAGGGGTTTAGAGGATTCAACCGTTGATTGATTGCGTGATGTTAAGAGATGCGATATATATATGTATGTACACAAAGCTATGAGTAGGGACTATGTGCGCGGGCGGGGGCTTAGAGATGTCTGGGCTAGCGACGCTACTTTGACTGTGCGGTCAGAGGTTCAGAGACGTCTGGACTTGCGATGCTACTTGTGCGGGCGTGTGGTGCAGAGACGTTTGTACCATGGACGCTACTTGAGAGGGCGGGGGTACAGAGACAGAATGTACTAGCGACGCTACGTATTATATATCCATATGAGGAGATGCGGGGTGTATGGATTAGCTATATGCTATCATCGCATTGTTTGTGTGATGCTTTAGGCGTCTTGTTTGTTCATGTTAGAGCTAAACTTCCATAGTGGGAGTTCTTTTACTCAAGTCAGTGGTTCGCGTGTTTAGCATCCCATACGTCACGGAGTAACTCCCCTGTTGCTCACCCCTCTTTCTTCCCCTTTCAGATGAGACTGACGAGCAGGAGTGATTGCTATCGGGCTGGTGCTTTGGGAGTTTTATTTCATTTCTTTTTCAGACTTGCGGTTTTATGTTTTTATCGATATTTTCGAAATTTATTACGTTATTTGGATTTATGTCTATTTATTGGATTTACGGCTTTGGAGTTGAATTTTGAGAAGTAATAAATGGAGATTTCAGACTTTTTATTTATTTAAGTTATTTCGGAAAATACGGGTGTTACAATTTGGTATCAGAGCAGGGTTCCGTCCCGGCTCTGATCCGGGATGGCGATTTGTTGGGACGTGGTTTCGACTCGGTTTTGACTCATTTTTAATTCGATTTAATCGATTTTAAAAGATTTTTGAATCTGGGGATTTGGGAGTTTTAAAAGAAGAAAAATACAGCACCTTTTCGTTCAGTGACTTTTAATCCAATTGTCTTTTTATTGACGATGAGTAAAACTCATCGTCATCCGCTCTCTAGCTAACATGGTTTCTGCCAGATGTTCGAGAGATGGATGATGTCACAGTTTGGCAGATTGCTCATGTGTGTATCAGTTTCGTCAGCCGTGTTCGGAGATTGTCCGCATGTGGATGTGTGACGTTGTTGCCACCACCCAAACTTCAAGCCATCTCTCCACGAGTTTTCGTTATTGGAGATTATGTGGTATGAGATGTGAGCCATGAGTTGGCATGTGTTATTCGTGTGTATGAGTAGAGTTACTGCGATGGAGTCATGGTTATTTTGTAAACTTGTGGGGATCGCTTTTGGATTGGGGTGTGACAACTTGCGTTGTGTTATATTGGAGTTACACTTGGTATGTTTTCCAGTTTTTGGCAGTGTTGATCATTTCAGAGATGTGTCAGTTTGGACAGCTGACATAGAAACGTTAGGAGCTATTTATATTGATTGCGGTGTACCAGTTATGCTTGGAGGGCCGATTGGTTCAGAAACTCGTTAGAGATGGAGTTGTGTTTTGCGATATCATTCTTGGGATGGGCTTGTTATCACGACATCGAGTACTGTTGGATTGCCTGAGGGCAAGAGTTCACTTTTCTGGAACAGAGCAGATTTTATTTGCATACATGCTACATGCAGAGGAGTTATTGGATATGGGGAGTAAATGGATTTTGGTGATCATTTCGATGGTCGAGATGAGTTGCAGGATCTTCTAGTTATCTCAGAGTATGGAGATGTATTTGTGGCCTTCGAAGGGCTGTCACCAGCCAGAGGAGATGTTCTTACGATCGAGTTGGAGTCAGGGACAGCACCGGTTTCACGAGTTATATACCGATTAGCGCCAGAAGAGATGGATGAGCTGAAAGAACATATGGAAAATTCATCATACAAGAGATTTATCAGGCCGAGTAATTCGCCGTGGGGAGCACCAGTGTTGTTTGTAAAAAAAAAAATGATGGGAGTTTCAGGCCTTGTATTGACTACATAGACTTGAACATGGTAACCATCATATTGATGAGTTGTTGAATTAGCTGCATGGAGGTTCACGTTTCTCGAAGGTTGTCTTGGCATCAGGACATCATCAGATTGCTATAGTTGAGGAGTATGTGCGGAATGTGGGTTTCGTATACGTTATGGATATTATGAGTTTTGGTGATATCATTTTGGATCGACGAATGCACCGATAGCATTTGAGAAGCTTATGAATGATGTCTTTCGCGAACACTTGGACAAGTGCGCGATTGTACTCATCGACGACCCCATTGAGTTATTCTTGGAGTAGAGGGAGCATGATGAGTGTTTGCGGATTGTGTATTGATGCATGAGGATCAGGTCGTTCTATATACACTGCATCAGTTGAGACCTCACGAGACCCACTACCCTATTCATGATTCGTAGTGGCTGCAGTGGCAATTGCGTTATAATTTTGGAGATTGTAATTGTACAGGAAGGAAGTTTAGATTCTCTGGGATCATTGGAGTCTGAAATTTATCTTCATTCATTAAAACTCGTACTTGGACAGTGCAGTTGGATTGAGTTGGTAGCAGGCTACAGTTTGGATATTGCATATCATCTGGTAAAGACAACCAGGTGACAAATATCTTGGGCAGGCACATGAGCGACGTATCAGGAACCAAAAAGGTTCATGAGTTTACTGAAACATTTGTTATTCTCAGATTGTGTGCCATTACTGTCGATGGAGAGACAGATGCCTTGGGACTTTAGAGCAGGCAGTCTTGCTATGGAGGATACGCCAAGCGCATGTTAGCGTTATGGCTTTGTAAGACGATCGAGATGGGGAGTATTGGATATCATAAGTATTGAGCGGGATGTACCTGTACCAAAACTGAGTTGTGTGTTGGACGATAAGCTGTTAAGAAAAGGGATCTTACAGCAAATACATCACTTGTGTTTCTCTACCCACCGGAAACACCAAGGGGTACAAAGATATGAAGTGTTAACTATAATTGGTCTAGTATGAAGGGAGTTGTAGCTTCATTGCCTCACAGTATCAGACACGTCAGATGACTATGACAGAGGATCAATTATCTATCATGTTATTTTTGAGCTTTCTTTTGCCGGAGTGGAAATGGGGCATGGTGATTATGGACATTGTTATTGGATTTTAAATCACCATATGTGGAAAAGATGCCACATGGGTAGTCTTGGATAGACTTACCAAGTCAGCCCATTTCCTAAGTAATTAAGAAGACAATAAGAGCTAATCAGTTGGAGCAGACCTACATTATTGAGTTTGGGAGGTTTCATGGATGTCAACATTGTATCGGATTGGGATTCGAAGTTCACGTCTACATTTTTGTAGTCATTCAGAAGGAACTTGGGACAAAGTTCCACATGAATACAACTTATTATCAGCATACAGATGGTTAGTCAAAGAGGACTATTCAGACTTAGAGGACATGCTCAGGGATTGCGTCTTACAGTGGGATGGAAGATCGGAAAGCATTACATCTAGCAGAGTTTGCCTACATCACAACTATCGTTCGAGCATTGAGATGACACCGTATGAGGCTATTTATGGTAAACCTTGTTGTATACCACTTTGTTGGACCAAAGTGAGGTAGTGACATGAGTTAGAACTATTAATGGTTCAAGAGATGGTATAGCAAATGGAAATGCTCAAGGATTGGCTTTGGGACCCCCATGACGGCAGAGGATTTATGCAGCTAAGCGTCGTAAGGATTTGGAGTTACATATGAGCAATCTAGTATACCTGAAAATAATGACATTTCAGGGAGGACTTAAGACCCATAAGCTGAAGCAACTAAAACCGAGGTACATTGGACTATATCCTCCGGTGGAGCGAATTGGAGCAGTTGATTGCAGTTATTTTATCAGCAGTGTATCAGACTTCCATGACGTGATCCAAGTGAGATCAATTTCAGGTGAGGATTGACTATCCGAATTTTTTTTTTAGGACGGTATTGGACAGCCGACTCTGGATTTGAATTCGAGGACGAATTCCTCGTAAGCAGGGAAGAATTCTGGGAAAATTTAGCCCAATAAGACTCAATTACATTGCAGAGAACCCTATAGTTTTTTTATTTAAGATGGATTTCGTGGTGGCCTATGACAGAGACTTTTGGGGATGGCAAAGTCCTGCCGGAACGTCACCGGAACAGCCACAAATAGCCACCATGAAAAAAAAGCCATCCCACCATCCGAAAAGAGAGATTAGAGCTCAGCAGACACGTTTTGGGGGAACAGAAGAACGATCGATCAAGTATGAGTATTTCAAAGCTAAATTTTGAGGTTATGTTCTACACTCATAGATCTATGTGTATCAGAAAGCAGATCGTCATTTGTAATTTTAATCTAAGAGTTATGGTTGTTTCTTTGGGACTGATATATACAGATCGGATCCGCGAACAGTCAACTTCATCAGCATTTTACCGTTGATACAGAAGGAACCAGGAAACGGGCGAGATATCGTTGGAAAGATATCGATGCCAGATTTTCAGATCATCTATCCGATCGTCAAATCGACGTACGGTCAGAAAGTTATTGACGTTTCTTCTTGGCGAAGAATAAAGCTGTTGAATTGCAGAGACAGTTCCGACCAGTCTCGGTGTAAGTGAGAAAATGTCGACAGAAACAAAATCTTTCAGTCTGGAAATTTGTCAGTAAGTATTTAATTCTCTTACCTATCATCTCCTGCAAGCGGATCGTTATTCCGAGTTATTTTCTGAGAGTTATGGTTGTTTTCGTGAGAGGTGTTCGTGCAGTTTGCGTTTACGACCAGCCTGCAGATGAAGCTACTTTGGTTAAGCAAATGGTGTCCGATCGGAGTAAACTTGGTGTCTATGGATAGATA
>NC_027749.1:20969741-20978935 GCF_000695525.1 Brassica oleracea var. oleracea | reverse complement strand
CCAGATTTTCAGATCATCTATCCGATCGTCAAATCGACGTACGGTTAGAAAGTTATTTACGTTTCTTCTTGGCGAAGAATAAAGCTGTTGAGTTGCAGAGACAGTTCCTACCAGTCTCGGTGTAAGTGAGAAATTGTCGACAGAAACAAAATCTTTCAGTCTGGAAATTTTTCAGTAAGTAGTTAATTCTCTTATCTATCATCTCCTGCAAGCGGATCGTTATTCCGAGTTATTTTCTGAGAGTTATGGTTGTTTTCGTGAGAGGTGTTCGTGCAGTTTGCGTTTACGACCAGCCTGCAGATGAAGCTACTTTGGTTAAGCAAATGGTGTCCGATCGGAGTAAACTTGGTGTCTATGGATAGATAACATATAGGACTACATTATGACCGGAGGGATCTAAAGGTTAACGGTCAGTTCTTGATTTATTCATCTGTTTGCTCTATGGTTCAGCTTTGTTAGAATATCATATTGATCTAATTTCAGAGAGCTCCGGAGTTGCTTTGTCAGAGCCGTCAAGGTCCATTCGGCGTTTCCTCAGGTTTCTTCAGAACCCGTGGCAATGGTGAGAGTCTCTATCGTAGTTTAGATTTCGAATCATGATCCGTCTGTTTGAATTGAGTCTTGATTGTTAGATAGTTCATTCACTGTAAACTGGAACTAGGGGTTTAGAGGATTCAACCGTTGATTGATTGCGTGATGTTAAGAGATGCGATATATATATGTATGTACACAAAGCTATGAGTAGGGACTATGTGCGCGGGCGGGGGCTCAGAGATGTCTGGGCTAGCGACGCTACTTTGACTGTGCGGCCAGGGGTTCAAAGACGTCTGGACTTGCGATGATACTTGTGCGGGCGTGTGGTGCAGAAAACAATGAATGAAGACAATGGTTAGTTGCTCGTTCAAAAACAAAATAAAAAGACAATGGTTAGTTGCAAACTTACAAATGGTATTTGGTTACTCCATAACAAACATAACAAATACTACGTGTTGTAGAGCTTTTATGAATTTATCACACTTTTGGTATCAGCTCATGTAAGATATACGAGCTTCCTTGCCAGTACTTTGCTAGTTCAGTGGTTGAGTCTTCATTTACAAGTATTCCACGGTGAAGTTTTTTTACATATGGACGGATGGACCCATAAAAACAAAACAAAAGAAACAATATACCTTTCACTTTCAGCACTCTTGATTGCTTGCAATTCGTGACCAGGGATAATGAAAAAGTTCATTCTCTCCAATGATATACATCTCCCTCTCATATCTCCCTTAAAACCTGCTTCATGCGGGACATCGCTCCGTCTGGTAAGAGTTTTATGGATGTAGTTGTTCCTCGAAAAACATTTCCGTAAAACTAATCTGTGTGGTACAAATGAAAAGAAACATGCTTCATAGAAAAGAACAAAAACAAGTCAACAAACCAAACTGCATGCAAAATCAAAAACTGTGTACACTTGTTGAGATTGAGAAAGTATATTTTTTACAAAAAAAAGATTGAGAAAGTATCTTACATGTACAAATACCTGCAACAAACTAAGCACATGTTCATCAAGAAAATTTCTAGCTATTAAAAAAAGAAAGAAACTATATTAAAAAGAAGAGACACTATAAGGAAGAAACTCTTTTAAAATGTTAAGATATCATATAATTAAGTATTGTAACTTTATAATTGGTTTAAAAAAATATTTAAACAATTGAATATGTATTTGAATAACAATACAATTATTATTGATATTATGAAATATTCTTTTGAATATCTAATTCATGATGATGCTTTAACAATACTTAATTAATTTTCAAAAAAAATGTTTGTGAAATCATCTTTACTTAAAATTAAAAATATGAAATTATTTTTGTTTGTCAACACTAAGTTATATTTTAAACGAAAAACTAAATAGAATTCGTAAAATATTTTTGAGCTGCCTGCACAACAACTTCTCTGATCGGTATGACTTTGCCCATTGCATTTTGCCACATATCGTTTTTGTTTGTATCTTTTGTTCGTTGTATGATTGTGATTGTGATCCCGTTTGATTGAATCGTTTATATACAACTGTAACTGGTAAATTGATTTGGAATTAATGGAACTAAAATAAATGGAACGATAGGAATGAAATACATCAAAAAATGGAATGGAATACATTTCATTCATTCATGAACAATTTTATTATGGAATATTTTTCTTTGTAATTTATCAAAATATTTTTAGAATTGGTGGAATGACCATTTCATTCCATTCATATCAAATGGTAAAAAATATTTTGGAATCAATGGAATCCACCATTCCACGTCATTTCATTCCAAAATATTGTAATCCAGTTGCACAAAGCAACAAATCCGAGACAGTTACCAAATTATTGGGTCAACAGTTAACTTTCCTAAAAGCTTAGAAAAGTGGTATGATTACACAAATGCATTAACAGCTGCTTTTTAATGTATTTGGTACAATACACAACTTAGAGCCCAGGGTTAACTTGAATCTCAACACACAAAGAATACCTGAATTTCCATGGGTTGCTCTCTTCTCTCTCAGTTGTATTCTCTTGTACTTCACGTCTTTGATTATGCGGATCTGTCTTGGACTTCGTTTTACTTTCCTTTTATAACTAATTTGACTTGAACAGTATTTAGGTACTCTGGATCAAATCTGGCTCATCTAATTCATTCGGAAAATAACAAGCCCATGGTTAGGCCCACTTTCTACAATGATTAAAGAAAATTAATTAAAAACTTGATAACATTAAATCAACACCTCAATTACATGACTTTCAAATTAGTAATCTTGTCTTGAATTGTACTATAAAATCATATTATAAAGAAAAACACCGAAATGTAGCTTATGAGAAATGGTAACACGAGGTTTACTCACATGACTTTAGTTAATTAAATTAATTTCCATAACGTTTACTCTAATTTTAGAACTTAATAGTCAAATGAGGTGTTGGTATACGTCGAGGGCTTCTTTGTCAAAAGAAGAAAACAGATTAAGGGGGGCCTATTGGAAATGAAATTTATATGGAATCTGAAATTTTTTAAAGTTCAAAGATTTTTAAGAATTAAGTAGATTTGATGAATTCTTGCCATATGTATTGCATAAATTGTCATTGATTATGATTGAATAGCATGAATTTCCATATATGTTTTTCTTTCCAGATTTATCTTTCAATAAAAATACTTAATTTTTTTTTATTTCAAGAAATATAGTTATTTGATGTTAAAATAATTTTTTTTTTAATATTTGAATTTGTCTTGTTTGATTTTTGTTTAAAGTTTTCTAAGGTCGACTCTATGATTTTTTCATGATTTTTTCATGATTCTTGATTATGTTATCTTTAATAATTTTTTATCTTTAAATTTATTTTTACAATTATCTTTCACATGACAACAAAAATGTAATACACAACTTTTTGTGTTTGTATATTTGTGTTTTTTGTTACATAGATTCCAATAATCTTATGAGTATAGATGATATTTATAAAGTTGAGTGTTATGAGTAAAACTAAAGAGAATTTATGTTCCAATAACAAGAGAGTTTAGTAAAATTAAAAAATTAATAAAAACTAAACTTTTTGAATAACAAAAGATTTTATATAGAATTCAAAAGTCCATAAATCAATAACAAATGATTTTAACAAGATTGTAAGAATACATAAATCAATAACCCCCCCCCCCCCAATAGAGAAGAAACCGTATGTAGGGGTGGACATGAATCGAACCGAATTTTCGTAAATTCGATCCGTTTTGTTTGAATATTCAATTATCCAATCTGATATGATTCGTAAGTACACTGAAGTAGGTGTTTCGCATGTGCATGCGAGCATAAGCATTTTTATAATTATTTATTAATACATTCATTCATAATTAAAAATACTATAATGATAAATGGTTTCATTTGGAATTTTGTATGTATTATAAATATTTTGAAAATTTATTTGTACATTATATTTATTATTAATAAATAAATTTTGTGAATCACTCAATATTCTTTTTTCAGTTATATAAAATGAAAAGTTTTACTTGATTAATAAGCCCTTTCTCAAAAAAAAGATTTACTTGATTAATATTTAGTTGTGTGTTTTTCTATTTTTAGTTTTATTTTTTTTATTGAAAAATATTTTTTGGATAACAACACAATATATATGGAATTATCTATTTATTTTAAAATATATTTTTAGTTTTTAGATAATTTTATTATTATTAATTTTAATCAGTTTTCTAACTTTAAATTCATTTTAATTTTTAGCTAATTTATATATTTTATTCACTAATGGTATAAACGATATTTAATCTATCTAAATTTTAATGTGAGAGTTCGAATGCGAAATATTACTTGGCAAATAATAGTATAAATACCCGGAAATTTTTATAATTTTAACTGGATATATGATTCAATCTGAAAACAAAATAATTTTTTAAAAGATAAATTATAAAATCTAAATATAATATAAAATAATAATGTTTATTATAAAAAGAGGAAGTTATTTGCATTTTAAAACTCTACTAAATGAAATAATCAATTTAATAAATAAATATATCATAATATTTACATAAAATATAATAATTATATAACTTATATATAATTCTGTTGGAGTGTTAGTTCGGGAATGTGATTAAGGAATAATTAAAGGTGATTTAAGGATAAAATAGGTCGAAAATCTCGTTTGTATTAGAAGAAAATCGAAGCACAAGAGGAGATTACAAATGTAAGGCGAGGTAGATATTCGAATCGGGATCGCTCTTACAAAGTATCGAAATCGTTAAGTCAATTCTATCTGAGTTTGCTCGGAAAATGGTTGGTCCTTTACTCGCTTAGCAAATGTTTTCCTTTATAGACAAAAAGGCTCTCCAAATCCGACAAAAGAAAGCTTGTCGTCTTTTGCGATGAGTCATATATTCGGTCTGAGTTAGAATGATGTCACATATTCTATGTGATGTGGGTTCATCTCGCTTCATCCCAAAACTGACTCGTTCCTACTCCTTTGACTGGTCTGCACGCCTACTGGCGGTATGGGTTGGGAGCTCTTCACGTCGCCTTCGCCGCCCATGACCCTCAAAACGAGCTGGACCGATCCTACTTTTTGAGCCAAATTTAAAAGTGGATTTTTTCCATAAATGGGCCGGACATTGATAGGGGTGTGCAGTTCACCTCCAACATACATGTACATAATGGATCAAATTGGATATTCGTTTCTAAAATATTAGTATTTTTGTTTTTCTTTGTTTCTTACTGGTATTTGCATGTTAGTATTTGTTTTGCTTCGTAAAGTAATATATATTCAGATTTTTCTATTTGAATTAAAACGGAAAATGAAGTTAATCAACATGTACTGATATATTGCCCAGTCCAATAACCGTACTTGAAGACAGGGGCTGAGCTATGTGAGGAGTGAATGGGGCAGTTGCTCCCATGATTATTATTTTTTTGCTAATTTTGTATATAATTTTTAGTAATGCCCTTGATGAAAATTTGAATTTGTAACTATATTACTAGTGTTTTAAAGTTTTGCTCTGGGTGAAAACTATTTCTAAATCCGCCACTGAAGAAACAAAAATTCAAATGAATTTATATTGCCGTGGCGTAATTGGAGAAGGAGATGCTCGCTCGCTCGTCAATGACTCATGGCCATAAGTGGATCATGTAATCCATATTCTCTGTGCACCCACGCGCCGGGGTGATTACGCGTTTAAGCACACACCAATTAACCTAATGTGCCAACAATACCACAATCGAATGGTATGTTATTGTAGCACTTTAGGATCGAATCCACAAGGAACTAGAGATCTACAACACCAAGAATACACAAACTTTCCTAATCCAAGCAAACAAGAAGATGGATGATTTTGTAACAAGCTAATGTCTTAGAAATATAAACAAGGTGATCTCAAATCCAATCAAGAAATACATGCAAAAACTTTCAATCAAGTGCTAAGGATGGATCCATGGACAAAGATAATTGATATAAGGTGATCAAGGTTCAATCTAGGATTTTCAAACAAAATAATCAACAAGTCTATAGGTCTAGATCTCATTCAAAATAGATTAATCCACTCCCGTGATAATAATCCCTATGCTAGTCATATATTAAACATCAACTCCCGTTGGCTAACACATTCAAGTATGCATAAATCACAAGTCTACTAACCACTTAAACATCTCGGACATCAACTGTCGTTGGCCAAATATGTAAAAGACAATGCTAAGTTCATTCAAGCATTTTAACAAACATCTTGCGAACGTAAAATAGCTTAAGGTCTAGATGAAAGTGATCAAGTCTAATCTAGCATTAAGAACACTTAGCAAGCATAGAACAATGTTAATCAAGTAATAAACATCCTAAATATCCACTTAATCACCCTAATCTATCTAACCCTTGAATCACAAGTTCACTACTCACTAATTTCCATGAGAAACCTTAAACCCATGTAAGGATCAAGACTAATCATGTTAATGACCAAGAAAAACACAAATATAATATGAAGTACTTCCTTAGATTATCAAAAGATTCAAGTTTTTACAAGTTTAGACAAAGTCTCGAGAGAAAATGAGATAAGATTAAGAGTTTTAGTTCTAAATCTATTTATAGGATTGTCAAACTCGAGCTGGTTTGATTAAATTAAACCGGGTCAAACCGGAATAAACCGATCAACAATTTTGGAATAGTGTCCACCGCGGCCTTCGCATCTCGCGGGCTCAAACCGCTGGATCATCTTCTTCGCCGCGGTCTGCACTTACCCGCGTCCGTCTTCCGCGGTTCTCCCTGGAACTCTCTGCCACGAATCCGCGGTCATGCTCAGCCCGCGTCTGTGGTCCGCGTCGGCTCCTTCCCAAGCTCGAGTCTCTGCCATGTTTCCGCGGTCGTAACCAACCCGCTGTGTGAGTCTGCGGCGTCTCTCCTCTCCACCGCATCCAAGCTCGGCCCGTGTCGTCAACCAGTCGTGCTCCAGCTCCTCTCCAGCGCTGTGCTCTGCTGCACGCCCGCTTCGTCTTTGTCGAGTTCGTCATCAGCTTCACATCGTCGTGGTCGTCGTCTTGCTCCGTCATCTGAACCTCCACGATTCGATCTCCTCCAAGCACCACTCTTCTCCAAATCTCGTGTTATCCTCCTCCACGTAGTGCTCAGCTTCATCGCCGCGGTCATGTCCTCGTTGAATCGAGCCTCGCCGTCGGGATTCAGATCCGGCGAAAAGAAGTCGTGAGCTCCAATGGCTACTTTTGATCTTTTTGCAAACTTGGTCCTTTAACTTTTGATTCTTTACAAAATGGCCCCCAGCTTTAGAATTTGCAGACACACCCTCTCAAATCAACCCCAATCTTTCATTTGTGCGATTTAGCCCTCGTGTAATTGCAGGATGGTCCTTTGGTTTCGGATTTCTTTCAAATAGGCCACAAAATCCATAACTTGCAAGAACAACCTTGTGATTTCGCCCAAAACTTCTCAAGTGTGCACTTTAGACCACGTTTATGCAATTATGCATGTAAATGCAATATTAAGACCTAAATGCAACCTAGAATGATTAAAATGAGCTAAATGAGATGTTAAATATCGTTAAAATCATGAGTTATCAGGGGGAAGGTGAGTGAGTGAGAACAAACCTATCTTTGAAGATATAGGAAACCAGCACAGTGATGAATGACACAAAATGGATCTGCGTTGAGAAAAGAAGGGACAATGTTGAGTGGGTCATCACGTACGGTCGACACGCGTCGCCGTCCTCAGTTTATACATGGGAGATGGGACCAACCGTTGAAAGTTGAAACTGCGAAGTTCTCACTAACTGATGTATGTAATTCATTGTAATTTGTATTTATGCGATTTTCTCTGTGACGAAGTACAAAAATGATCCCGATAAATTTTTTCTTTGACTTTTAAGTTAGTTTTGTTGTGTACAATCACAGTCATTGTCAGCACCTTGAGAACGGTCTAAGAAACGGTGTCATAAGAGCATGATTAATCTGAGCTCTTAATTTGGAGTTCTTAACTCATGATTTGATACTTTTTTATAACATTTTTCGGCTAAGAGCCGACTCTTATATCTCTTGTTTAAAAGATAAACGGTTCTTAGCCAAAGCTAAGAACCTAATCCTAAGAGACCGGATTAATCATGGTCTAACGGCTCTAAAACGCACCACCGTGCATCCCTGTTTACGCACGTTTTCTTGACCAGATACAGCACACCATTAAGATAGAAGTACTTATACAATTATGCGCATACGTTTTAGTACTATTACAAAAGAACAATAAGTACTACATCAAAATATTCCTAATACATGCTCGGTCAAATTGTGCCACGCAGAATTTTTGTTATCGTCGAGTTGTAGACTTGTAGTCTTCGTATCCTATTTGAAGTGATCCACCGGTTTTAAGGAACATTCGGCTCTAAAGAACGACTTTTCGATGTTCAGTTAAGTTTTGACGTGTAATTTCTTGATTCTTTCATATTCGAGTATTGTTTTCAGTTAACATATTTTAGAAGATTTGCTCATTATACGTGTAGTCAGGTGCTATGTTCTTTCTAATATGGCTTGTCAGGTGCTATGATTCTGGACTATAAACAGCAAATGGATTTTAGTAGAAACATGTATATTGTGGAGACAAAACTTATAACATTTCAAAACATCAAACTTCAGCAGCCACAAACACACAAATGGGTACAGCATTCTTTTTTTTTTTTGCTAACTTACAAGTCTTTTTTAATCAAAACTTAAAGTTTTGTCAACTTTTGAAGCATGGTAAATATACAAATCATATGTTCTTTCACAGGTTATTGGAATAGCAAAAATACTTGTTATTTTTGAAACATCTACAATGTTACCAAACTTAAGATCGAAACATAAACTAATCGTAGAATGGACATATTATTTACTTTTATCATGCTTATATTTCATATTATTTAATTATCTATATGATTTCATATAGATGGACGACAAGCAATGGCCGGCCATGGCTTCTGACTACTGAGGTTTGTTATCATTACACACGTGGGAACCGAAATTCGCACTGTCGATTTACGTTTAAATGAGAAAACTAGGAAAACCCTAATTTCCCAGAGGTCCCGGATCTCAGCGAGAGCCAACGGCAAGTGACCAAATATATGCGGAAATCATGAAAAGATAACAAACGAGTTTAGAGAAAACAGTAGATCTTATTTCGAGTCCGCGTGAGAGCGTTGCGATCATTACAAGAGATCATAAAA
>NC_027749.1:20945768-20969692 GCF_000695525.1 Brassica oleracea var. oleracea | reverse complement strand
TAGTTCAAGAGTGAACCAAGAGATCGAACTGCTTGTGCACGTTCGTCTGGTAATCGGGTGCCAGTCATGGAAACAGAGCATGTCGAGAATAATGCCTCAGAGTTTCTAAATGCCGAGAGTTCTGAGTCTAAAAAGTTCTCCTATGCCTCTCGCGTAGGACTCCTTATATACTCGCTCCTAGGTCGGTTTACGCTTTTTCCCTTCTGCCCTTAAGCCGTCATAGCCTAAAAATGGAGATATTCCATTTTTCCCGATCTTCGTAATTATCTTCAAAATTTCGTATTTATCCGCGGAAACTTTGACATTTATTTTTCCTTGCGAACCAAGCGCAAACCGTCATGCGGCTTACGGGCTGTTAGTTAAGAAATCGTAAGTTGGGCCTCGAGTCATGTCTTAGGTCCCTTTGGGCCGTCTTCTGACTCAAAGCGTTTATTACGGCTTCTTTCGATAAAGAACGAACTTTCCGCGGTTTTTACCGTAAAGTTTGATCGATGACTTAGAATGGTGGGAAACATGAAATGGGTTCGCTACGGTCTTCGGGAGATAGCATCGAAGGGTAGATGAGAATGCATGGACTAATGTCGTATCAACGTTTCAGAAGAGCTCGGTTGCTACGTAGCGACCGAGCGGAACGAACGCTTGGTCGCTACGTAGTGACCGAGCTTGGCTCGAGCTCGGTCGTTACGTAGCGACTGAGCGGAACGGGCGCTAGCGACCGAGCGGAATTGACGCTCGGTCGCTCGAGCTCGGTCGCTACGTAGCGACTGAGCGGAACGGACGCTCGGTCGCGTAGCGACCGAGCGGAACACGCGTTCGGTCGTTGCGTAGCGACTTTTTTCGAGCTCTTGTCCGATGTCTCGTGAATGTGTTTTCTCCGCAAGATTCTTCGTAAAAATAAATCTTTTACGAAGATTTATTTTTCGTAAAAACGTTCATACCAATTTTTACGGACTTTCAGACATTGATTCCGTCGTGATCAATTTTTACCCCAACAACAAATTAGATTTACCTCGTGTTAGCTATGCTAATTTTCTAGCCCACATAAACTAACTTGTCTCTCTTCCATTTTATTTTCATATATATATATACAGCTTGCATTTATAATTTGATTTCGATTATTTACAACTTAAGTATTTTTTTAAAGTTTAAAAATTTATTTTATTCATTTTAAGTTTCAGTTTTATCTTGATCATACATACACCTATTTATAAAGATTTAATAGTAATCAGTTACATTTATCATTTAATTTTAATCATTTCGGAATTTTCATATTTTATTTATTTTATATATAGATTTTGTTTTGGTAAATTTATTTATAGATAAATATTCTAAAAAATAATGAAATTTATTGTTTAACTCTTCTGTTTTAACTTTTGTATTTTTATAATTATATTAAGTAATTTATAAAAAAAATATTTATTAATTATTTAATTATTTGTGTGTTTACATTAAGCATTTCAAAAAAAAAACTTTCATCGTTTTATAGATTATGTTAGTCACTAATAAAAAGTATTTCACACAAAAACCATTAATAGATTTAGATGAAAATATTTAGGTTTAGTTGACTCAACTTGATCTCTCATTACCTCTCTTTTCATTATACGAGTTTTTGGATACGTATTAAGTTATTGTCTCTCCAATTTTTTTTTTTTTTGACAAAGGGCTTTCAATTAAAATAAAAATGTTTACATGATAAGGTTGCAAACCTTATAGTGAGAAAAAATTTGCATGAATATAATTCATGATGAATAACATCTCAAACCTATGAAACATTCAAGGCATGAGAGAGTCGAAACCAAAAAAAAAAATGAAAAAGAGCAACTAGTGAGTGTTACCACAGCCGCTTACCTCTCCCTCGTACATTTTTCCATTTCAAGTCTTGGTACTTTATAGGAGGTCTAATCTCCCTCAAATCCCTTGTCAAACCGAGCGAGCTCATTGGTTCATCAAGGCCTCTTCCACATCACCTAACGCAGTGAAGCAGTGAAGCAGTGAAGCGAGAATGTTGTTTTTTGGACCTCCTTGTTGATAATGTTGGATGGAGAAGTCTCTGCAATTTTACAAAAGAAAACAAGAAGAGGCCGGCTCGCGGATGCATTTTAACTAGAAACAAAAACTAATCCTAACACATATATATGATGATAATATACATTATGATGATCGACCATCGTCCAAGTGTGTCTTTTACTTTTTAAAGCAAAAAAAGATCAGTTGATTCTCAATTTGACAATTAGAATGGAAAACACTTAAATGGAATTATCTACTCTGTAAAGAGAGGAAAAGTATATTCGAAATGAAAAGAAAGAAACACATTAACAATCCGAAAAGGAAAGAGAGAATTAAAGTGGCAAATTATACACACACTAATGGAGAGAAAAGACGACCCGATTCCTTTCAGCAGCCACCCCCTGGCATTTTGCCACATGTTAATGAACATTAAGGGCAACATTATCGCAACGTCCCAGCCGGTCCTTAAGGGCAGGGGACCCACAAAAACACTAGGACCGAGGGGGAAAGTCGTTATATAAGCAACGTCCCAGCTCGTCCTTCGTCCCTCGTCCTTTGATATCTCTTGCGTCCTTTGCTTTTTTTATTTTAAGGACTTAAAATTGTCCTAGCAATAATGATGGCCTAAACACCACTTTGCTTACATGGCATCCCACTAGCCTTTCTCGTCCCACTTCTCCTCCATAAATAGAGCTCTCAGCAACTCACCACCTGATCCTCAGCCTTCTCAATATTCTTAACCAAACTCTCTCTCTCGATCTGTACTTCTAACTCCGTTTAAGTTTGTTGTCTGAATTTTTATTTAAGAAAAGAGGTAACAATAATGTCAAGTTTTGACGGCGTTGAAAATCAAAGGAACGGTCTAGATTTATCAGCTCGTCTCCCTCAAGATCCTCGTGAACCTCGCTCAATTTTATCATCATCATCTCCTTGTTTCCCAATCACCCTCAGGGTACATATTTATATACTACACTAGTTTTTGAATATTTATATATATACAGTATATATATATATATATAAGAAACACTCACTAATACATTGTTGACTCGGTTTGACTGGGGACATGACTTGTACTTTGTTTAGTTCGTTGATGTCTGTTACCGAGTGAAGATCCATGGCAAAACCGGCGAGTCCGGTAAGATCCAGAGATTGTTGGGACTAGACCACAAACCGTCCGATGAGACTACATCAACGGAGGAGAGGACGATACTTAATGGAGTTACCGGAATGGTGTCACCCGGCGAGTTTATGGCTGTTCTTGGACCATCCGGAAGCGGAAAGTCCACGCTACTAAACGCTATTGCAGGGAGACTCCATGGACCAGGTCTCACCGGAAAAATACTCATGAACGATGTGAAACCAACGAAACAAACGCTAAAACGTACTGGCTTCGTCGCGCAGGACGATCTCCTCTACCCTCACTTAACCGTACGCGAAACCCTAGTTTTCGTCGCCTTGCTCCGTCTCCCTCGGAGTCTAACAAGACACGACAAGATCAAAGCCGCCGAGTCAGTGATCTCCGAGCTGGGGCTGGAGAAATGCGAGAACACAGTGGTTGGTAACACTTTCATCAGAGGGATATCTGGCGGTGAGAGGAAACGAGTGAGTATAGCTCATGAGTTACTCATCAACCCGAGCCTTCTTGTCCTCGACGAGCCTACGTCTGGACTCGACGCTACGGCGGCTCTACGGCTTGTTCAGACACTCGCCGGGATGGCTCATGGTAGAGGGAAGGCGGTGGTCACGTCGATTCACCAGCCGTCGAGCCGTGTGTTCCAGATGTTTGATACTGTGCTTCTTCTTTGCGAAGGAAAGTGTTTGTTCTACGGAAAAGGAAGAGACGCCATGGCTTACTTCGAGTCCGTCGGGTTCTCGCCTGCGTTTCCAATGAATCCGGCTGACTTCCTTCTCGATCTTGCTAACGGTACGTTCTCATTTTTAAAATTCAAATTATCATTATTTAACTCCATGACTTAGAGGTTGATTGGTTTGTGCTTTGGTTGCTGTGAACAGCAAAAAATATTTCTACAGCCACAATATTTAACAATCAACCTTTGCTTTGATTTTTGAAACCTACAGCTTCGTTTCTTTTTTTTTCTTTTCTTTTGGCTGTATACACTAATATTCTCACAGCAAAATAACAGTGCTTTAGAAACTTATTAATAAAGCTATGAGTTTTATAACATACAAAATCACAGCAAAAATTTTACTGCTACAGCAAAAAAATACACAGCATAAATTCTACAGCAAAAAACTAAAATCACAGCTGCAACCAATCAGACCCTTAGTATACTAACACGCATTTTCTTGGATTGAAAATAAACAAATATTTCACCAGATGATTAGACCTAGGATTCGATTTTTTTATTATAATCTTAAACTTGGTTTACTTTGTGTGAAAGGTACTCCTACATGAATTGACTGATGATATGACAACAAAATATGAAATTGTCGTTTTGGTTGGTGTTATGTGTATGTAGAAGTATATGGGATCTTTGATACAATGATACCGCAGCCATGCATGATACGAATCATGTGAGAAGGTAAGATATTTGTATAGATCAGTCAAAAAAAAAATATTTGTATAGAAAAATACTATGAATATAAAAGCTTGACCCCAAAAAGAGAGATAGTAATAAATGTTATATTTATGATCGTTATGCCGACGTACGATGAAAGCTATACAAGTCTAAGCTATTATATGTGTCTCTTTTGGACCCTGGTCGTCGTGATGGCTTGTGATTTACTTTGGTTATAGCTTTGTTATTTCGGAGTTTAGTACTTTAAATTTTTAAACAAAGCGCTAGCGTTATACTATTAGTATTCAGCAGTATTAAATAAAATTTCTTCTATGGTCATATCTAGTAATTGTTTATTTTATTATAAGTTTTTTTGGGTCAATTTTTATTATAAGTTTATATACTACTAATTGTGCCACATTTTTAAAAGTAAAGTTGATAATTGAACGGTGGCTTTTTGATGTTAATAATTATGGCCAACTGGGAACGTGTTATGTCTTTATTTCTCTCTCTCTTTTCGAGTATGATATGTATGCCATAGGTATTTGGGTTTCAATTTTGGCTTATTATATTTTTTTGGTGTAACTTTTGGCTTATTATATATCATCTGAATAAATGTTATTCTTTGCTTTTATATAAAAAAAACTTATCTCATTACACATTTTCACTATTAAACCATGATTTTCTTTTATTCTTTTCATAATAAATCAGAACAAGATGCTCTTTATTTTATTTTTAACGGGTTAACTAGAAGAAAACACAACGTGTCTAATCTGTGTTACAAAATGACGTTATGGGTTTCACAAACTCTGTCTCTCTGTGTTTTGTGTTTCTGTTTCCTCTTTATCCAACTTTTTCAAAAAGTAAGTTCTTCTTTTTTTGTTTGCACTACCCAAGCTTTTTTCAATTTTGTCTCTTAATCCTTTTTCAGCCAACTAATGCAACCTTCTTTTACTTGTTAATGAAAGCAGCCTTCTTACTCTTTCCCTCTTTTATTTATGCCTGGCCTTTGAGCTCCACGTGTGGGCATGGCTTTAGATGTTCTATAGTTTTCGTTTTTCCATTCATCCTTGACTTGGGAAACTTTTACGTTAATGGGTAACCGCCTAAAGTACCCAATCACACCTTGGCATCTAACTCGTGGTTTTCACTCCTCCTTACTCAATCCACATCGAAGCAATATAGTTTTTATCCAGATAGGGAAAAGAAAATGAATTGTGGGGAATTACTTACAGTTTCAACCTAAAGAGACACATTCATATCATATAAGATAGGGAGTATAAATGGCACATAAAATAGCTTGTCATGAAAAAGAAAGAAATAGTTTGTTGCGTGCAATGGCATATGTTTAACATCATATAGTTTCTTTGTCTTCACAACCATATTCTTCACATTCAATCTTTCTTTGAATCATTATCTTTATGAAAAAGTTTCCTCTAATTGGACCAACCATCCACATGACCACTCGATCTATTGCATATATACAATATATGCATATATTTTCAGATATGTATGTGTAAATGTATGTGATTTTTCATGGCTGGAAAGTTGATAATCACATGGTGTACTAAGCAAGAATATTGTTTGACTAGTTATTAGTTATTGGAAGTATTTGCTATATTTTCATCAGAAATGTTAGATATACGTCAAAGTACAACAGTAAATACCACTTGCCCTAACTTATTGATCAATTTGAAAGAAAAGAACAACATAAATTAAATTTTCTGTTCCAAAATCATTGCCTTTTCAAAAGCTGGCTTATGAGATTTGATGACTTGACTACACTTGTCGACTACTTGACTATGCATTATTCATTTATTTATTGACTATCAAAAACTTTTGTTCGCTGAAATTCATTTTAATTCCGTTGATATTTTTTTTTTTTTTTGCCAAAATGTGAATTTCATATTAAATATGAGAAGAGTTTGCAAACTTTACAAAAATTTTAAAACAAAAAGGAGATCACCTTGGCAAAAAGAATAAAAATAAGGTGAAGTCCATTGAAGAAGAAGAATTAAAACTTTCTAGAGGTTCCTTAGCCATGATAGCATAAGGGTCTTGTAGTTCTTCTTGTGCCGTTTCTCCAAGATAGTGTCTCTGATGTTGCGATCAATAAGCTTGCAAATCGTTGCGGGAGTTGACGACGTACCATCATGAAGTCGTTTGTTTCTTTCAGCCCATATGCAATAGATAGTTGCATGGGAAACGAGTCTCTTTAGCAGGAAAAGTAAAGCTTAACACGTGTTAGGAATTGAAACTATTCAGAATATTTTTCCGAAAGTGGAATTCAAATATATAGTAGATTATTTGATGCTCAAGATTTTGCAATATTAAGAAATTGGAATCAATGAAGAAGCTAAAATTAAGAACCGTAGTGGTGACCTTGTGCGTTCTTGGGTGGACTCTCTCGCTTCTCCAACTTGATTGGTCAGTTTTACTGCAAACTCAGTCTCCATTACTTATTAGTCAATTTATTTGGTTTAAAGATATTTACTTTTGTTAGATTAATCCAATATGGTGTCAAAACCTGTTTGAATATAGGGGAATTGGTCGGTCCAAACAATACGATTGGTGCCGTCAAAGAAACAAAAAGACGATTGGTTGATTCGCCCTCATCTCTGTTTGATGGAATGCCACTTTGAATTGTCTTTTCCATTTTTATATTTAGGATATTTAATTAATTATTCCATTGGCCATTGCCGAGTTAACTTTCGTGTATTTGGATGATAATTTGAGTGGTTAATTTCATTAATATATATAGTTTGATAGATATTAATAACACTTTTATTGGTCCATTAATTGGTTAACCGGTCTGGCTCTTTTGGATTATTTGATTGAGTAGGTACCAGCTAATCATGGCTATTTGTTATGCACTACTGTTTTTTTTTTGAATGAAATTCACTACTGGTTAGCAAATACATGAAAACAGTTCCCTGATTTTTAGCTTAATTTTCCTCAAGTTTTATTGATTATTATACGTAGCTTCTCTAAACTGATTGAGATTTGTTAACCTATGCAGGAGTTTGTCAAATTGACGGCATGACAGAACGGGAAAAGCCAAACGTGAAACAGACGCTGGCTGTAGCTTATAATACATTGCTAGCCCCAAACGTCAAAACCTGCATCGATGCGGCACCTTCTCTTGGAGAGAACATGCGTTTTGTAAAAACGCGAGAGAACGAACATGGAATAACGTCAGGTATCACAACATGGTCCAGCCAACTTTGCATTCTCCTCCACAGACTTCTTAAAGAACGGCGCCACGAATCCTTCGATGCACTTCGCGTTTTCCAAGTGATAGCGTCTTCACTACTCTCTGGTCTAATGTGGTGGCACTCAGATTATCGAGACGTACACGTAAGTACACAAACATTACTAATCATATATAAATAGAAAAATAAAACATATTGTTGTATGGTTTGGTGTTTTTTAACATAATGTTTTGTTACAGGACCGACTAGGACTACTCTTCTTCATATCCATTTTCTGGGGGGTAATTCCGTCATTTAACGCAGTTTTCACGTTTCCGCAAGAACGAGCCATCTTCACTCGAGAACGCTCGTCCGGTATGTACACACTCTCATCTTACTTCATGGCTCATGTCATTGGATCGCTCTCCATGGAACTCGTTCTCCCGGCAGTGTTCTTGACGCTAACTTATTGGATGGTCGGTCTACGTCCAGGGCTAGTCCCTTTCCTCCTCACCCTCTTCGTGCTACTACTATACGTTTTAGCATCCCAAGGACTCGGACTTGCCCTTGGCGCAGCGATCATGGACGCAAAGAAAGCTTCCACGATCGTGACTGTGACAATGCTAGCGTTTGTTTTAACCGGTGGTTACTACGTGAACAAAGTGCCTTATGGAATGGTGTGGATGAAATACATCTCCACGACGTTTTATTGTTACCGTCTGTTAATTGCAATCCAGTATGGTAATGGTGATGAGATATTGAGGATGTTTGGATGTGAGCCCAAGAGAACGCAAGGAACGGCTATGACTGCTGGGTGTAGGTTTATGGAGGAGGAAGTGGTTGGAGACATTGGGATGTGGACGAGCGTTAGTGTTTTGTTTTTCATGTTTGCTAGTTATAGAGTATTGGCTTACTTGGCTCTGAGGCGTATTTAACTTTGAAATGAGGTGAGGGAGGGGAAAAATAATGATTGGATACAAATAAAATCAAAAAATTTAATTTCTAGGTTCTTACTAATCCAGAATATTAAGCTGTTGCTAGTTAGCGACGGGTAGGTGGTTTAGTTTGTTCGGTTGTCGAGTTTTTAACATGTGAAAGTGAAACCAAAATAACAAAGTATTTTTAGCAGATTTATGATAAATGAATGTATATTTCTTCTATCTATTTATACATATGGGTTTTCATTTCGTTGTGTGAATATGAGGATAGGGCCATGTGGTTCTATTGTTGTTGTTTTTTATATTATGATATCTCGTTTCTTTTTGAACTCAATAATTTTTTTTGCCAAATATTTCATCCTTAATCAATCTAGTTAATCAAAAAATTAATTAATATTTAAAAAACAAAATATGAATTTATATTTCATAAAATAAAACGTAATAAGTTAATAAATAATTTTACTTTGTTTTTAACATAATACAAATATAGTCATTTATTATTATCTCACATGCAAAAATATAATTACTTATCATAATAATAAGAGATATTCCAATTGTTTTGTCACTTTAACATTTTTTTTCTTGTTACAAAAAATGTCATTTTAGAATTACAATGCAACTTTCAGCTAAAAGTTAATTACAAATACATTGATTTTATAAATAATTTCATTTATCTCAAATACTATTGGTTGAATATATGTAACTAATAAGAACTTTAACGTATTTTAATCATTTTTTCAATATGTGTGAAAAATGTCAAAGTGACATTTTTTTATGAAACGAAGGGAGTATAAAATTTATATATCATATTTAAAAAAAAATAGAAATAAAATATTTTGCATAAGTTTTCAATTTAATTATAAAGTAATTATAATAAATGGTTCCAAAAATCACCTAAATTTAATAGGGAGATTTAGTGGATTACCCATAAATAAGACCTATATTAAAGACTTGTCCTCCGATTGACAGCTGAGATACAAGTCACGCAATAGAGTCCGATAATGGACGAAAATGCTCTTCACCATTTGACACACTCATCACAAAGTACACCGACACAAGATTTTTTTTTTTTTTTTACACTCTATTTCTTATTTTCACACTTCTTTTTTACAATCTCCTTCAAATTTCTTTCTCTTTCTTTTTACAATCACTTTTCTCTTACTTCTCTTCTCTTTCTTTCCATACTCTCTTTCTTCTACATACACCACATAAACTCATTATTCTTATTTTTTTCGTATTCATTTAGCTCCACAAAATCACAAACCATGTATCAACTTATTTGTCACATAACAAACTAAGCATCATATGATGTACAAACTAACAACCCATTAATCAAACAATTTTTCAGCTAACCAAGAGGCGTTTGGGTGGGTAATTCACCTATATCCAATTAAGTGTTATATGTGTTAAACAAATCAATACATAATAACAGTCTTTATAATTTAGTATTAGCTATCAATCTAAAATATTAGTTATCATGTAACATATAATAATGCTAAAATTTATGTTAACGAATAAAAACACATGTATCAGACAATAATCATTATTATAAGTTGTTAACAACTGATGTATCATTTAAAAAATATAGTAGTTGTTAACATAGATATTAGCTATAATTTCTAGTGTAACAAATATAATAAACATCAGTGTACTTTACAGCATCATCAGCTTTTGGGCATCAGTTTTTCGTTTATCAAAGGGTTGTGTAGAGGCTCTAGAAAAGATGTTAAATGCTTTCCTCTGGTCTGGGGTGCCAGACTCGGCTCGTGGAGCAAAAGTGGCATTGGAATCAGTTTGCACCTCTAAAGAGAGTGGAGGTTTGGGTCTACGTCGGATTTCAGGACTAAATATTGCTTTTGGAATCAACCACCTGTGGAACATTTTTGCTGGCTCGGGCTCCCTATGGGTTGCTTGGGTAAGGCGTCATTACGTCCCGGAAAATCTCTTTTGGACTGCTGATTTCACTACTGTTGGGAATTGGACATGGCGATGCACCTGCGAGACCTGGCTTGTCCCTTCATCATGTGTCATGTTGTTTCTGGCAGAAACGCTTCTTTCTGGCATGATAATTGGACTCATGATGGATCAATATGCTCAACAAGGGGACCGACTGGCTCTATGGTCTCGGGCATTCCCATCGATGCATCTCTATCTTCCATTTTATCAAATGGCGGATGGAATATTTCTTCAAGGAGCATGCACCCAATACTTCGTTACATTCGTTCGGTGCTTCCTACTCGAGTGCCGGATGTTGATTCTATTGATGAAGACTATTTTCTGTGGCGAAATTCTATAGCTGACCAGCCTTCGGAATTCTTCGTTTCAAGGCTCTTCAAAACACTATATCCTGACCCTCCTTTAGCACAATGGCACAAGGTGGTCTGGTTTAAAAAGCGGATTCCAAGACATGCTTTCATAACTTGGCTTGTCTTGAGAGAAAGAATGGTGACTCGTGACAGGTTAATCTCTTGGGGTATGGATGTATCACCAGCGTGCTTGCTGTGTGGCAGTGATGATGAGACAACACCTCACATTTTCTTTGAATGCGACTACTCTCGCATTGTTTGGAATGGATTATTAGCGAGATCAAGACTCCAACCACCTTATGCACTTCATGCCATTGTTGATTGGCTCTCTTCTACCCATCTTACATGAAATCTGAGAATCATGATGCACCTCATCTTTCAGGCAACTATTTATTATCTTTGGAAGGAAAGAAACAATCGGTTCCACTCAAACACTTCTAGGCCTCCAGCGCTGATCATTAAGGACATATCCCTACAGCTACGCTCGAAGCTTTTCTCATTGGACAGAGAAACTTCAAATTTGCAGAGACCTCTTACTTAACAAAATCAGCAGCAACAAACCTTCCTTTCCATCTGGTTTGACAGAGTCGAAATCTAAGGAACTTCTTAGGAATTTTCTTCACAAAATTGCTTGCTTCACATCTTTTCACTTTTATGTAATTTGATCACTCCATTTTTCTCTTTTTTGTGGGTCTGTAAAAACTTTTAAAGTTATTCAGAAATGGTATCGTTAAAATATATATATATATATATATATATATATATATATTTATATATATAATAAACATACATATTAACATAAATATAATATCTTGTTTAACAAGGTAACTATATATTAAATATTGAAAATAATTAATAGTAACCGAAATGCTTAAACATATATTTAGGAATATTCGAAATACATATATTTTATGCTCTGCAAGCTAAATTTGTGGGATTATACAATATTTGGAGAATATTACATATTATTGTTAAAAATTGTTTTAAACTTGAATATTCCTAAAATTTTGGCTAAATCATTTTTAGGAAATTATTTGTTGAACGTATGGAGGATATTTGCATATGTTTTTCTTACGGTTCATATGTTGATGTTGTGTGTTTAGAAATGATTTGTTTTCACTTATTCCATGATGTAATTTTTTACACCTTAGTATAATATATATTTTAAAATAGGATTGTAAGCTGCAACTGATTCATGATATAATATTTTATTAAAGTACAAAATAATCATATTTCGTGAAAAGATTTGACTGTAAATTACGACCAAATCATGTTTTGATATTTTTCTTTTTCTTATTGTTGTCCTACTCCTCAATGGCAATTAGATTTTCTTAAACTGTTGCCGTGTTTTTATTTAAAAGTAGATTTAGGAAAGTGCATTAATAAGTAAGAAAGACAAAATATTTATTGTTAGATTTATTAAATACTTCAGTGATATTTCATTATAAATAAGTGGTAAGTTTTAGGGCGATTTCTTATTTGTATTTATGTTTTAATAATATAGTTGTCTAACTATTTTAGTGACGATGATTTTACGATTATATATTTAATTTAGTTGATATCAAACTCAAATAACTAAGTTGGTTCACTTGTCTAAAGTTACGACTTTTGAAAATAATTAATCTCAAATCACTAAATTGATGGCAAGCACCCTCTTAGATAAATTAAATAATTAATAAATAAATTCATATCACTTCTCATACAACGAATTTGCTGCAGCGAACTATAAACTAGCAGTAGGGTTCAGAGGATCTGACACAGCTATTGGCATGTCGGCAGGCACGAGGGAGGGATAAAATCGACATAAAAATATTACCGTCAACTCAGATGCATGGACCTAATTAAGGCATTCCTTATGGGCATAGTAGCCAATTTTCTCAATTAGGTTGAAAAATCTATATATATATAAAAGACGGTTTGGATCCCTCCCAGGCTATCCACGTAAGCTGACAGGTCACAAATTCGCGTGATACTGTTGCGACACGTATGAAACGCATCGTTTCATTTAAACGTGATTTCTTATGGGATTTGGTCCTTTAGACGTGATTTCTGTATCGGGCCTGAGTCGAAGGAATTCGCACTCTAGCCCTAAACGAAGAATTTCAGATCTTCTCCTCTCTTCCTACAACAGCGCCGCCTGACGTCTGAACTCCCTTCCTTGGATGAAACAGCTCCTGTAATGGAAGATGTTGTGATTACTCCGTCTTTAATCCCATTAATTCGTAATCTCACTACGAGAGCTTCAGTTGCGTTGTTTCATCGGCGAGTTCTGTATAAATAGGTTAGTATCTCTCTTCAGCTGATCGCGATCTCCACAATCTATCTGCTACTCATCTTTCTCATACTCATCTCTTACTACTCTCTCTTGATGGCTAACACGAGGATGTTTTTTAATTTTCCGACTTGAAGTCCGGTCGGTGTTCATCGGTTGTCGAGGCAAGGCTGCTTCATTATTGGGAGGCGAGGCGAGGCTGCTTCATTATGCGGGTGGATTTGCTCCTGGTGGATGGTAATGGGAGAGATCTTAACCTTTTTCATCTGTATATTGATTATTCTGAGTTAGTATTTACCGTCGTCCTGTTTATGATGTCTGATTGTGTTTCCGCTTAACCTGATCATGTTATTCTGTTTTAAAAAATATCTCTTTTTTGGTCTGATCTATTGTTCTCAGCGAACTATATCGTGTTTATTAGCATTTGTAGTGTTTCACGATGATCTTGATCGTGTTGTTTATTATTGTTTTTGATTTTTCTGTTAGGTAGAGTCGATACTGATGATCCGTTGTATCTTCCTCGCCATGTCTTCACTCACGGACAGTTGTACGTTGCCATTTCTAGAGTCACAACTCCGACTGGGCTTATGATATCAGACGAAACTTCTGATGTGGACGGCAAAGATGGAGTAACCAATATTGTCTACAATGAAATCGTCAAAGACGTCCGAGTGACTCAGGTTAGATCTAAATATTTAGATCATGCATCTGTATCAACCTGATTTCCGTCTACAGAGACTAACAATGTATATTTGCCATCGTACGTGGAGGCCTCATTGCTCCCAGTGAAATCAACAAGCGTATATAAAGGGACACGAAGGCGCAGATATATCATCAAACTGGAAACGTTCTTTTGCTAACTCCGATCCGGATTGTAAAACTTCCTTTATCAGTTTTTTCTCATGAATTACGGCCAGTGTGTTATTGACCAATCTTACGCTTTCTGAAAACATCGTTTACAAAACAATGGAACATAACGTTTTTAGACTCTTTCCCTTTGTTTTGAGATTTACATTTCGAAAACCTACGAAACTGTCGTACCATAAAGTTAACCAAATCCCGGTTAGCTCAATACATCATATTGACACTAACACAAAAGTCAAACTGTCGTGGAGAGTCTAAAACACATTTTCTACGTGCTTAAAATGCTTTTATATATCAAATTTATTATAAAGCTACTTAGAAAAACCAAATTAACTGATTAGTACATCCATAATATTGGTATGTAAAAAAAACGCATCGTCTGATAGAAAGTTATATCTTTTTTGTTCAAAAAAAAAAAAGTTATATCTATATAATATTTTAAATCTGTTTTCCAAATAAAAAGAAATACGGATTACTGATCACCACACTATGGTTTTGTTGTTCTCGGTTTACATTGATAAAAGGTAACCGACCAATTAATGGATCATTCACATCTATATGATCCTGGTCAATGTTTCCCATATATCACAGAAAATTATGTAAGACCAAAATCAACTTTTAATGTATTCCTCGCATATTCTCAAATAAAGAAATAAATCTCAATAAATTATACTATATTGCCATACATAAATTCAAACCAGCACAGACGTTTAAAATCTCAACTCAATCGATAATTCTGACAAACCAGATCAATTAGCAATATCAACTATCTATAATATAAATAAACGAAATAACTATTTAGTACATCCATAATATTTGATACGTTAAAAAAAAATCCTACACATGTTCTACTATAAAGTTATATATATAAATACAATTAAGTGACCTAATCGTTTTAGTATTCCATATCTGTTAATATATCAACTCAGTCAATATTCCTAACAAATCAGATCAACTATCAATATAAACTATCCCTAATTTCAAGCAAACCAACGACAGAGATGTAAACAAAATCTACGCTATAATGCTAACTAGATTATGACCCGCACAGTTGTGCAGGATTACCTATATTTGTATTTATAATTTACATTTTAAAATAAAAAACTTATAAAAATTTAATGATATTTTATAAATTTTGATCCACATTAAATTTTACTGTTTTAGTTTTCAGTTTAGTTCCGGTTTAGTTATGGGTTTTGATTTTTCGGTTCAAAAAATATAGTAATAATTTGGTTATTTATGAATTTGAGTTTTGTTATTTTGTTTTTTGGTTTGGTTCATCTAATTTTGTAATTATACTTTATATATAGTGGTTTGTGGGATTGCACGGATTGTTTTTTATTTATAGTTATGAATTTATATTAAAAATATATATGATGTTTGTTGTGTAGTATTACATAATAGTAGTTTTAATTTGGTTTCCTGTTCAGAACCACAAAATTACGAAAATAGAAGTTATTATCAAAATTACCGTATATTCATTCCAACCCAGGATTATTGCATAAATTTAAAACATTGTAATATATTGTTTTGATATTGTTACTAATACAAATGTTTGGTATCAATGGAAGCTGGTAATTTAAAATTATCCATATACAATTTATCTTTGCGGTCTTTTTTTTTTTATTTTGAAGGCTATGTTACTTTCTTGCAGCATGAGTATATGAGAGGAATCAGTGCTTGGAACTTTGATCTGGAAGACTTGAGGAAGCAGGCATCACTTGTAAGTAAGGTCGTGGTCTCAAGACAGGGCCGGTCCTGAAATTTTCATGGTCCAATACGAAATACAAAATTGAGGCCCCTAGATAATGTATAAAAAAAATATGTCGATAAAAAACTCAAGTTTATAATAAAAAAATTACAATATCCTCAAAACTAAAAAAAAAACTTATCAGTTCTTAAATATAGATCTTCTTGCATTTTTTCTTGCAAAATCATCCATCAAACTTTCATAATCAAGATTCTTGATCATATCCTTTTCAATCGACAACATAGCCAAACCATTTAATCTTTCATGTTTGTCATAATTTTTTTTTTCCTTTTTTTTTTTGCCTTTCAATCTACTCATATTTAATAACATAGAATATATAAAATATAATTATCTTTGTATGTTAGTGATGTCCCATAATTTTCTTTACTTATCAGTTTATATACACATAACAAATTGTCAAATTGATATATTTATAAGTAATAACATTGAAAAAAATAGGCCCTAAAATTTTGACAAAAATAGGAGGCCCCATACATTTGTATTGAATGTTTTCGTTCAAGCCCGGGCCTGTGTTATGTTATAATCTAAACCTACTTCCTATAAGATGGTGTTCATAAAAAAAATAAACCACCGGTCAAACACTCCAATAATTGGTCAAAACAACTTATAGATCTTGATTTTTGAGTTCATATTTAATCCATGGAAGTTGACCATGTTGATCTCTTAACCTATAGGTTTCAAAACGTAGAGCGACACAATAACCAAACTATATGAGAGTTTAATAAGTTCAATTAATTTCTCTCCAGTTAATGCAAACCATATTTGTTTGGTTCAGATTAAAAGATATGGTTTGTTACTCAAATATTAACCCAAACCATAATTGGTTTAATATAAATATACCAGTTACCATATAAAATTGTATACATAATTTATTTTTATATTTAGTCACAACATGTTTAATAAGTCCAAATTAAATGTATGCCATGGTAAAATTCAAATAGAACTCTATTTTAATAGACTAGATTTTAATAGAGTAGATATAAACAGATCATGTAATTCAAAAACCTAGTGCTGTATAAACTTCAACCTAAAGAGGTACAGCTCACCAATAACACAACTACAAAAAAAAAACTTTGAAAAAAAAATCACCTCCTCCCGACCTCCCGAACGCCTCATCTCATCAAGATTCAAACGACGTCCCCAATGATATGGAATCGGAGCCAGAGATGAACCAAAGCGTGCACACCTTAGATGAAGACACTTCTAACATACCACCAGGATCCTATTTCAATAACCTGGGCCTGAAATATTTTGCATCCGAACCACTAAGGATGGTGTCTAGACACAAACGCTTAATGGAGTCGTGCTTAGAAAACAATAACCCTGAAGCACTCAAACATCTACGCCATTCTGCGCATGGAATATACGATAAGGGTACGTATCTTTGTGTTTATTACTGCTGTGCAACGGAAAATTGAAATAGAAAAAAAAGATTCTAGATACCCTGGAACGGGAACACACGGCATCAACGTCCAACTGTTGCTGGAGAAAGGTTAAAAAGTGCTCAGTGATTACAGTATTACTCTAGAGGATATGTATTTAATCAACATGGAAAGGCTCAAACCCCTAAGAAGCTGCGATCTCCACGACAAGAATCATCTATGCAAAAAGTGTTACTTTACTTTTTACGTACCAAAATAAATTACATTTTTTTCCATCTTCAGACTCCCAAACATGCCTCACCAATAACAAAATCTAAAAATATATAAAACATTTAAACAAACAATGTTTATTAAACAATATATCATAGTAGCATACATGCCTCACAAGGACAAATGTAAAAATATTTAAAAAAATTAACAAACAATGTTAAATACCATTAACTATAAGCGTTTAAATTATTTTATAATTTACGGCCCGCTCGTAGGCGACTCTAGTCAAAGATAAATAAGATAATTGATAGTTTAATGATTTTACTTTAATGGTAAGCTGCCACTTGGCAGGCTATTTACATAAATTTTCAGAATGAAACATATCCAGGCCAACAAATAATAGCCGTCAGATTCTGTGTAAACAAGTTAAGACCGTCCATTGTGAGTCGGTTGCAAAAATCAACATAGATGGGAAAAAATCTCACCTTGAATCCTTTTTGATTGAAATAAAATCTCAAATTCGATCAAAGAAATGCAAACATCATCTGTTCCTCCTGGAAGAAGTCTCTACCTCAACCTCATCGTCGTCGTCTTAGCGCTCTTTGCATCGATCACCATGGCAGAATCCACCGGAGAAGCATCGTCCGAAGCGAAGGTCCACATCATCTACACCGAGAAACCCACCGATGAGGAACCTAAAGATTATCATCTCCGTACTCTCTCCTCCGCTCTCGGCAGGTCTGTACAGAAAAAAAAAAAACTCGATTTTTCTCGATTTCCATGAGATGGGTTTTGGTGTGTGATCGATTTGATTTAGGGTTTGATTTGATTGGTGAAAATATGTTTGTGTCTTATGTTCTGATGACAGTGAGGAAGCAGCAAAGGACGCTCTGATCTACAGTTACAAGGAAGCTGCTTCTGGTTTCTCAGCTAAGCTCACACCTGAGCAAGTCACCGAGATCTCCAGTATGTTTCTCTTTTCTCTCTTTTCATCAGAGTCTTCGTTTGATTCTGCGCTTAACCGATGATTGCACACGAGAATCTTGTAACTTTTCCATCAAATACAGTTAAAAGCAATGAGAAATGTTAACACTTGTGCATATATAGTTGTTGTACATCTTCTCTTTGTTGTCCAGGTCCACTATGTGTTGTTTGATACTTGATACTTCAGTGTTGAGATAGGATTTCAAACCAGTAGAAATAGAATCATATGATAGCACATTTTCTGAGTATGTAGGTTTGGGAAAGAAGATAAAGATCTTAACTTACTCTTTTTTTTTTTTTTTTTTTTTGGATGTTTATGTTTCAATGTTAAGATAGGCATATGATGAGATTTCTAGCTAGTAGAAATAGAATCATGTGTAAGTCATGATGGCACATTTTCTTAGTATGTAGGCTTGGAAAAGAAGATAGGTCTTTTTTTTTGTTCATGCTCTGTTTTTCCTGATGTGATTTTTTTTGGGGGCTCTGGTGTGGTGTTGCAGAACAACCAGGTGTGATTCAAGTTGTGCCGAGCCAGACCTACCAGTTGCACAAACCTGTTGGTGCTGGTTTCAAGCTGACTTAACTAAAATGTAGCTTGTTGTTGTAAATGTCGTGGCTTTGAGAACTGGTATCTAACTATAATAATGCCATGAATTTGCTAGAGTTCTGTGTTGTTGAGAAATTGGGTTTTATAATTATATTATTTTAAGACATAATTTTTATTCTATAGTTCCTCTTTCATATGCAACAATTATAATGGAAAAGAATATAAAAGAATGAGATAATCAACAAAGTGTACTGTTTCTTTAATATCCTTAATACCTACTACTCTCCGATGTAAACAGAGTAAGAGCAAAAATAAAGCTATAAACGAAGTGCCAAAATAAACAGAACTCATTCTTGTTCTGTTGTGTCCTCTAATCAGTTTAAAAGTGTATTCTTGTCCACTATAAGGCTAATGATACCGAAGGTTGTGGAGATCTCCACATCTCCTTGGTTATTCGTATATCTTCTTTCTTTTCAGTATTGTTGGAAGTATGGAGATGAACCCGATGAGGAAGAGCACCGACAATGTCTTGAAGTCATACAGATCCTTCACCGACTTGAGATCTCCAATAGCAAGGCCAGCCTACAATACAAACAACCAAGAAATCTTAAGCTCTGCTTAGATATATACCAATGTCGCATATATCATCACAAAAGGCTTACCCTGACGGTTATATAAGCTGCAGGGATGAGACCCACCAACGTCGCCAAAAAGAAGACATGAAAAGGTACATCAACTATTGGAGAAGCCAAATTGATGAACAGATTTGGCAGTGTTGGTGTTATCCTCAGAAACAACATATAGTTCAGAAGCTTATCTCTACGCTTACCAATCTGAAAAACACACAACCAATTAGGCCTGGGAAAAAAACGAAGACCTGAACTGTGGAACCGAACCGAAATACCCGAAACTCTCAAATATCCGAATGGTCCCTATATTTTTATATCCAAAATAACCGAACTGAAAACCGAGCAGGTACCCGAACATATAAAAATATTAATCATATATACATATAACAACTCCCAAATGAAGAGTTCTCATTGAGAAAAAGGAAGAGCTCTACCTCAGCCTGAAAGAATCTCAGTTTTTCAGGCCATAGCCAAGTAATCAACGGCCGACCAATCAACTTAGAGAGAAAGAAACAAGAAGTAGCTCCAGCAGTTGCGTTGAAAACAACCAAGACAACACCTTTGACAACCCCAAAGAGAGCTCCAGCCAAAAGCGACATGAAGATAGTGCCTGGAATCATAAACGTCTGCATGAAAATGTAGGTGGCACAGTACCCTAAAACGAACTGCGCCGGATACTCATTAGCATAGTTCGCTAAGTTATCTCTGAAACACAACAAAAATTACAACTTTATCAATACCCTTCGATCATCATATAAAAAGTTTGAATCTTTATCAGTTACTTGAGCAAGCGGAGATCAGAGATGCTTCTTGGGAGATTGAGCTTGCCTAGTTCTGCGGCGGGCATGGTGATGTAGATGCAGAAGAGACCAGAGGAGAAGACGAGGAAGACGCCGAGAGATACCGCGAGTTCCCATCGGCTTAGAGGGAAGCGATCGAGTTTGGATCGTTTTCCGGATGGAGAGTCGTCTTCGTCTGATATGGTTCCGAGCTCTTCGTCTCGGATTAGATTCCGCGTCGGAGCCATTACAGAATGCATTTAAGGAAGTCTTGATTGAAGATCTTAATTGTTCATCTACAACGATCTTGAGGGTTAGATCTGAATTGAAGAGATGTTTAATGGCGTTTCAACTCCATGAAGCCTAGTTACCGAAATAAAATCAGTCTTGGTCGTTTTTTTTGTTCTTCAGATGTTAGTACACGAAGAAAGTGGGAACATGTTTTTTTAACGGGAAACGTGTCGTTGTCGGAGACGGAGACCTGACGAGATGGCTATACTTCTAGATGAGTCAGAGGGTTTTCCCTCAAACTTTGGGAAATTAAAAACTTTGATTATGTTAAGAGTGTTATAGAACTTGAAACAATCAATACTACAAAAACAAAAACAAAATTTGAATCTAACCATTAGATACCGTGTGATATTCAACTTTAGATTTCGACATTAATTATCTACACTATTAAAAAAGAATCTTCCTAAAATCTAATTAAAAAAAATATTGCACCAATTCATTTTTAACCCGATCTATTACATATAATCAAATATTATAACAAACCCCTATTATAGCAGCCAAATAACATCCTCTAACATTGAAATAAACCCATATCATGACCATGCATACATTTGATATAAACGTTTCTTTGGTACATCTCGATGTGAATCTTTTTTATAAACATTTGATATCAAACTTACTATCATATATGAAACGGGGATATCATATCATCGAAATACTATCTACATTCCGAGGTCAGATACTTGAACTATGATAAACTTCAGATTAAGAGTATATAGTGATTTGTATGTCTCGAAGTTCAGATGTTTGCTGAGGAAGAAGCTATAGAACCATCACCATTAATGGCTTACCTTTACATGTTGAAATTTGATCAAATGAAATCAATTGAATTTCATATATCTAATCATCATCATTAGAGCATCAACTTCTTTACAGAGATTCATTATTATCCTGTTTCATTTATAAAAGCATTTATATACATTATTTTTGTATATCATCTTATTCACATTTGTATAATTATTCAAAACCAAACCGTATAACATAATTCAATATATTATAACCAAACCGTACAATTGCATCCTTAAACCAAATCGTATAAATGTTTTATATGTGATGCTAATTTATATAAAATTTCCTTAAATTCACGTGATTAGCACTCAACAAATACGAATTTATACTATTATAGATACAAAAATATTTATCAATTATATATTTAGATTTAAATGAGAATTTCGAGTGTATTATTATAACCAATCATATTTTTTTTTAATTTTTATTTTCTTAACATTTATTGGACTATGATATTATATTCTAACAACATTAAGATATTATTCTGATTTATATACTATTTCATTTAATTTAACTTATATTTCAAAAACGAATCTATACTATTAAAGATACAAAAATATAACCAGTTATCTATATACGGTTTAAAAGAGATTTTTTAAAATAAGGTTTCTAAAATATTATCATATATATATATATATATATATATATATATATATATATATATGTACATTTAAACAAGAATTAGTGTATTATAACCAATCTGAATATTTATAAGTTTTATTTCTTTAATATTTATTGTTCCGCTTACATATATTCTAATAAGGTTAAGATATTATTCTGTTTTTATACTATTCCATTTAATTTATATTGATAAACATTCTAAAATGAATATGTTATTAAATATACAAATTCGTGTAAACGGATCGGATCTTTGGATCGGGTACGAATCGTTTTTGGATCTGAATCCTTCGGGTCCTAGATATTTGGACCTAATTAGGTATTTAAATTTTTTGGTTCAGTTGGATTTGATTCCTTTCGAGTCCGGCGGGTTCGAGTCTATAATTCAAATACCTGTAAAATATAATAGGGTACTAACGGGTCAGGATTTGTTTAGATATTTAGACCCAAAAAAACTCAAAGTACCCAAAACCCCAAAAATAATCTTGAAACCCAAAAAATACATGAAACCCAAAAAAGTACCAAAACAATATTCAAATACCCAAAAAGTCCCAAATATTTACCTAAAATCTAACCCTAAAAACCGAAAATACCCAAAATTTATCCGAATACCCAAAATATATTTTTTTAAAATTGGAAATTTTACCCGAAACTCGAAATTATAACCAAAAACCCTGTCCCAAAACTTAAAATATGTATGTAATACCAAAAACATATGTGAAATACCCAAATATACATAATATAGACAAAACATTTAGGGTACTTTGGGTACTCGATCGGGTCTCGGGCAAGACCCGGACTCAAACCGAGATGTCCAAGAAAATACCCAATAGGTACTTTTACCTGAACGTGGACCCGAACCAAACTTGTATTTTTAGGTCAATTGCGTTTTGATTTTTGGATTCGAATAAAATATCCATCCCTAAGATAGAGAGTAACACAGTGTATATACAAATCTCAAATAAACTAAGTAAAAAATATATATTTTTTTCAAAAAAATTATTTCTTCGATTTGATACGAATTTGTAACATAATAATGAAACAATCCCAAAATACTAATTTATATGAAATTTTGTATATAATCCAAAAACGAGTGCTTCGAAAGCACGGATCAAAATCTAGTGTATTTTCATAGGTAGTTTATCAAGTTTTGTGAACCAAACAAATGTTACTTTTATGTCACTATGTCCAAGCCCGATCATGCCTAACACTTATAATTTGTGTGAGTGTGTGTGTGTGAATGATATGGTTCTTGCACTACAAGAAAACAGCGGTATTCTGACGGACATTCCGACGGAAAATGAAATCCTCGGAATATCCCGAGGAATTTCCGAGGAAATTCCGAGGAAGCACAAAATTGGGTTTCCTCGGAATTTCCTCGGAATATACCGACGGAATTCCGAGGAAATATCTATCCGTCGGAATATTCCGAGGAAATTCCGAGGGAAAATGGGTTCCTCGGAAAAAACCGATGAATTCCGAGGAAATATTATAGCCATTGGAGAGCCGTTGGGGGATTTTACAAAATTCCGAGGAAATTCCGACGAACTAGCCTTTTCCGTCGGAATTTCCTCGGTCTGTCGGCAGGATTTAGACTATAAATACAAGCACTCCTCTTCCTCTTCATTCACTCCATATCTTCATCCTCCCTCTTACTCTATTTACACACGAATTTGATTCATAAAAAATATGTCTTCTTCAAATTATTTTCGTTCTTGGATCGATCGACCTCATTTGGATCCGAACACGAGATTGCTTACGGAAGAATACCAACGAGGTATAACCGAATTCATGGGGTTAGTTCACCGACAACCGGAAGCAAAAACA
>NC_027749.1:20940000-20940947 GCF_000695525.1 Brassica oleracea var. oleracea | reverse complement strand
TGCACTACGAATGCCAGAAAACCTTCCTGATGGCTATCATCGGGACGGCTGACGTATGCGGATGCTATGAACTGGCGTACCAACTCCGGATAAGTGGGTTCCTTGAGGTTGCATAGTTGGCCTAGACCCATGTTCTGGAATAGCCCTTCAATGTCTGCTTTGATTCCCAATATTGTCATCGTCTCAGTACATGCTAGTTGTGTAGCCGGAACGGCTACCTTCTTCATGTTGTTATAGTGGGTCGTATTAGACTTATCCCACTTCTTTGGCCTTTGCGTCTCTCGCTGAGACGAACCCTCTTCTTGTGTGTTCTTCTTTGCTGATGTTTTCGTGCGCTTCATTCTATACAAAATAGAATCATTGCTCTCAACATGGTTATAATCAATTAAGAACTCAAAGCAACATGAAAATGAAAGGCGAAATCGAGTTGTTATAAAAAAAAACGAAATTCAAAAAAATTCTCAATCCCTAAATCATCTCAATTGTGTTCCAAACTCGTTGATCACAGATAATTGTGTTCTATTCCATGTTTAAACATCTGTTTCATGCATATTTGATCAAGGAATCAACAAGGAAATAAGAAATTCACAAAACCCAAATATTGCTCAAGAACACGATTTCAGAATGTGGAGATTCGCGGAGTATACCTGTCTTAGGGTGAAAACGAGTGTAGGAATCAGGTAGAGCTCGAAAAATCAAGGGGAATAGAGCCCAAAATTGTTCAAATCGGATGATTATAGAGAGAGAAAGGGGGGGCGAATTATAGGGGAAATCGGAGGGGATGAGAGTTCTGAGGTTTAGATCCAAAAAAGGTCGGGTTTTGCCTTATAATTCTGTTTCCCGCACACGCATCGATCGATGCGTTTTTGAACAAATACGGATCGATCGATCACATTCTTACGCTTTGGTCCATCTTAGTGATCGATCGATCCGTTTTTGGACATATA
>NC_027749.1:20917288-20938429 GCF_000695525.1 Brassica oleracea var. oleracea | reverse complement strand
CGGTATATACCGAGGGACATTTCCCTCGGAATATTCCGAGGGACAGATCCCTCGGTATATTCCTATCGATCGATATATATATGCCTAAAAACGCATCGATCGATGAACGTCCGAGGAAGTATCCCGACGAAGTTCTCCCTCGGTATATTCCGAGGACCTTTCCGACAAACTAGTGATCCTCGGAATTTCCTCGGAAGTTTATTTCCTCGGAATTCCGTCGAAAAATTCCGAGGAATTTCCGAGGAAAGAAGAAATTCCGAGGAATTATTTCCGACGACTTGTTTCGTCGGTATGTCGTCGGAATAACGAAATTCCGACGAAATTCCGACGATTTTTTTCCCTCAGAATCCCTGTTTTCTTGTAGTGTTGCCTCTTGGTCAAATAACAATGTCATTAATTCCATAACCTTTTCTTCATATTTGTTTTGTTTCATTTCTGTTTTTTTCATCTTCTTCATATAATATTTGTAGTTTTTATGTACGTCGAGCATATGACTTTTCAAATGGTAAATTTGTACAGTTTGTTTGTCTTTGACTAAAGTTTCTAATAGGCCACCACCGATATATAGATCTGCCGTGCATTATTTAGGTATTATCAACACAGTTTCTTGGAACTAAGGGGGTAGAATGGATGCTACAAATTACATTAACAAAATAAATATGAATAGAAAAGACCAAGAGATAACTAAAAAATATTCCACCTTTGTGAAATTCGCCAATAAAATTCTATGTATTACACACAAACTTCTCTTACACATTAGACACTTAAAATTCAAATAAAAAAAAAGATAATACTATTTGATGGTACAATTAAATCATAGAATACAAATCAATATAGAAGTTTCTTTTTAAAAAAATTAGGAGTCAGGGAAGCATCCAAATGGATGATGAATATTAGCTTCGACCTCATAATTATAGTTTTGATGCATGGAAGGGAAGCTCTGTTCCGGGTTATAAGACTGCGTTGCTAACGAAGACACAAGGACATTAGGGTTTTGTGGATGTGTGGCTTGTATCTCAAGCAAGCTACCTAGTGTTCTCCAGTCCACATAGTTGAAGCTCTTCTCTTCTTCTTGCTCCAAACTCTCGTTCTGATCTTTATTCGTCCCTAGACTTGGCGACAAGCTAGGACTGTCTAGCTGTGGGAGCTCGATATTGCCATATTGATATATCGTTGAGGATGGATTATTGGCATTGTAGTGATTATTACTCATGACCATTTGGTTAAGGTTTTGGCTCGATGAAGAGGCACCGATATGGTGACTCGTGTTCATTGTCGCTGAAGATGAGTAGTAATTTTTATTATCAACGTGGTAGAGCTGGTTCTGCCATGGCTCGTACCCTAATGGCCTCTGGTTTGGAATCGGCTTCCTAAATGCTCGACACACCACCCAACCTTCCTCCTGCAGTGCACAAAGTATCGGTTACTTTTGAGTATTAATTGCATTATTATATTGTTAGATTATTGGCTTGATAGTGGCTTTATAAATTAGAGTTAAATGTGTACCTGAACCGGGGCAAGCTCGGAGTTTTGGAGGCGGTATTCGTGCATGATCCAATCTGATTTTCTTCCATTAGGAGCTCGACCTTTGTAGTAGACAAGTGTCTTCCGCATTCCTACGACACTATTCTTTGAAAGTACCGCCTTGTCTCTACCGGTGGCCTTCCAGAACCCGGCGGCCGTTGCTCTATTGGTCCTAGTCCCGGTCGGGTACTTCCTATCCTTGTGGCTAAAGAAGTACCACTCGTTTTGCTCTTCATACCCTAGTTTACATCTCGCTGCAATGCAATACGGTACCATATATTAATTTCATAAATATCTTACATCACAAAAATCTTATCATATTAATATCAAAAGATTGAAAAAAAGACGTGGTAAATTATTGTATTTGGGATAATATATGATATGATTCTACTTCCCCACTTTAAAAATTCAACTAGTTTAATTTCAAATGAGAAATTATGATTTGTGATTGTATACATCTCTTTTTCTTCTCTCTAATATTCTTTTCACACTCACGTTAATAAAATCTTACAAGACAAAGAATGTATGCTTTCTCATTTAATTCATTTCGCATGCCAATTTCATCACATACTATTGGTTTTCAAAGATCATATTAAGTAACTACGTTGTACTGCAGTTCCATACAAAATATTAGTTATTGATAATTATTTTACAAAATACATGTTGCCTTACCTTGAATATCCCATGGCTCCATTTTGTAGAGGTCAATGTCTACAATGACATCTAAAGCACTCTTAATTGAATTGATCTTCCCATCTAGGTAATAACCAACGAGCTCTTCCTCTGTTGGATGAAATCGGAATCCCGGTGGCACACACGATTGCTTTATGTTGTCCATCCAAATGATCTATAACCGTATATAATTAGGGAAATTGTTAGAGAAATGAGTAAGAAACGAGATGAAGAAATGAGAGAGGAGAGAATGATATGAAGGAAAATATATTTGTATATATATAAACTTAAGCCATTGCGAAAACCTTAGACAAGTCACAACCTTTTGGTTTTTTTTCTTGGGACCAAAACCAAATCCTGTTAGAAGCTTCTTTTAATTATAAGAAATGGATCGAATGGCTCTTGGGTCTAATTAAATTCCAAAAGCTTTTTATTAAGAAAAAAAAAATCCAAAAGCTGTGTTGGGTTAGTAATGATGTATAGGGATGTTACACACGGACACCATGATAGATAATATATTAATATCTATAACTATTCACACACACATATATATTCATATCATCATATGAAGATGAATATTGTATCCAAAATCTTAGATCTTTAAGCTTCAGGCTATAGCTATCATAAGTTTATGATGATGGTTATGATGCTTTTCCATGGGACCACCCAACAAATGGAGAAGCTCTTACAATTTTACGAGAAAACAAATTAATAACTAGAGTTTGATAGTGAACGTGATTTTTTTCCCAGAAATCATTGGGCTTAAGTATTTGTTTCGCCTTGTACATAAAGAACGATGCTTATAAACGAAAAGATTCAGTTTATGCAATATGTACTGTATAATATAACATAAAGTATTTTTATAAGACCTAAAATATACAAGAACTACACATATATTTTCATATTGTATATGGAAGATAATTATATAAAATGGATATAACCTAAAAGCTTAGCGGGTGGAAGTCACTGAGATTGATGTTCCTTTGAGTGTAGTACACACTCTTGTTTTTGTTACTTTCTAAGGAACAATAATTTCATGAAAAAACCGTAGAATTCGAAATCCTTACCTTTCATTTTCAGGTTCCGTTTACTCTACTTTTTGTGGGTCAATATCCACACATACACATTTGTATACTATTCAAGATATGAATATTCATACAGCCTACCCACATACAAAACGATCACATACTATATGTATGTAATATTTATATATGATGAAAATGCAAAACATAAACTTTTATGCATCATCATATTTCATCATTTCATGCATGTATATATCATATATATACATATATTTTGGTAGTATATAATAAAAACCTTAAAGGGAATAATGGGATGAAACTTACAGGATAATTTAGATTGGACGAAGGGATTGTGAAGAATAATGTGTTTGTACGCGATTTCCAGAAGGACGATGATCTAAGCGGGGTAGCAGAAGGAAGAAGGAGACGAGAGTTTGAATCCTCTGTTGTGGATCGGATGAGAGTGTTTATATAACAAAACAAGAATCAAGAGTTGGCTTTTGATTAATTAGATCACATGTAGATGAACCATCTAGAAATATTAGAGTTATATATATAGGTGTTTATGATGTGAATATGCTTATTTATATAAATGGATGTGTGTGTCATGTGGGTGCGAAATGATGATATATATAAGGAGAGGGAGAAGAAGAAGATGGAGATGCAACAAGGGTTTGATTGCGCGTGGGCCGGGTAGACATCTACGCCTTGTTTTTGGACGGCTCTCTCTCTCTAACCGTAATTTTTTGTTTAAAGTTTTACCAAGTTTCTCCACTTTACTGGCAGTTACTGCACAAATCAACTTCTTTTAATTGTATATATTGTTTAGTAGTAATTACGTGTATATTATATAATGATTCGAGTTTCTTATTGGGCATAAAATGCTCTAGATAAAACCATAAATATCCGAAATTTTGATTGATCGAGTGGTTAGGGTTGTCTGCATACTGTATTGTTGACCCAAAAAAAGATGTATAAAACCTCAAAAGAGAAATTCTGAATTTTAGATATATGTTTGCTTGATGCCTTGATCTGGTAACTGGAATGTGTCTTCTTTTTTAATATGCCTCGTTAACCCATTGATAAGACACGTAAGGAAAACATATAAGGATAAAGAAATTAACCATCTTAAGTTTGCAATTCTCAAAATTTTAATAAGTTTCACGCATGTACATTAACGGAATACTACGTAAATCTCAGAGCAACCTCAATGGGGAGATTTTGCTCTTGGGTTCTTAAAACACATATATGTGTTTTAAAAAAAAAAACCCCCATTGAGGTTGCTTTCACTCAATATACCACCACATCAAAATTAATAATGTAATAGTGAATACATAATTCATAATCCCAAGTTTTAGATCCACTGGAAACCACAATATTCTCAAATTTTATAGTAATATAATTTTAGATTTATAGTAAACCTAAAGGAACCAACGTTGGCCATAAAACAAGACAACCCGTGTATATAGGTTACATTATAAAGAGGAAGATGTTCTTAAGCCTTTCTCCAGCAATCCAGTTCCCATTGTCTGGTTGGTGGCGCCGTCCTTGACACATGTCATCGATGACTTGTAACACGTGGAGGAATACTTGTTTCTGTTAGAGCATTTTTATCCCGGGTGCTTATTTCTTATTTTTATTTTTATTTTTTTATATGATTAAAAAAAAATTAAAAAAAATAATCACGGACCGCCACGTATCGGTTAGCCCGCGAATAGTAGAAGCAACTAACAAAACGCGGCGCTTATTTTGCAGCTGAAAGCATCGTTACTTACCATTTTTGTGGGGTCTATAGAGCTAAGCATCCCATTTTTTTGTGCGATAACGCTGCTATTACATAACTAATCGTTCGTTCCTCAGATATTCGCTTATGCAGGCCCCACTGAAGCCGTTTGCTGTCTTTTTTTACTTTTTACCTCATCATTTCGGCTTATGACGTCATCTTAGTAACTCATTGACCCTAGTCCTAAGAAATATCCAAAAAAACTAAAGAATCATTTTTGAGTTAGTG
Organism: Brassica oleracea var. oleracea; assembly: GCF_000695525.1. Classification (NCBI taxonomy): domain Eukaryota; kingdom Viridiplantae; phylum Streptophyta; class Magnoliopsida; order Brassicales; family Brassicaceae; genus Brassica; species Brassica oleracea. The sequence continues at coordinate 20,933,200 of NC_027749.1, read as the reverse complement.
TATCATGTACTCCTTCCGTTTCAAAATGATACATGTTTTAGTTTTTCAACACAGATTAATAAAACATATTAAATTTCAATATTAAATACATAATTTTCTGTGATTATCTATTTTCTATAAGTTTAAACCAATAAAAATTCAGAAGCACAATTAATTTTCTTTAAGTTTACAATTAGTCATTATTAGTTGATAAAAAGCATATTGGAAATACAAAAATGTATCATTTTGAAGCAACTTTTTTATAAAACTCCCTCTGTTTCATTATAAGTGTCGTTTTAGGTTTCGGCACACGGATTAAGGAAACAATTAATTTTGTACATTTCCTATAAAAAAACACTACTACTTATACACCTAACCATATTTCAACCAATAGAAAAATAAATGTTTCATAAAATTAATAAATTTTGCACTGAAAATCGAAAACGACACTTATTTTGTAACGAAAAAAATTCTCTAACACTTAATATAAAACGGAGGGAGTATGTATCTTTTTGAAACAGAAGAAGTACAATGTATACAACCGAGGGTTGGCACGGAAATCAACGGGAAATGGATATTTACAGAAAAAAGTCTTTATACGAAAAGAGTTAGAAACGGGTACTGAAATCTGAAATAGGGAAGATGTTTTCTTTAAAGAAAAAATTGACAGGAATTGAGTAAAAGCTGGATTGAGAAGTTTTAAAAGGAAAATTTGTGAGCTATCAAACAAAGTTCCACATTGGAAGTTAGACGAAAGAATGTCTAATATATAAAGAGATCGATGTCCAATTCTAATTAGTACGAAGTTTTTTGGGAAGAAAACCAAAAGTAAAACCATGCGGGATTGCCTAAGGCCCAAAATGGAAAATAACGTACTAATCATATTATATAGAGTTAGACATGAATTTAATAAATCCCATCATTGGTATCAGAGCACATGTTGACGAAGATCTGCAAGAATACCTAAATACGGAAGAGGAGGTCCATGGCAGAAACAAGTCAAAATCATAGAACCTGTAATGACATTCTCAAAGGACTAAGATGTCGTGGGAAGCGCATTCTCAAAAGAAAGAAACACACGAGATAAGTGTGGTCCTTAGTATGAGAGATAAAATGTGAGATATCAAACAAAGTCTCACATTGGAAGTTAGACGAATGAATGTCTAATATATAAAAAGATGTCTAACTCTCATTAGTATGAGATCTTTTGGGAAAAAAACCAAAAGTAAAACTATACGAACTTGTTTAAACTACAAAGCAGATAATATCTTACTAATCAAACGATACAAAGAGTTTAGACATGGATTTAATAAATCCTATCAAAAACAATTGATTAAAAATTGTTATAAAAACGATTGATTAAAAGCTGGACTGAGAAATGAGGTGAAATAGCACTTGATTTTTTTGGTTCAGTTCCACATGCATGCCTACTTGTCTGGTGTCAACTGCTTGAGTGATATAAAGGACTCTTTTCTTTAAATCCCAAGGATATTTACCCACAACCCTTTCACACTATTCGCTTCTTTTGTCAGCATATAAATTATATACATGTGCCTATTAGTCATGTGACAGATCGGGTATCCGGAAAATTTTAAGGTATCCGGCGGATCCTTAATTTTACTATCCTTATTCGGATCCGGAGTTCTCGGATATCCGAGTGTCGGATATCCTTCTAAAAATTATAATATCCGGCGGATATCCGGATCCGGATTTGGATCCTTGAAATAAATAATAAATAATATTAATATATATATAAAATATTAAAAATAATTTAAAAATGAAAATATATATAATATCTTTAATTATTTATATGTTTAATATCACAAAATTTACATAAAATTTATATATATACTATTATAAAAATAAAAATATATTAAATAAAATTAATTTTTATATATAGATATTATTATTTTTGAAATAGTTATTAATAAAACTTACGGATCCGGATATCCGGACTAAAAAACTAAGATATCCGGATCCGGATCCAGGTTTGACGGATCCAACATTTTACTATCTGGATCCGGATTCGGCCCCTCCGAATATCTAGATTTTCGGATCGGATCCGAATCGAATCTCGGATAAAAGTCTCAAGCCTAGTGCCTCTATCCCTAATTTTCCTTTCCCTAATCATAATGTCTCTAGCTCTCAGAATATATAATAAGCCTGTCCTATGTGGTTCCAAAAAATGATTCAGTATCTGTTACGAGTTTTTTTTTTTTTTTTTTTTAACAGGAGGTTCAAAGGCGACCCGTAATCCGCACATGGTTTCCGTTTACCCAAAGGCCCGTAATCCGCACGTGGTTTCCGATTGCCAACCATCTAATCCCCTGGCCCGGAACCAGCCAGCACTAATACCCATTACCCAAGGACCCGGCATCAACACCGCGTTAACTTTAAACTTGGGGAAGGCGTAAAGCGTTCCGTAGCCACAGGGGATATCGAACTCGGGTCCGTATCGGTTGTGGTAACTACCTCAAGACCACTAGCCCACCAGCCCGTGGTTATCTGTTACGAGTTTATGATAAATTTAAGTGTGTATGTATACATAAGTATTATCTAAAATGTACTTCAAAAAATGATTCAGTATATATTATGTATACATTCAGTTTATGATAAATTTAAGTGTATGTATTAAAACATAAGTATTATCTGAAATGTACTTCATATAATTCACAAGATATGCTCTCTTTTTGACAAATGTATTGACGTAAACGGTAATTACTGGGGTTAATTGGCAAGTATCATAGTTAATCAAATAATTAACGATGCATTACTTTTATATTTTTCACCCGGCAGAGATCAATTATACTTTAATTCTATTTTTCATTTAAAATAGTGTAATTCTATAATAGAATTGAATTATACTTTAATGATATTCTATTTTAGAAGAAAAAATCAAGTGATGAACAAAAAAATAAAAATAAAATTATTATCTTAGAGTAAATTTGTTTTCATTCTATTATAGAGTGAAAAATAGAGTACAATTAGAATATTTTTATTCTAAATTTTATTTTAGAATGAAAGTAGAATATGATTGGAGATGCTTTTGGTTAAATTTTTTATCTTAAGTATTTTTTAATCCACCAAAAGTTAACTGTAGATGATAGTGACGCCACTGTAAATTGGTCGATGATCACATTGTAACTATTGGCTGGCCGGTTTAATATACCTCACGAAATTTATTAATTTACTATTAAGTAAAATGCTTAAAGCATGAGAACAAAAGTAATTGATACATTAGATTAGACGCACAGTTTTTTGGAGGCTGCCACTTTACCGTCCACGACTTAAAAGGTTAGCAATATCACGCCAATATCTTGAAAATTTTGATATTTTGGTCCAAAAGACTACAAGGTCGTTCTTTACAAAAAAACTGATATAGATTTAAGGAAATCCTTGATCCTAAGAAAATTTTATCCCGTAGTCAAACAATAGCAGGAATGTCTCAGTTTTGGTCAAGTGATTTTATTTTAAGAATTGTCTTTTAAGAGAAACAACTTTGTAAACGGAGCTAGACAGACTAAATGGGTATGAATAAGTTGTTTGCATATACCTATCTAGTTGGTTAATTTTTTTAATGTTATAAGGAGAAATGTTCGTCTAAATGGGTGCGTAACTTAATCAAAAATGTAAATCATGAACTTAATCTGATTAAATCATTACATTAATCTGATATGATCTACTGACCATTCACTTTTTTTTTTAATTGTAATGCATTTCTATTGGACTGCTCATCAAACTCCCAACATACAAATATACTGGTATAAAAGTATGGCCACATACAGCTTTTTTCCATTGGTCGCACTTTGCAGATTATAGTCACGTAATATTATAGTATTATATATGAGATTTGAGGGAATCAACAAGATATGATGGTAAATGCATCAAGTTCCCAACTCTTATATTTGAACATCACTATTTAATGGGTGGAGAGGAATACTGATAGGGAGAGACCTCCTAAAAGAGCAACTAGGATGGGCCATTGGCAATGGTGAAAAAGTCTTTGCTTGGGATGATACATGGCTATCTCTAATAGCACCAGTACGACCAATGGGACCAACTCCCGAGCATCAGAGTTCCCTGAAAGTCGCAGAGCTAATCTCTACGGAAACCAAAGAGTGGAATGGACAGATGATCGAAAATCACTTTCCCCTGCTCCGAGATAAGATCCTAAGTATAAAGACCAGCAAATGGGGGGGAGAAGACAAGCAAATCTGGCTTCGACACAAGTCAGGATCCTATACTATAAAGACTGGTTACTATACAGCGGTCGAGAGGAAACAAATCACCCCTGAACAGAACCCTAGGAATTCGAGCGACTGGCTACCAGAGATATGGAAACTAACTACTTCTCCTAAGCTCAAATTGTTCATTTGGAAGATCAAACATAGAGCACTACCAGTCGGAGATAGGCTCGAAGCTAGACAAGTCCTATCAGGTACCAAATGCATTCACTGTGAAAGCCATGAATCTATTTCTCATCTATTTTTCCAATGTCCCTATGCGTTAAAAGTATGGGAATTGGTACCTTTCTCTGGCGGGTTCAATCCAATGCCTCTGAACGATTTTGACCTGGAATGGAAAAGGCTACTCCGAACAGTAGTCCTCCCTCCTATTGGTCTCGGAAATGCCATTCTAGCTCCCTGGATCATCTGGGCCATATGGAAAGCAAGAAACCAAAAATTATTTCAAAACAGAACTTTCTCTGCTCAAGAAACAGTAACCAAAGCAATCTGTGATGCTAAAGAGTGGGCGACAGCCCAAGTACCAGTCAAGATTTGTGAGCAGAGGAGGAAGATCCAACCCAACAGATCGACAACTGAGATTACCTGGTGACGGCAATTGCAGATGGATCAAGCTTCTCTGATCTTCACGGCATCCTCTCTGATATCTATCTCCTTTCAATTTCCTTTGATTTTGTATCGTTTAGTTTTTGTCGCCGAGAGACACTCTGTTTTGAGGACTCTGCTGCAAAAAACTCTCTATCAAACTTTGTTCTGACCCAGACCATTGAACCGGTCTTGGTTTAGTTTTAATGAAAAAATTTCGATGGTGCACAAAAAAAAAAAAAAACTACCTGAATTCAACTATGGAGCGATGCCTAATATATCAACAAATATTCGATCGAGAATTTGTATCACGCCTGAATAAAAGTATGGTTCAATGGCTTGAATATCGACAAATATCTATTGAACACTGCAGCAAATACAAGCTTTAAAAGACTGTTTGAAAGGTTAAATATGACATTTTGTGATATTTAAGATACATAATAAAAAGAAAGTTTCCTGAAAAAGAAAGAAATTGATTTGCTTTGGCTGAAAGAGTTAGCTTAGGATCTTGTCCTGGATTCGATCCTAACTGAACTTTGACAGCGACCTCTATCTAGAAAGAGCCCTCTATACGTTTATTCAATTTACCATTTTTGTATTATAAAAGAAAAACATTACTTTACATGAAATGGCTAAAATTACATATGAGATTATTTTGGGTAAGAGAAAAATATTATTACCTATAGTTCAGTGTTTACGCTACTTATTTAGGTATAAAATAATACATAGGCAAAAATTCAAACCTTTTCAAAACATGTGTTTAAAAATTAAATTTTATAGAAAGTTCACTTGAAATACGAATCCAAAGCTTCAATTGGTGACAATGAAAATAAATGAAATGAATATAAAAAAAAAGCTGAAAATTTCATTTAAGGAATTGAATTGAAAAAATAAAATAAATATGGAGGAACAGGCGTTCCTTATCAAATTTAAAAGAAGAAAAAACCCTGCACTAATTCATCCATATATGAGGAACATAGAGGAATGTGGTGGGGCTCATATTTTCTTAATTTGACAATAATTCAATTTAATTGGTATTAATTTTGAGTAACAGCAAATTCATTATCATTTAAAAAAAAATGTTAAATGTGGTCACCAATTGAAGCCCAAATGTTTTAAAATAACTTGAGTTAATTTGATTAAATATCTCTAGTATAATGAAAAATAAATAAATAGTTAAATACGCCTGTTTATTTTTTCTTCTTTTTGTTTGCGTTCCCAGTTAAAAAATCATTCTAGATCCGTCCTTGAAATTTCACCAAAATATATTTTAAATGAAAATAAAATTTGAAGAATATTATTTTCATGACATTTTTGACGTCAGGACACTTGGTATAGCGGTAGATCTTTATAGATTGTGTAAGCATTTCTCAAGTTTGCTGGTCTGGTTCCGTTTCGTCGAAATTTTATAACAAAAAATCATGTTTTGTATAGTAGTTTAGTGGTGTGAGTTTTTCTTTAACACTGGTAATTCAGTTGATCAAGCACACACAAATGTTTGGTGACACACAATATATATCACAATCCACCAATAGGTGGTATAAAGAGCTCATGAGAGCAACAAAAACACCAAAAAAGAGGAAGAATCGTCGAACCATAACATGATTCTTGGGTATTGTGACGAACTTTCAAGCCACCTAAACCGTAGTCCCAGCTTTTTATTCCAGTAGGAGTTGAAGCCATGAGGGACCCTTGGTGGCAATGTATGATCGATACCTTTTTTTTTAGTGGTGTGAGTTTATACGGGTATTTTGCATGCAAGCCAAACTTATTAATTATTTTGTTTCTGTTATTTAATAACTTAGTAATTATTCACAGGTCTTAAAGATACCAAAAAGTTAATGATAGAGAATCCACCAATAAATCATTGTGTTCTAACTATATTTTCTTGCTAAGTTTTAATGATAACTTTAAGCATCGAATTATATATTTTTATTTTACTGTAATCTGTACCTTAAAAAAATATTCTTAACTGTGACAATGGTTGTGATCAGGAGTGGTGTAAGTTCATGCGGGTATTTTGCAAGCAAGTAAACTTCTTAACTATTCTGGTCTGTTATTTAACAACTAACCAATTATTCACAGGTCTTAAAGATACGAAAAAGTTAATGATAAAGGATCCACAATAAATCATTGTGTTTCTATCTATACTTTCTTGCTAAGTTTTAACGGTATAACTTTCTTTTGGATGAACATTAAATTTATTCAAGAAAAAAAAACCAATTTTTTGAAAACCAGACTATGTCCAGATTAGATCAGGACCGGTCCCACCTATTCAACCAGATTTTAGATTTTAATTTGATTTAAAATTAAGTAACTATATATATATATGTATAACTATAAAATTTTACAACACTGTTAAAATCTAAAAATGATATGAAAATAAATGAAAACTTCAAATAATATAAAAGTGTAGTGAAAACTAGTTTATTTAAATAAATATTAAAAACAAAAAGATTTTTTAAATTTTAAATTATTTTTACTTGAATTTGAGAAAACCGGATTTTAATATCATGGTCACCAGTTTTAACGAAATTGTCTGGTTTTTTACCGGATTTGTCTGTTCAACTCAAATATGATTTTTAGTACAATCCTAAACTGGTTAGAAGAGCGAGTCACGGTCCTACCGGTCTGACCGGTTTTCAAAATACAGCAAAAATCACTTTTATAATAAATGTGTCATTGTTTGAGGGAAGAATAATATATATATATATCAATAGATCAAGGAGCTCAGCCCAGATGTTCATGTAACCGTTAATGGTATAACTTTAAGCATCGAGTTATGTATATTTATGTTCTACTGCACCTTTTAAAAACTATTCTGAACTGTAATAATGGTTGCGATTATCAGTTATGAATCAGTGTTAATAAATGTTACATCCGGATGTGTCTTAGATCTTAGTGCACCATATACAAACCTTGAACATATATTTGTCTAAATCATTTTTGCCTTTTTTGATTCGCGTTTGTTCATAACGATAAATATAATTCGCACAAAACAATTTTACATGATTTTTTTCCAATAGCCTCACAGACGTATATTTGCACCTTCAAAGATATCATATCCTTAGTTAAAAAAATAAAATAACATATCCATCAATATATTATTATTAGCTAATCTTAGTGAAACAATAATAATCCTCCGTTTCGATTTAATTATCGTTGTAGGGAAAAATTATAGTTTCAAAATAAATGTTGTTTTAGAGTTTTAATGTAAAATTTATTAATAAGATTCTTCACTTTATTTTTCTATTGATTGAAATATGATTAGTTAGATGTATAGGTAATTATGTTTTTATTTTGGAAATATACAAAATCATATTTTTTTAATTTATGTGCATAAATTTATAACGACAATTAAAATGAAATGCAGTGAGTAATTAAGAAATAGTGAGTGGTTATCTTATTGGTGATACTCATAACTCATAGGCTATATAATCGTCGAATTTTTTAATTATCTCATAGGCATTGATTTCGAATTTGTCTTTACGTGACAAGGTGAATATTCTCTCTCTCTCACTCTCACTCTCACTGAAGTAACTTTACGTTATATATGTATATATGAATAATTTAAACACTATATCTATAAACTGCAAACCCTAATTTATAAATATTTCAAGCTAACATCTACTCATCATGATCATTTACATGTGGCATGTTTATCAGATTCCAATGGAAATGGATACAGTTTTACTGTGTAGAATAAGTTAGTTGACAGTAAATCGAATCCAAAACAATTAATGTGATTGATATTAAGATGGGGAAAATATTATGTTTATAAGAGTGAGCGAGGATTTTAAAATGGCGTAAATAATGATCAACATAAATTATAATTAGCCGCAATTAATGATGAACGGACGGTGGATGAAGATCGACCACTAATTCTCCAAGTGAACCCTCCTCTACTTGTCACCCTATTCCACATTCTATTTGATAACTATTAAGTCAAGACTTCTCATTAGTTAAGCTTTCATTTTTTCAGCTTTAATAATCGTTAGTGTGGTATTGAGCATTTCAAACATGCACAAACAATTTTCACCTTTGGTGTCTGAAGAGATATCAGAAGTGAAGAGAAAGCATTTGATCCGGGCATGTATTATCTGTGAATCTTTTGTTTGAGGCGGTTTAGTGGGACTGCTCATATATCTTTAGATTTTTAAAATATTAGCGGCGATTGCGTCCCTATATATGTCATAATAGTTTCACACTATTATTGTCACTAAGTATTAAATACTACTTTAATTATTTAAATCATTCTACCTCAAGAAATTTGAATTTGTTTTTTGTTGAAATTTTAAAACTTTTCTCATTATTATTTTATCATTTGTTTTTGTATCATGTTATCAGTGAAATCAACGACAACATAAAACCAAGACAGATCTTCCAAAACCAAATCTTCTTTTTCCATTTCTTTATTCTTTTTTTATTTCTACTACCGTACGAGAGCCTTGGATTAATATATTTATATTTATAAATGTATAGTGGAAAATTGCCAAACATACAATTTTCCATCTTTATCTTCACCACTTTTATTTTCACTTTTAAATAGAAAAATACATTTATAATCTTAGAATTAACTAATTTAAACTTAGGATTTTGAGCTGAAGAGTGGAGTAGGGTTTTTGGAATATGAAGTTTAAGATTCTAATAAATATATAAGAATTCACAAATATATATTTATTTTTATAATTTTGATGCATGAAGATGCACAGAATATTATATCCAAAATATAAGAATTTATATCTGTTTTGATATTCATATTTTTAGTATATTTGGTTGAAGAAATTAATATAATTATGTAGCAAATATTTAATAATTATATATAATTTTTTTTGTGAAATTTCCTTTTTAATGTAAACACATATATTTACGTTTTTAAAGTTAGTAAATATTTCCTTTTTGTCATATATGTATTTTGTTAAAATATAAATAAAAGGAATTTTAAATTATAAACTTAACTTAAATTTTAACAAAAGAAAAGGTAATCAGTTTTTAAATAATGACAATTACATATAACTTTTTTATTTCTTTTAGGGTACCTCTGTAATTAACCGTCACAGGAATTAACGTGAGTGCGACACATAAGAAACTGACTTATATTTGGTTGAAGAAATTAATATAACTATGTAGTAAATATTTAATAATTATATATAATTTTTTGTGAAATTTCCTTTTTAATGTAAACACATTTATATTTAAATATATTTATGTCATACATGTAATTGTTAAAATATAAATAAAAGGAAGTTTAAATTATAAACTTAACTTAATTTTAACAAAAGAAAAAGAAATCAGTTTTTTTAATAATGACAATTACATAAAATATTTTTATTTCATTAAAGGTACATCTGTAATTAACTGTCATAAGAATTAACGTGAATGTGACACATAAGAAACTGATGTCTCAAATAATATACGTGAATATGACACATAAGAAACTGACGTCTCAAATAATATCTCAAATAATATCGTAGAGATGACTTTTTAAGCATGTAATTATTAACAAAAAGGGTTATACGACTATAAGCATCTTATGTACATCAATCTAAAAACACTTACAGATTTCGTGTGAGACACGATAAAAAAAATTTTGGAAGGAGATTTTTTTTAACGTTCCTTTCATTTCTTGGCCCAAAGGAATACCATTACAAAGATGTTTTAACCAAATGAGTTCGAAGGTGATAACGAAAAACACATAATATTGCGATATCAACACTAAAGAAACTTGTGTGAAGCCGTAGAAGAGGCAGTAGAATTCCTAAGATATGAATGTGTTGAAACCAATTGCTGATGTAAGATTGATTTGAATCAAAAGATATACTCCATCCGGTTTGCTTTATAGGCTGATTTAGCAATTTATATTTCATTCTTTTATCTTATCATAACATTTGTTCTTTAATTAGTATGGGTCAAAAAGGATATAAAATTTTGGGTTTTTTTCAAATATAACCTAAAATTTCAAGCCAACCACAAAACTAACCTATGTTTTTTTTGAAACTTTGATTTGTTTTATTTATCCTTGAAATTCGAGTTATTCAAGAAAATGCCATTATTTTTTTCGAAAATGAGTGTTTTACTCATTCATCCTCATCTTCCTCATTTATTTACAACATTGTCATTGTCATCAGAACACCAACCACCATGAACAACCAATTTCAAGTTCTAAATGCACCTAAAATCAACATATAAATCTTTATATCCTCATTTTTTTCACACATAAACCATTTCTCATTCACTTTATTTCTTATTTCATCCGAAAATCCTAACTTTTAATTTCAAAAAATATAAACTTATTAGAGTTACTCAAGTTCATGATTCATGGTTAAGAACGAGTGAGTAACTTCCATTAAGAAGTTATGTGTGCTTGTAAAAGCTATACATGAATTTCACTGGATCTAAAGTTGATATTTGAACTTTTTTCAGATCTGTTTCGCGAAGAAGTCTCATGGTCAATGCATATGTTAGTTTTGCAATTGAGTTTTTGTATGTTTTATAGAGAAGATTTTTCTAGAAGTTTTTAATAAACAAGTTAGTTTTGTAATTAACCAAAGTTTGTCAAAATTTAACTTTTTATAAAATACTTCTCGGGAATTCATCTTTACAGTTAGATGAAGTCTTTCACTATCACAAGAAGTCTATGTGGGTTAGTTAAACTTTAATATTAATTAAAAGACTTCTTAATTGGGTTTAGACTTCTTAAGAAGTCTTCTTGAATTTTATTCCAGGTTTTTGGTCAAACATTTGGTTACGAGAGAAGACTTATAGAGAAGTCTTTTGACAGAAGACATTTGGAGAAGTCTTCTGTGAAAAAGTCAAATAAAGTCAATTGCAAAAGTAACCTATGCAGACTTTACGCAGACTTGATATATGATGTTTTTGACACCATTGTGTATATGCTTTTTAACTTGTTTTCAATGTTTTATCGAGTTAGTCCAGTCTATTTAGAGTCATTTCAGGTCTGGAGTAGACTGAAGAGCTGAAGGAAGAAGCGTGAAGAAAGGAGCAAGAATTGGAGTCTTTCCCCGCGGAACAATCGAGCGGAGCAGTCTGACGCTTGATCCCACCAGGAGCAGCCAGACAATTGTTCTTGACATTTATGGAAGTTTTCATATCTTGCAAAGATTTGCCCTAATCACCTATTCTCTCCTCTGATGTCGATGGCACCTCCATATAAAAAATCATCCTTATCTTATTTTGTTTCTACGCTAGTTTTTCAAGAGACCTAGACCTATTCTTGGATAATTGCCATTGTAAGGGAGACGGCTCCTCTTCTTGACAGAGAAGATCATCCTGAACCCTATTGATTTATCTTTGGATTTATATGCAGTATTATTCAGTTATCATGTCTGTTTCATTTTGTTCAATGGTTGAGTAGTCGGCTAGCTTGTCTAGGGTTCTAGGGTGTTAATCGCTAAGCTAAACATAAATAAGTGACTATATTGTGTCTTCGTTCACCTATGTTCTTAATGCTAGTTGTAACCTTACTGCTAGATCTTAGGTTGAACTGCTCATTAACTGTGTAGGAGATTACTTAACATTGGGTGAATGAGCCGCGCATCTCTAGTCAGCGAAAGTAGATACTAGAGTGCTCGGTGAACCCATACGGACTTGATCTATATTGCTTGTGGTTGATCCTTGATCCAAACGACAGTTTAGGCATCAAAATCGAACCGCAAAGGGATCAGCACCACGACAGTGGGCTGTTCTACTAGAGTGATCCGTGTTCTAGATTGTACTTCAAAGCGCTTGAATAAATGTTTGGTTAAGCATTGACACCCGATGAGAAACCCTAGATTGGCTTCTTTTTAATATTGAATTTACTCTTTGCAATAATTTACTTGCACGTTACCAAATTAAAACCTCACTTTTAGTTTTAGTTAAGTAGAAAACTCATAAGAATAAAGTGTAAACTGGTCATCTCGATTGAATCTCAAATACTACAATTACCACTGTTAACTTGTCAGTAGGAAAGGTTCAGTTTTAATGTATCAAGACTTCTTACGACAGTGAGAAGAATTCATGTGAACGTAAGAAGACTTCTCTAAGAAAAAGTCAAATATCTGCAAAACTATGGTCAATTGCAAAACTAACATGTTTACTAGAGAAAATTTCTCTGGTATTTTCGAGGATTTTTGGTCTAAACTATGGTCTAGAAGTCGTCTCTGGTATTTTCAAGGATTTTTTAAATTCAAAAATTTACAAAGGAAAACTTCTCAATATGTATGTTGTAGAGTAGACTTCTCTAGTAGTCTTCTTTTGTAAATTTGCAATTTCAAAATGACATAAATGAAAACTTCTCTAGAACCCTTCTCTAGACTTTTCTACGTCTAATAAACTTTCATTTTTTCTACAATTAAAATAAAATTTTAATACATTTTTTGTTAGTTCATGTATATTAGTCAATATTAGAGCTCCTGGATGAAATTCATAAATTATTTTGTTATAATTATGTATTTCAAATATTCATGTTTACTAATGTTTCAAGCTAATTTGAGAAGACTTCTTAAGTCTTCTCTGAGAGAAGTTTTCTCATAGAAGATTTCTGTAAGATAGATTTTCAAGAGTGTTAAGTAACTTAAAGGTATGTTTTTTTTTTTAACTTTCAATTGTGTTAAGTAACTTCAAGAATATCAAGTCATGTGGTTAATGTGTCTTTTAGATCATAAAATGTAATTTTGAACTTTTATGAGATTTAAAATTTCAACTTTCACTTAAAATTCAATTTTGATCTTTTCTGAATTTGATTAAGTTTTCTTGAGAAGTCTTCCCTCTTAGTTTTAAAAAAATTGACTAAGTTTATGTGTTCTTTTGTTTAGTTATGAATGGGTAGAATGGCTAAAATTTTTTTTTGGTATGTTGTATTAATAACTTCCATAATGTCAAGTATTTTAGGCAAAATATGAACATATTTACCAAATTCTTTTGATTAACATCTCTTCAAATTTACAAAAGAATTTACAACTAAAATATTACACATACAAATCATAAAACATACCATAAATAAAATTATTACACATTGAGCTAGATATCATTCCTCAACATAGATAAGCTTGGACTTCACTTGACATCATCCCTTTGTACCACTTTGGGCAGAAGACTTCCGAAGACTTCATGAAGACTTCGTGGAAGTCTTATAGCATAAAATACATTAGAATACTTCCCAAGAAATCTTCCGAGAGTCTTCCAAAAGTCTTCTGAGAAGTCTTCATAAGGGTTATAATGGTAAAACTCAATACTAGTTTTTTGTTTAGTCATGAGGATGTTGTTATAATTTCACTAGTTTTTTTAGTTACTTTTACATTTGATTGAATTTGGGGTATACTTTTGTATTCAAAATCATGTTTTGAATTATTTTTGGTTTTGTGACATAAAAAAAAATCATTTTTGATAATTTTCCCTAAAATTTTAGCCTATTCATCAAAACATTCTATAAAGCAAATCAGAAGATGTATAAGGTCAACTGAAATAAATTAACCTCAAAATCATACTCCTCTTTATTGTTTTGAAAATAATATTTTAATTTTTTTCTTATTTAAAAAAAAATGATTTAGGGGTTCAAATTCACTTTTACTAATTAATGTTAATAATATGTGATTTTAAAAAATACTCCCTCTGTTTTATAATAGATGATGTTTTAGAAGATGTTTGTTGTTTCAAAATAGATGACAAAATAGATGAAGTTTTGATATATTTATATTATTTTTAACTTTACAGAAGACCGTGTAACTAATTAGATTTTGTAGTTATTTTTATAATTGGTTGAATGATTTTTAAATTATATTTTTAAAGTTACTTTGTAGAAAAAGATAGATTTCTTAATCTTTGTGTAAAGAGTTAAAACATCATGTATTATGAAACAGAGAGAAAATATATTAATGAGGACATTTGAAGCCTTAAATTGCTATCGGTTTAATAGTTGTCGGGACATGTTTAATGCTAACAATTACCAATACTAAATTTTTATATAAGCATTAACTTTGTGTGTGTGAAAAGTCTAAATTCATTCTTTTAAAGCAGAAGAAATATAAATGAAGACCCAAAACAAATGGGATTCAATTCTAAAAGCAACATTATCAATGAATGGATAAATGGAGTAGTATTCAATAAATGGATAAATGGGATTGAATTCTACAAGCAACATTACCAATAAGAAGTCCAAAGAGTTTCTGAACCAAAATCTTTATACTCCCTCCGTTTTATATTAAGCGTCGTTTTAGAGAATTTTTTTCGTTACAAAATAAGTATCGTTTTCGATTGTCAATGCAAAATTTATTAATTTTATGAAAAATTTATTTTTCTATTGGTTGAAATATGGTTAGGTATATAGGTAATAATGTTTTTATAGGAAATGTACAAAATTAATTGTTTCCTTAATCTGTGTGTCGAAACCTAAATCGATACTTATAACGAAACAGAGGGAGTATAACATTTTTAACGAGTTAAAAATAAATAATTAAAAGTTAATTATAAAATAAAAATTCAATCAATTTATAGTTTCTAGGTGTTATATGAAGCTTTAGTGGGTTTCTAAAAAATCTAAATGAAAACTCTTCTTTATTCTCTGTCTTCTCTTTTAATTATTGTTTCTATTATTCTAATAGACTTGCATGAAAACCCCTTGATAGAGGTGCTTATATCCGACAATAATTCAAAAACTGTTTGATAGAGGTGCTTATATCCAACAATAATCCAAAAACTGTTTTTTTTTCTTTAATGGATTGATAAGAAGAAACTAAAACTGTAATGATGAGAGAAGCAAACAACTTCTAGAGATAAGAATGGATAGGCATGGGCATTTTAACCTGGACCCGAAGACCCGAACCGGAACCGACCCAAAAATACCCGACCTGGAACCGGACCGAAAATTTACAAGTACCTTTTAGGTCTAATTTTTTTCTACCCGAAAGAACCGGAACCGACCCGAATAGACCCGGACCCGAAAGGAACCGACCCGAATATACCCGACCCGATAAGAATCGATTTGTACCCGACTTAAAAACATGTATATCTAAAACTATGATGTTTTTGTGTTCTATTTTATATATATTATTTTATAATTTAGTTGAAATATCTTTTGTTAACAACATTTGTTATTATTTTTTAA
>NC_027749.1:20912476-20916700 GCF_000695525.1 Brassica oleracea var. oleracea | reverse complement strand
CCCCCGGCTCCTTTACAGCTTAGTTATATTTTAAATAACAACCTTTTAAATAAACTTTTCTTTATTACAAACAAATTGTAGGTGGCTTTTATCAAACCATGGACATAACTATGTTTTGAGGCATCAGGTTTTAATAGACGTGGAACCTTCTTTTAATGGAGAGGAGACTAGATTTTTTTGTTGTTGCTTAAGCTGCACTTTGAATTAGCCAACTCTAGATTACATATTAAATGTATGTTTCAGTTTCAGTGGGCTCCATCAACAAGGTTTACAGTTGGACCTAGCCCATTATCTAACAATAAAATTACATATGTACACAAGAAAGGCTTCTCTTATTGCAAATAGCTCATTAACTGAGGTCTGAAAGATTGAACCCAACAAAGCGAAAACAAATAAAAACAGAGAAGTCAAAATAGTTTTTAGTTTTGTTTCAATGAGTTCCAAACAAATGAGGAAGTCAATAAAACTGCTTAAGACAATCCATGAGAGCATCAGTATGTTCAGGCTTTCCAGCAGAAACTCTGACATAACCTTTAAGCTCTTGACTATTGTAATGACGCACCATCACACCCATTTTAGCCAAATCCTCTTTCAGCTTCTTTGCATCCATTCCAGAAGTAACCTCACAGAGAATGAAGTTGGAGTAGCTCGGGTAAGGATTCAAGAAAGGGACTTCTTTCAAAAGCCCAAAAAGCCTCTCTCTTTCGCGTACCAACGCGTCTCTCACATCTTCTAAGTTCTTCCCGTTTGAGAGTGCAGCCAATGCTGCTACTTCCCCTGCAACAGAGACGTTGTATGGTTGCTTAGCTCTCCACATGTACTCGATTATGCTCAGTGGAAACGCTCCATATCCAACTCGAAGCCCGGCCAAACCTTAAAAAAGGCATGAGAAACTCTTAGATGAAGACTTTATAATATTACATGTTTTGTTTAGATTGTATAGAGTTTTACCAGCTCGTTTGCTAAATGTGCGGAGAACGATTAGGTTCTCATACTTCTTCACCCATTGCATCCTTGATTCAACTCCTGAGAACTCTATGTAAGCCTCATCAAGGACAACAAGTATTGGCATGTCTAGAATCTTCAACAGATCCTTTTCACTGATGATACTGTAACAAAAAAAATACCTCGAATCAATCAAGAAAACCTTTAAACTAACGAAACTAATATGACTTCTTTAGTGTTTAGTAGTGTTCTAAAAATCGGTCTAGACAATGTCTAGAACCAGACCGCAAATGAGACTCAAACGAAACGATTTGTTTTGAAGGGCTTTTAATCGGTCTACGCGCCTGCCTAGTTGATAATCCCCTATAAACACCTAATTACCGTCTAGCGATTACTTGAACATTGGTGTGTAGAGTGGTGTTTTACCTTCCATCTGGATTGTTTGGAGAAGTTAGGAAGATGCATTTGGGTTTCTCTAGTTCAACAACTTCAGCAATGCGGTCTACGTTCAAGCTGAAATCAGGGTTCCTTGGAACTGTGAAAGTAAAAACAAAGAAGAGTAAGACCATATGCATCAAGAGAGAGATGAAAAAGACTGAAGTATGAATCTTTTACCTTTAATGACACCTGCTCCGTTCACAGCAGCATCAAACACATACATTGAGAAAGTAGGAGGACAGTCTACAATCTTCTCCCCAGGATCCAACACACATCTGCAAACACACACACATAGTATATAGTCAGGACAACAAAGTTTAGGTGAAGAAGAAGCTCAAATCCTTTTTAAGGCCAAACCTCATGATCAAATCGATTAGCTCATCAGCGCCACAACCAACAAGGATGTACTCAGGCTCAAGACCAGAGTCTTGAGCAAGTGCATCACGAAGTCTACGACTTTGAGGATCGGGATAGACGTAAGGGAACTTCATATTACCTAATGCTTCAAAAACCTAAAGAGAGCATCATGAAAAAACATTAAAGGATCATACTTTAGTATGTGAGTGAAGGAGGGATAAGATAGGACTTGCCTCAGGAGGAGGACCATAAGGGTTCTCGTTAGCATCTAGCTTGACGATATCCTCAGGCTTTCTTCCTAATTGAGCAGACAGGACCTAATTGCAAACACACATTGCATGAATCCTATCCAATCAAATCATCTGAGAAGTTGCAAGTAGCATTACCTCAAAGGGTAAGATTGGCTGATAAGCAGCTAGTTGTCTCAAGTGTGGACGGATAAAAGAGTCTCCCATGGTTGTTAAGTTCTTACAATGAACTCTAGTGATGTTTCTCCTCAAAGGTTGAGACTTTCGTAGAATGTAAGACGATGGAGGGCCCTGAACATCGAGCACACCCATCAGTTTTTATTTGTTCTGCGTAGGCAAACGAGGAGAGTGAGATCAGTTTAGTTTATCGATTTTCACCGGTCAAAGATGGAATCTTTGAAGTACATACCTGAGGGTTGTCACTTGTCAGATAGGAGGAGGAGCAAAATCGAGTCAACGAGAGCAGATGCGTCACGGAGAGACTGAAAGCAGACAAAAGCTTCAATTTTTTCAATGACCCGACCCACTTGCGATTCGCGGGTTGTGATCATTTAAGTTCTGAAGAGTCAGATGGACTGAGAAATTCGGAGCCGGTTTAGGGAAACCCGAAGATGAATTCTAACCTGGCTTTGAAGATTCGCGATTGGGACTTGGGAATGGTCACTAGAGAGAGTCGGAGAGTAGGTTAAAGGAATCGGGCGGGTCGATTTCTTAACTTTTTGAGTGGTGACGAAAATAACGGGATGAATAAGTTATTTTTATTTCAAAAGTTATTTCTACATAAATATTTTATTACTATTTAAAAAATATATATTTATTTCATGTTTTCTTTACATTTTGTTCCTCTTCACTCTTTTTGATTTTATTTCTACTGGTCTTTGAATAATCAAATTTTATATTATAATTATACAAAATGTAATTTAAATCTATATTAGAAAACACTAGTAATTATAAAAATATAATATACTAGTGTTACTCCCGTGCATAAACGCGCACATGCTCAAATCTCCTATATTTTAATTATTTTATCCTAATTTTAAGTTTAACTAATTACTATTTTTACACATAAAGAACCATATGTGATATTGAAGCAAATCTGCTGAAACGGTTTTGCAGAATATTTGATGTTCTAAAAATGTATAGGCTCATATATATGTCTGTAAGCATTTTATGTTATCGTAGTTGAGATATATACATCACATGAAATAGTTAAAAGAACTATATTTGATCCATTCGATTTTTATGTACATCTTTTGAAAATATAATTTTCATACAGTATTGTTTTTTATTTTGAATATATTACTATAAGTAATTTGAAAAACAATAAAATTATGAAAAATTATGACATAGGAAAAATCATTTATTCAAAATGATGATAGCAGGAATTGAGATATCTCTTCACTATTTTTCTATGGCGTTCTTCATCTAAGCTCCACAAATCCCGGAATATTTTTAATGGCTGCAAGTATTCACTACAAGAAAACGTGCCCATAACAACGAACATTTACGACGAAAATATTTCGTCGTAAATTTACATGGTGTTTACAACGCAGTTACGAGGAATCCAATTTTCGTCGTAAACGCCATGTAAATTTACGACGAATAGTTTTCGTCGTAAAATTCATGTAAGTTTACGACGAATGTACGTGGAATGAGAAATACGTCGTAATCATTACATCGACATTACAACGAAACATGTTACCGTTATATTTAGGCGAAAACGTGTATTCAATGTGCTTTAGCTTACCTAATTTCGTCGTAAAGTCGTTGTAAATATTATGTTAAAACCATATAAAATCCATGTAAAATATTCCTTGTAAAATCGTTGTTATATTTCAACTACCCAACTCGAAAATTTCTCTATATATATGTCATTTCCCACAACTCTCTTCCTCACAACACACAAACGGGAGAAAAAAATCCGAAAAAAAAATAAGAAAAAAAAGATTTCAAAAAAAAATCTAAGAAAAAAATGGATGGTGGCGGTAGTATTTACGAGTTACGGAGTTGGATGTATTTGCACAAAGATTCCGACGGGAGGGTGACGAACGCATTTCTGAGCGGCCTAGAGACATTCATGCACCAGGCGGGCTGTACACCGATCACACATGAAAGCGGTAAGATGTTCTGCCCCTGTCGAAAATGCAAGAATTCAAAATTTGCACGTAGTGAAACTGTATGGAAGCATTTAGTAAACAGAGGATTTACACCACAGTACTACATTTGGTATCAACAT
>NC_027749.1:20908482-20908789 GCF_000695525.1 Brassica oleracea var. oleracea | reverse complement strand
AGTTGGAGAAAGAGCACAAAGTAGTAGAGAAGAGATATGATGTTAGATGATATGTGACTTTGGGGTTTAGGGATTTCATTCTCGGTGTTTAGGGTTAAGCTTTGTAAAATCACCGTAAATGGTTATCTATTCCACGTAATTTCGTCGTAAATGGAAAAACGTGGGCCTGGTAAATTCGTCGTAAACGTGGGCCTGGTAAATTCGTCGTAAACCGACGTTTCGACGTAATTTCGTCGTAAATCGAAAAACGCGGGCCTGGTAACTTCGTCGTAAATGAAAAAACGCGGGCCTGGTAACTTCGTCGTAA
>NC_027749.1:20902147-20907427 GCF_000695525.1 Brassica oleracea var. oleracea | reverse complement strand
TTTACGACGAAACCTCCGTTACGACGGACGTTTAACAACGAAACGTCTTTCGACGTTAATTCGTCGTGACACCCCGTTTACGACGAATTTACAACCAATACTGCCCTAGTAAAAAATATGTTTTCTTGTAGTGATTCTCCTTCTTTTATCTCTATTTTGTTTCTTGTTAAATATTGACACACCTTTTTCACTATTTTATAGTCATCCTTGATCTAGTTATTGTTACAAATAATGCTTTCAAAACGTAAATTCTCCCATATCGATTAGATTTCCAGTCACACAATTAAATTTAAATTAGAGTTTATAGCTTCTGTGTTAAAACAATGTTTTCGATATTTGATGCAGATGACTTTGGATTTCAAGAGAACAAAAAATCTATCACTATAACTAAAATCACTGAATTAAAGTATAACCAAAGTTTTCCTAATGTTAACATAAGAACAAATTTGTGTAATTAAAATACTTATACAACTAAAAATATAAACATCTCAGGAGTCTACAACCTATTTTTAGAAAATAAACTACTATTTACCTAAATACTCATCAACTTCATACGAAACATAATTTTAGAAATCAAAGTGTGTGTACCTTTTTATCCACAAATCCGAGAGACCAGTACTCTAATTTTCCATTCTTTTGAGTTGAGCTGGGAAATAGCATGATATTCCAGTAGCATCTTCAACCTACAACAAAAAGACAGAAATGATTATGTATTAGAGGATAAGAAAAGAATTATTCTAAGAAAATTGATAGAAAAGCATAAACCTACGGAAGAGCTTTTTGGTTACACTCAAATTCATGTGTAGCTTCTTTATGAATTTTTTTCACATTTGTTCTCACCATTTATAGCAAAGACGTAAAAGAACGTAATTGTTTCTGCACGGTAAACGTAATTCTTCATAAAACGTGAACTTTGTATTATTGTTGCAGGAAAACTTAAGAATGATAACAATGTAACACTTACTTTTTCCTTTTGATGACGTGTTGTAGAGTGTAGACGCGATGCAACAATGCAGTGAGTGTTTGTTCTATGTAAAGCTTAGCCCTGAGTACAATTTAGAGAAAATTTGATCTTGAACGCCATGTGTCCTCTAATGATTTCGTAGATACAATTTAGAGAAGACAATAATTTAATTTATATTAGAGATGAAGAAAACAGTTTTATACAAAAAAAAAACAGTTTTAAAATATGTAAGTTAACGTGGAGTGAGCTTTTGAGAAAAAAATAGGAATATAGGTAGTTGAATATTTGGATTGTAGAAATATAGAAAATAAAATTATTGCTTTTTAAATTCTTTTTAAAACTTTTGCCAAGTGTCAAAATTTTTTAATTGTTTTCTAAAATTTTCCACATGGCAGTATCTGATTCGCTAGGCGACTTGCGCTTTAGTATATAAAAAATTATATAACTGAGAAATTTTTTGAGATATTCTTTATATTAATTAATGTAATTTTACCTTAAAACTATATGATAAAGTTGCATACTTTTCTTTTGTTGAAATGTTAAATTTATTTATCATAAGAAAAAATGTTTATGATACAGAAAGATTTGAAATATTGCAAAATCTAATGACATACACTTAGGCGCAAAGGATATTGCAATTAAGTTGTTCTTATCATCATGGTGTCGTAAAAGGCCATGTTTTTGGAGCGAAAGAGGAGAGTCTATTCATGATCATCTTATCGATCATGCGAGTGAGCTCTTGGATACTGCAAGAGAGACTGTTATAATTCCGACTGTTTCATTCATGCCTAATACTGTGAATTACAGCATGGATGGAAATAGAAGAAGGAAGTATGTAATAGTTGCTGATCGACGACGAGAGATAGGAGCATTGTGTTGGTGATGCTCCAGTCAGGGTTTTGTTCTTGGTAGAAATGAATCTGTTGTCTTTGTCCAAACCGTATAGATGTCTGGACAGGGAAAGAATAAGTGATTCTTCGTTTCCTGCAGCTCACCACAGAAGCGGCAAAGTTGATGCTCACCCCAAGTTTGTGTGTGATCACTTGTAGAAATGAGGTATGTCTTGCGGGAACAAAATCAACTCATTCCATGTCACCATGAGGTTTCTCACTCGCACTTGATCCCATGTGAAAGAAGAACCAAACCAATACAAGTTGTAGAGGGTGAATTCGACCATCCCTCAAGGTCCGAAGAATAGACGGCCAGATCCACGTAGGACGAAACAACGGCTCGGTGTGGTGGCTCAAAGCGCGTGTCTCTCGGCGTAACATGAGAGAGCTTTTGGTCGATTCCTCGGCTAAGCGTCCCCGACTAAACGGCTCCCCGAGACAGCATGGGCTTCTCGGCCCAGCGAGTTAAAAGCCCACGAAGACGATGCAAATTAGGTCATGGGAGAGCACGAGGTTAGTTATATAAGGTGAGGGAGATGTAACGTAAGGGGGATCCGAAATCACTGATACACACTAGGCGGCTAGATTAGGGTTTTACCTTTGTTATCTCGCCTTGTTGTATCTCTCCGGTAAAGCCTTTGAGGCTCCGGTACCTTTCTTTTCACGCATTTCCTTTCCTTGTAACCGACGAAATGTTTTTCTGACCATTAATAAGACGTCTTTGCTTAAACCCACTTCTAAAACCGAACGTTCTCTCGTTCTATACCGTTTTCCGATCAAACAGTTGGCGCCCACCGTGGGGCCTTTAGCAAAGTAACGTCGACAAGATGGTGATGAGTAATGACGGCTCTTCCTCTGGAGAAGAGCGTGAAGCTCCTGAAGTAACGCTGGCGTGCTTCCCTGTGACTCCGACGCCACTTCCACCTGCTTCCATAGAAGCTATCATGGTGCGCCTTGCGCAGCAAGATGCAGCCCAGAAAGCGGCGACAGACCAAATCGCGGCGCTCGCAAAGATCTTAGCTCCTCTCGCTGCGAACGTGGAAGCCTCGACGGCGCAATACCCAAGACATCTGGGATCTTTAGCAAAGTAACGTCGACAAGATGGCGACGAGTAACGACGGCTCTTCCTCTGGAGAAGAGCGTGAAGCTCCTGAAGTAACGCCGGCGTCCTTCCCTGTGACTCCGACGCCACTTCCACCTGCTTCCATAGAAGCTATCATGGCGTGCCTTGTGCAGCAAGATGCAGCCCAGAGTGTGGCGACAGACCAAATCGCGGCGCTCGCAAAGATCTTAGCTCTTCTCGCTGCGAACGTGGAAGCCTCGACGGCGCAATACCGAAGACATCTGTTTAGCACAGAGAGAGCGACTGGCGAAGCACCGACGCAAGCTGCCGACCAAGACGTCGACGACGACGAGGCCCAAACCCCTGGGGGTCTTAACGCGCAAACAATAAACATAAACGAGCTCGCCGCGTTGAAACAGTCGGTTCTCGATATAAACTCCAACTTTCATCACGTAACTACGTCCGCTCCCCAGATCGAGCGGGTCCTCGCAGAGTCTCTCCGGACACCGTTCACTGAGAAAATAACGAAGGTTCGCCTCCGAAAGATGGAAAAGCTCCGCCTTCCGACCTTCGACGGTGTTTCCGACCCTTCTTCTCATGTTACATCTTTCAATATCGCGATGCGACGCGCGAACCTTTCTGATGAAGAAAAAGATGCTGGTTTTTGTCAACTTTTTGTCGAAACCCTAGAGGGCATCGCTCTTAACTGGTTCACCGGCCTTCAGGAGAACTCCGTCGATAGTTTTCACGACCTCTCAATGGCTTTCCTCAAAAATTACATGTTCACTCGACAGGAGGCCCCCGCCACGGATCTCTGGAATCTCAACCATGCAAACGGGCAAAGCTTGAGGGATTTTATGGAAAAGTTCAAATCTATTGTCTCGAAAGTCGACGTACTGAGGCCACCGCCACAGATCTCTGGAATCTCAACCATACAAACGAGCAAAGCTTGAGGGATTTTATGGAAAAGTTCAAATCAATTGTCTCAAAAGTCGACGTACTGGACCACATAGCCGTGGAGTCATTGATGAACACCCTCCATATTAAGTCGCCATTCCGGGCTGAC
This sequence comes from Brassica oleracea var. oleracea, assembly GCF_000695525.1. Lineage (NCBI taxonomy): Eukaryota > Viridiplantae > Streptophyta > Magnoliopsida > Brassicales > Brassicaceae > Brassica > Brassica oleracea. The sequence continues at coordinate 20,903,444 of NC_027749.1, read as the reverse complement.
CTCTACCGACACCCAACGAGATCGGTACAGGATGCAATCACTCGATCCAACAACTTCATTCGAATGGAGGAGGATACCAGAGCTAGGGCGGCAAAAGAAGCAGCGGGAAAACAGACTCCCGCCCGGACGAACGACGCTCGTCATGAACCACGCCAACATTCTACAGGTGGCAAGCCCAACCAGAAGAAGGGTTATATGAACGCTGTGGACGATGGAGAACCCTCAGGCTCCGCCATTGTGGTGCGAGAGAAGGGATGGAATCATTGGGAGCGAGACACCAACCAGCAGAAGTCTAGATCTCCCGAACCAACAAGCTCAAGTATTACGGAGCCGAGCAAATGGTGTTCTTATCATGAAGTCAAATCACACGACACAAAGGATTGCAAAGTTCTTTACGGACATTTCCTCAAGTCCATCGAAAGTGGGAAAATCAAGATAGAATCTCCTCCGCAAAAAGCCGAAAAACAATAAGAGTTGGAGCAAAAACAAAGAGAAGAAGACTCAGAAGTCTCAAGCAAAAGCCCCTCAAAAAGAAGAGCAAGCTAATCCAGAGCGAGCCACAGTAAACAATCTCAACCTCGAAGGTGAATCAATTGATGAAGAACCACCTAAGAACCGGCAACGGGTGGAAATGATACTCCCTCGACAGGCTGATTCCTCGGATGACGAAATTCCGCCGGTACCGAGGGACTTGCGCAAAAAATTGGGCAGAAAAACGGATTCCAAGGACTTACGCACCTTTCTGAAGCGGAAGGCCGAAATGGTACAAAAGAACGAGGTGGACCTCAGGACGACCCTTGACGAGTCTAAAGCAAGAAAGATTACCCGCATCGGAGCTGCTCCACACCTTCAACCTCAACTCGCAGATTTACGTGAGCAGATCAACTCCAAAGCCGAAGACTTGCGCGTCAAGCTTAGTCAGCCCAAGAAACATGATTTACGACCGTGCCTCGAAGCGAAACGACAACCGCAACGAGAATTGATGAAAGCTACGAACACCCCACGCCTCAACGTCATAATGGGTGGTTCATCTCCTTGCGGGGACTCGGTAAGAGCAGTTAAAGATTATAGACGACAAGCCGTCACCGCCCAAAAGTGGCCTTCGCAAGTCGAAGCAGACCATCGAATCTCCTTCTCGGTGGCCGACACTCACGGCATCAGCATGCGGCATAATGACCCGCTCCTAATCGATATTGGAATTGGCGAATGCCAGGTCACAAAGGTTCTCGTTGACACGGGCAGCTCAGTCGACCTTATCTTTCGGGACACGCTCGACAAAATGGGGATCGACCTACGT
>NC_027749.1:20880418-20902047 GCF_000695525.1 Brassica oleracea var. oleracea | reverse complement strand
AGGTGATGTGACCCGCACTGTTAAGTTCTCTGTTATCCGGGCTAAGGCCCCCTACAACGCAATCCTCGGTACGCCTTGGTTACACTCTATGAAATCCATTCCCTCCACCTATCACCAATGCGTTAAGTTTCCTGGGAAAGATGGAACGACGCAGACGATCCGCGGGGATCAACGGGCTGCGAGAGAGCTACTTGTCGCCGCGGTCAAGCTACAACAATCACCTTCTCTCGTCAACGCGGTCACCAAACCAATACATAAGATCTACCCTCAGAAGGAAGAAATCCGCGAGGTTCCCATTGATGAAGCTGACCCATCGAAGGTCGTGCGCATTGGCGCTTATCTCTCTGACGAAATGAAGTCACTAATCATTTCTTTCCTCAAAAAGAATGCCTCAACCTTTGCATGGGTAACTTCTGATATGAAAGGAATCGACCCCGCAATAGCATCTCACGAATTAAACGTTGATCCGATGTTCAAGCCTATTCGACAGAAGAGGCGGAAGCTCGGACCCGAACGGTCCAAACCAGTGATTGAGGAAGTTGACAGGTTGCTCGACGCAGGTTTCATCGCCGAGGTACGGTACCCAGAGTGGCTAGCTAACCCTGTCGTCGTAAAAAAGAAAAACGGGAAGTGGCACATTTGTGTTGACTTCAGGGATTTGAACAAAGCCTGTCCAAAAGACAGCTACCCTCTCCCGCATATCGACCGTCTGGTAGAGTCGACTGCCGGCAATGAGCTCCTAACCTTTACGAACAGAGGGACGTATTGCTACAAGGTCATGTCTTTCGGCCTAAAGAACGCATGAGCGACTTACCAGCGTCTGGTCAATAGAATGTTTGCCGACAAACTTGGCAACACTATGGAAGTTTACATCGATGATATGCTCGTAAAATCACTTCGCGCCAAGGACCATCTCGACCATTTGCGAGACTGCTTCAAAACGCTGAACGAGTACGGGATGAAGCTCAACCCGGCGAAGTGCACCTTTGGCGTCACGTCTGGAGAGTTCCTAGGTTACATTAATACCCAGCGAGGCATCGAAGCAAACCCAAAACATATAACGGCAATCCTCGATCTCCCTAGACCAAAGAACACCCGCGAGGTTCAGCGTTTAACCGGAAGGATTGAGGCACTAAACAGGTTCATCTCAAGATCCGCAGACAAGTGCCTCCCGTTCTATGAACTCCTGCGGGAAAATAAGAGATTCGTCTAGGACAAAAAATGTGAGGAAGTCTTCAATCAGCTCAAGCATTACCTCATGAAACCTCCTGTTCTGTCGAAGCCCGAGGTCGGGGACACTCTATCTATATACATTGTCGTCACCTCCTCGGCAGTTAGCAGCGTCCTAATACGAGAAGACCGTGGCGAACAGAATCATATTTTCTACATCAGCAAGCGAATGACGGAACCAGAAACGAGATACCCAACCTTAGAAAAGATGGCCCTCGCCATCATCACTTCGGTAAGAAAACTCCGACCTTATTTCCAGTCGCACACTATCGAGGTACTCTCCAATCATCCCCTTAGGACGGTAATGCAAGAACCGCACAGCAACTAAGTCGCAAGTTCTTGCTGATTTCCTGATCGAGCTATCGCCGGAGCTAGAACAAGATCTCGTGCTGCCAAGTCTGAACTGGATATTGCACGTAGATGGTTCATCCACGAACATAGGTTTAGGGGCAGGAATACAACTCCAGTCACCAACAGGCGAACTAATCCGACAGTCGTTCAGTTTTGATTTTGCGGCGTCCAACAACGAAGCCGAATACGAGTCTCTCATCGCAGGCCTTCGTCTCGCTAAAGCAGTAAAGGTTAAACGAGTCAGCGCATACTGTGACTCCCAACTCGTGGTGAGTCAATTTCTCGGTGACTATGACGTCAGGAACGATAGGATGGATAATACGAGTCTCTCATCGCAGGCCTTCGTCTCGCTAAAGCAGTAAAGGTTAAACGAGTCAGCGCATACTGTGACTCCCAACTCGTGGTGAGTCAATTTCTCGGTGACTATGACGTCAGGAACGATAGGATGGATGCCTACTTGAAACTCGTCAAAGATCTTACACAAGACTTCGAATTCTTCGAGCTCACGAAAGTCCCTCGCTGAGAGAACGTATGTGCGGATGCACTCGCATCCCTTGGAAGTAAACTACACGATCAGGTGAAAAGGACAATCCCGATACATAGGATCGAGAAGCCAAGCATCAGCCCAATGACAAAACAGCTTGCCATCGCAGCATCTATCACCGATGTCATGGACATCGACGAAGGGGAACCCCGCACAACGGATGGTCAACTTGATGATTGGCGAACGGAATTCATCGTTTACCTATCCGACGGCATATTACGCACAGAGAAATGAGAAGCAAGACGACTCAAAAGATGCAGTGCACATTACATCGTCATGGACGGAACACTCCATCGATGGACTGCAAAAAAAGTACTTCGATGTATCTTTGGGGACGAAACAAGGCTGGTCATGGCCGAAACACATGAAGGAGCAGCAGGCAATCATTCGGGAGGACGAGCTCTCGCACTAAAAGTAAAAAGCCTCGGTTTCTATTGGCCAACAATGAACGCGGATTGCGAATCCTATGTTAAGAAATGCGACAAGTGCCAGCGACACGCTTCCACCATACACAGCCCGACGGAATTTCTCCATACCTTGACGGCGCCATACCCCTTCATGCGATGGGGAATGGATATCATCGGGCCAATGCCGAGCTCTCGACAGAAGAGATTCATCCTAGTCTTAACAGATTACTTTACTAAATGGGTAGAAGCAAAAGCCTACGCCAGCATTACCGACAAGGAGGTGCAGAAGTTTGTTTGGAAAAACATCATCTGCAGGCACGGGCTCCCATATGAGATAGTCACGGACAACGGATCCCAATTTATCTCCTACAACTTCAAAGAGTTCTGCGACAGATGGAGAATTCGACTCAACATGTCCACACCGAGAAACCCACAGAGCAACGGTAAAGCCGAGTCCACAAACAAGACAATCATCGACGGACTCAAGAAACGACTTGACTTGAAGAAGGGTTGTTGGGCCGATGAACTGGATGGGGTCCTCTGGTCCCATAGAACAACACCTCGCGGAGCAACGAAAGCCACCCCCTTCTCGATGGCCTGTGGAGTCGAAGCAATGACACCTGCTGAGGTAAACGTGACGAGTTTACGCCGTTCCAAAATGCCGCAGAACGTCGAACTTAACCAAGATATGCTCCTTGATGCACCGGATGATATAGAAGAAAGACACGACCAAGCGCTGCTTCGTATCCAAAACTATCATCACCAGATCGAAAGCTACTACAACAAGAAGGTTAAGTCCCGCCCCCTCGAATTGGGAAATCTGGTCCTCCGGAAGGTGTTCGAAAACACTAAGGAATGGAAGGCCGGAAAACTCGGAGCCAACTGGGAAGGACCCTACAAGATCATCGAGGTCGTAAAACCCGGAGTCTACCACCTCGAAACTTCAACTGACGAAGCGGTGCCGCGAGCCTGGAACTCAAAGCACCTCCAACTCTTCCACAACTAAAAGCACCAAGAGCAGATGAACGACCAACGGTCACATTCACATATTTAAAAAAAAAAAAAAAAAAAAAAAAAAAAAAAAAAAAAAAAAAAAAAAAAAACTACGAATGGTTTGATCCTCTACAAAGGAGGTAGGTACGTAGGCAGCCTTAACGGGTCCAGATGTAACCAAAAAAAAAACACAGTTCCCCGAGAAGTCGCGCCATCCATACGATGCCTACATGAGTTCGCCCCGGCATCTCGAGACAAACGTACCGGCACTCACACCCCACAGTCGAGTATGTCCTGATCAGACACATACTCGCGGGAATCAGGTCGTATCACAGTATTCACTGATACATCCGAAATGATGACTCCTATCCATTTCATAATTTGCTAAGTAAGGTTTGGCCGACCGAACGCTTAGAAATTACTTTGAGATCGAGTTAGGAACCGTTGTCATTTAAAAATTATCTTTTACGGTCTAAAGTTATCCTATTTTGACTCGTATCTAATCGACATACGACATCAAGCAAACGAGGAAACTTGACAAACGACCAAATGATACCCGACCACGATTCGCAGGCCGTACGAGCCAACGTCGAAAAACGACTATATCACTGTCTCGATACGGCGTGAATCACATACTCTATAATCGTTTGCGGTCAAAACATCTACTGAGTTTCCTAAAAATCAGCGCAAAACATACACCTTTTCGGACCGCAACTCCCTGAGTTATCGAATGCTCAAGAAGCAAGATAAATAAGGCGGAATTCGTAAACAAGAAGAAATAGATAATGTCTTAAACAAACAAAAGACCACGCTGGGTCAAGTCATACTACATTAAAAAAAAAAGCAAGGTTTTTCAAACTAAAAAGAAAAAAAAAACAGAGTCATTCCTCAGGATCTTTGGCATGTTCCTGCGCTACGGAATCACCATCGAGAGACGGTTCAGGAAGGTTGGTGCACACGGGTTGATCCGCGTCGACGCTCTCAACACGAGCGGTCGCCTCGCTCCCACGAGCCTCAAGCTGATTCTCGGAGGGGTTAGCTTGGGAACCAGTCATCTCTCCACTCTGCTCTTTGTCGACCTTCTCGCCGGCGTCACCCTTGTCCGATTCTCGACCCCGACCATCCTTTGAATTAGAAACGGAGGGGTCGGAGATCTCAAGAACATTGTTCCCATCCTGGTTCCCAACAGATTTTACTCCCTCATCAACGGCTTGAGAGTCGAGAGCCGGAGCGTCAGTCTTTGACGAATCATCTCCCACAGAACGAGAGGGAGCAGTCGAGGTTCCAGGACGATTAGCAGTACTTTGGAGAACTCTAGCAGTCCTCGGATCGATCAAGCGTATGTTGGACACATGCGGATCGAGACCCACGAAAGTTCGCGTGTCGACGAACTGAGAGTCGAGGCGAAGTGGAGAAATGACCAAATCAGTCTCTGGGATCAAGCTTCAAGGCTTCCTCTTCGAACTGTTTCTCTCGGGCTGCGAACATGTCAATGGTCTCTTGAGGGATGTCGCGACCACTAGCCTTTAGAGCCTCGAGGCAGTTCTTAGTCCCGAACGCCTGACTTTGAAGCAACTGCGCCGTGTCGAAAGGTCCACAGCGAGGCCACCATTCGCGCAGATTCCCGAAATGCTTGTTGGATTTCGTAATCATCTCGGTCTCGACCCTCACCCTTTCCTTCGTAACCTCGTGAACACGCGAGTCCCTAAGGTGGTCCAGTTCTTTCTTATACTCCGCGACCTTGATTCCCATCTCTTCCATAAAATTGGCCTTCCGCAGCTCCAGAGCCTCGATAGTAGAACGAGCAACCGAAAGGTTCTCCTCAGCTCCATAAGCTCGTTCCTTCTGAGCTTTCCTCCGAGCAACCGCGCGGTCTCGCTTCTCGGCCATCCTCTCGAACTTCCCTTGCTAAAATTGGCCTTCCGCAGCTCCAGAGCCTCGATAGTAGAACGAGCAACCGAAAGGTTCTCCTCAGCTCCATAAGCTCGTTCCTTCTGAGCTTTCCTCCGAGCAACCGCGCGGTCTCGCTTCTCGGCCATCCTCTCGAACTTCCCTTGCTATTCCGCCTTCTTTCGGCGGAGAAGTCTACTCTTGCTCGCCACTGTCTTCTTCAGCTTCTCTGACTCAGCAAGCGCTTCTTTCAGCGCAGAGTCATATTTCTCAACGACGAAGTTCGAAACCTCGTCGCACTGCAAGACACGAAAACCAAAACATTTAAGCAACAAAATAAGTATCTAAGGGAAGAGACGAAAGATCTGAAGGAGAGTCTTACCAACAACTTGGTGCGAGCAGCATCAACATACTCATCCTGAAAGATCAGGTCAGCAACTGGCGGAAAGGGCTTTGGGCCGCACTTGATCTGACTAACCAGTTCCGCGCATCTGTGCGGAGCGTAGACGAGAGGAGTTGCCCCGTCATACTCGAATGAAACACGGTCAGGAAACTCGACTCTCATAGTCTTCCTGACGACCGGAATACCACCAGTCGACGAACCGGGGACCGACTCCCCAGGGTTCGATGGAACAGCAACAGAGGGAACCTGGCGCTTGGTCGTCCCCTGCTCCCCAGTTTGCTTCGACCTTTTCTTCTGAAGCGGAACCTCGGGCGAGACGTTCTGAGGTTCATCCGCTAGGTCCAAGTTAAGAGTGGGCCCGTCAGTCGGATCAGATGGAGCAGAGGAGCAAGCAACTTTGGTACCTTGATTCGTGACGTTCCCCTCCAAAGATGGTCGCTTCTTCTTCTTTCTCTTCTTCGTCGACGGTTCCGCAGCCTCCGAACGATCACCTTCTTCTGGAAGAGTCTCGAGATCATCATTTACAGAAGGCTCATCACGAGACCTTTTCTTGCTCTTCTTCTTAGGAGCAGCGGCAACAACACCAGGCGAGGATTCGCGATGGTCAAGACTCGCGAGGGTCATGTCATTAGCCACTAACTCATTAGAGGTACCGACGGCTCAGCATTTGACAAGCCAAGCTCTGCTGCCATCATAGCACTCAGATCCGGAAGGCCCCTCATCCTCCTTGCTGCGTTGATCTTCTTCTGCTCTTCCTTGGTGAACAGCGAGATCTGTCTCTTGGTCTTGTTAGCCGAGGGAAGGTAACTCGAATCCCAATCCCCTGCAAAGGATATACGGAAAGAAAAGACTCATTTACCAAGGAAAGAGTAAAAGTCCATGATGGAACAAGGAAAAGAATGGGTTTACTCTTGGAAATACGATCGATCAAACTGCGGACCCTTTCCCAAGAAATATTTTCCCCGTGCTCTTGAGCGAGTCTCGCGACAGCACGAGCGCCCACAAGAAACTCTTCCGGATATTCGCGAGAAGTCGGATGGTCAGCTGCAAAGAAAAAAGACAACGAAAATAAAAGGCAGTCAGTATACGAAGAAATGATACGAGTTAACGAAGGTGTTCTACCAAGCAAAGTGTTCCATAAGACACGGTAGTCATCGTCTGGAGGATCCTCGAAGGCAGAATCATCGCATTTAATGAAGAAATAAGACCTCTGCCAATCGAGCGTCTTATTAGGATGCCCCCTATCACATTGTAGCTTGGTCGCATTTTTATCAATAGAAGGCCATCATCCAACGAATTGACGGACGTCAACTCTTCGAAGGCATGAACGCTCAGCGAGACATCGATCTCGACAGCCATAACCATCAAAGCAACCGCAATACGCCATGAACCGCTCAAAAACTGACTTATCGCTGCGTCTCGGCGCCTCGCATATGCTGTGACTAGTCGAGGAATTGGGAACCAAAGCTTTGTATCGTCTCGAAAATAGGATTCGTAGACGCATTGATACCCGACTGGCGGTGACCAAGGCCTTTGGCTTGCCGAGGGAAAACCCCTAATCTACGACGTTCCCTCAGGAGCCTCTTCACGCTGTTAGGAGTTGACTGTGTCTTCGTGACGTTCTCCCAAGCCTGACCACTCACATCTGGAGAGCGCAGGAACTCGGGAGCTATCGAGGAAGAGAGAGAAAGTACCTGTATAACGCGGAGAAGAATAGAGAGAATGAGAAGCGGGCAAGTATTTATAGGGGAGAGATGGGGGGCTTCCCCGAGGCGTCATCATTTGATCTACATGGGCCTACGTGGGCCTAGGAACAGTATTTGGCCGCCGAAGAAATCGAAGCGTCGTTTCGACTTCCCGTAATAACCGGCTTCAACTCCGAGTCGAACCAATGGTTGGGATAGAATCGGATCTAACCAAACCAAAACTGGTTTGGCTAAGATTTGATTAAACCGCCTGACAAAGAAAAAATACTTAACGATGCCTCGTGATGCCTGATCTGATGATGTGCCTTCAAGACGACCCATCTGTTCTTCCAAACCATTAACCTTCTAAATTCATCAAGTTCAACAGGACGTTCATCTCGATGAACTGGGGGGACTTACTGTAGAGGGTGAATTCAACCATCCCTCAAGGCCCGAAGAACAGACGGCCCAGTCCACGTAGGACGAAACAACGGCTCGGCGTGGTGGCTCAAAGCGCGTGTCTCTCGGCGTAACATGAGAGAGCTTTTGGTTGATTCCTCGGCTAAGCGTCACCGACTAAACGGCTCCCCGAGACAGCATGGGCTTCTCGGCCCAGCGAGTTAGAAGCCCACGAAGACGATGCAAACTAGGTCATGGGAGAGCACGAGGTTAGTTATATAAGGTGAGGGAGATGTAACGTAAAGGGGATCCGAAATCACTGATACACACTGGGCGGCTAGATTAGGGTTTTACCTTTGTTATCTCGCCTTGTTGTATCTCTCCGGTAAAGCCTTCGAGGCTCCGATACCTTTCCTTTCACGCATTTCCTTTCCTTATAATCGACGAAACGTTCTTCCGACCATTAATAAGACGTCTTTGCTTAAACCCACTTCTAAAACCGAACGTTCTCTCGTTCTATACCGTTTTCCGATCAAACACAAGTCTTGTTCCCTGTGCAATCGATGATAAGAAAAAAAAGTACATGAGATGAGGCTATATTCTTCTGTATATAAACTAATATAGTTATCATGCAAATTAACACATTAATAACAGATTAGTTTTTGGTTCTCTTCCCATCTCGCATCGATTCTGGAAAAATCTCAATTATAGTTTTTGATTCTTGAATATGATGCATGGCCATCGCGAAAGAATAAAAGACATATATGGTCATATCTTCCTTGTATAAAGGTTTTTACTATATGTACTTCAATTTTATTTGCATATACGAAGGAAGTGATACACTTCAATTTGGTGATGTATCACTCTTGTTTTGTTATATATACTGCTATTGTGTCATTGTGTGTCTTTATCTTGTATCATCAAAATCTGTATCAAATGATCGTATATTTGTATCTCACAGATTAGAGAAATTACTTGAAACGGTATGCAATCTTTCGGATTAGACATTTATTAGTGATACAAAATATCGCATAGAAAAGGCAAAGTATGGCATAGAATGCTTCAAATAGAACTAATGTATTCTGGCGGTAAAATCATAATAACCAAACTTAATGCAAGCTTTATAAAATTTACCTTTATGTGAAACAAAAAAAAAAAAAAATACTATTAGCTATTTGAACCCTCTTATTCTAACCCTCTTCTATTTTTTTACCTTATAAATTCATTTGTTTTGCTTTTTTTTTTGAGACAATTAAAGTATCAATCTCCACAAAAGACACGTAGCTTTTGAATTCTACAGAAGAACCCCTCAATTCAAAGTTATGAGAGCATTCACCGCGGATGAGTTTTGGCCGGCGATCTCTGAGACGAACTTCGTAAAACAAGAAGCTTCTTCAAAACCCTCATCAACACCAACACGTTCGGACTTTTCTTCTTCTTCTTCTGCTTCGTTAACTTCATCCCGCATCCCACGGCCACGGCGGAACTCTCGTCGATTAACAAAGACGATTTCTTCTCTCCACCATCTCCGCTGAGCTCGTTCCTAAGACTCTGGCTTCTCCTCGGGGGCAGTTCTTCGTTAAGATCTTCCCACAACATATCCATTTTCTCCTCTGCTTTATCTGTCCAAAGACTTCTCCTTCTTTCCACATAAGAGAAGCTCTTCGACAGATCGTTATCACCGTCCCTTCCGATGACTGGTCTCGCCCAACCTCTCTCTGGCGAGGGTTTCCACAGTGGAGGTGAACCGATGCCGGAAACTCGGGAAGCGAGCAATGGAAAACTAAATTCTTCGGAACACACTCTGTTCAGAGCCATTTTTCTAGGATCAAGAAACAAGAAAGTAGAAAGGAGAAGAGGACCAATGAGATAGATAGGACACACAGTTCGTGTTTTGTTGGACTCGTTGCTCTGTTTTTTTTTTCCTTCTCTGTTAGTTTTATAGTTCAACTGCTACAATAAGTTTCTCTTCTCTTTTCTTCTTGTGATAATAAGGAAGATCTTTTCATATGGGCTGAGCATATTTATTTACTATTTTTAGACAATTAATTTCTCAATTAGTCGACTCTAATTTTCCGTTTTAGCTAGTTTACACTTTTGTAGCTTTATATGTTCAAACATTCTTCCATTTGTAATTCTAAACCGGATTTCATTTACAGAAAATGTGAAAGTTGAAAGTTTTTTTAAAGTTGAGAGATTGAATTCTGCTATATAGTTCAAGACGAATTATTTTGGTGATTAACTCTCTATAAGTTATGAGAGGGACATAATGCAGTTTTAGTTTGACATCTCATCTACAAGGAGTGATTGAGGAAAAAATGAACATAAAAAGTTGTCTCTATCTATAATCATCAATCAATGCTATAACTCCACCTCATCAAAATACTATTCCTTCAAACCATTGACTAACCATGTGATTTATAATTGTCAAAGTCTCTGTTTTCATTTTGTCAAATGGTCTAAACCAACCAACAGAGAAAAAAGATGCAAATCTTGAATTGAAAACTTTAAGTGATAACTATTTGCTTGTAAAAGACAAATTTAAGCACAACCCATGTCTGTTTTATAAAAAAAAATCTTGAAGGTCACAAAAGGGTTTATGCGTGGGTGTGTGCTAATACCGTATGTTTGAACAAGTAACAGCCTATTTACCAAGAATAAGAAAGATATGTGAGATCTCGTTCTCTTTTGCTTCTTTTTTTACTTTCCTCCATCTCCTTGAACCATCTGTATTCGTTAGGACCATGTTCATAGTAGATTGAGATAATAAAAAAAGTTGAGCCTCTCTGGCTGAGCAATAACTCTTTTAAGGTGACCGGAGAGATTCTTGGCGTCTAAGTGGAATGCCTTCTGATTCAAACCCATCCTCATCAGCATGCTTGCTTATACGCACTGGTAATATAACCGGTGAACCTGCAATAACAATTAGTTGCAAACTCTTAGAAACTCCAGAGTGATACCAAAGATTTAAGATTTATATGTACAAACCGGATGGCAATCTTTTTGTCAATCATGAATGAACTCTAGCTAGGATTATGCATATTAGTCTTCCTCATAGTCATAGCAGGTAGAGAGTATAGATTTTGTTACCCTCGACCATGTCCTTGGTTCTATGGAGAAGAAAAGTGCCTGAAAGTATTGTAACAAATCCACACATCTCTGTGACAATTTGAGTGCCATTTTGCCTATCCCAGTCCTGTTTAAGAAACAAAAAGCAGTCACTTGATTCATGTACCAAAGCAACAATCCACATACAACGGTCCATATACATTTTGTGGCGAGAGATTACCTTAAACATGATAACACTGGCCAATATAGTTAGTGATGTGAACATTACGTAGTATATAGGAGATACTATAGCTGTATTGAATGTATCAAGTGCCTGCAAGTGAAATGCAATTAGTTTAGTAACCAAGGAAAGATTATATTGAAGAAACTTGACTAATAGTTACCTTGTTTAAGTAGTTCAATTGGGTTACAACACAGGTAAGTACAACCAATGTAAATACCCAAGTTTGAGGATAAAATAATTGATTTGTTCCAGAAAATGTCAGCTTCAGTGCTATTCCAAGTGCTTTAACGCTCATTACCTGTTCACATGTTTGTAAACATCATTTTCTTTTTAATCAAAATAGGATTTGATATATAGAAATACCAGAAACAACATACCGATAATGATCCTACAAGCGAACAAATACCGATGTAGACCATTACGTTTGTCTGTCCATATTGAGGCACATAACGGAAGATGAGAAACACAGCTGCCCCAATGATTAGGCTCGCATAGAACATGAACGCTGCAACAAAACTAGACTAATGTTAGAAAATTGAATGCCATGGGGCATGACAGTCCCATCAAACAATGCACCTGGCTCTGTTGCAAGATTCCAAACTTCAAGCACAGAACCAATCTCTTGTTCTTGAGGGGCATGTAGGACGATTGTGGTGGAACCCACAACACATAAGGCGCAGCCAAGAACTCCAAAGATGTGTAGCTTCTCCAGTAGTATGATATGAGCTAAGACAGCACTGAGATTCAAAGAAAGAAAAGAGTGTAAAAGAAAAGGCAAAACATAATAGAAGAGTGAGACATGAGTAGCAAGTAATATTATCTTGCCTGATAATGATACTGAGAGCGCCTAGAGGAGTAACAAGTATAGCAGGTGCAAATGCATAAGCAGCAAAATTGGCAATCTCACCAAGTAACACTGGAAGCAGCAAAATAATAAAAAAATAAAAATAGTATCAGTAAGAAGAAGAATTAAGATAGCCAAGGACAAGGAACATGACTCACTTGTTGTCACGCCAATCCACCAAAGAGGCTCGTAAAGATAAGAGTACCCACCAACACCTACGAGTAGCAGATTAAGTTAAACTACCAAAGATACAAAACCAAAAATAACAACAATGTGGTGAAGTTCAACAGAGGGAAAGACGCAAAGCTTTGAAATTTCGTTCCCAATATATCAAATCTGTCGACAAAAGTCTCAAAAATAGAGACCAGAGCTTCTCCTAAAGCAAACTACCTGAGAAACCTCGGTCCTAAGCTATCAAAGATACAAGCTTTTTCCTCTACTTAAAGTGAAGAAATGTACCAGCCCTAGTGCCAGTGGCTCCTGCTTTCTTGAGACCTTTCTTCTTAACGATGAAGCTAGCTCCGATGAATAAGCTAGAGGAAATGGCCAGCACCAAGCCCTTTATGTTATCAGAGGACATCCCTCTATACGAATCTCTCCACCCTCCTCCTCCTCCTGATTCCGCCATTCTTCTCACCCCCCTAAAATCGAATCTTTGTATCTGTTTCTTCAAACCCAGATCGGACTTGAGATGTGAGAGATCGAAGCAGGAATTGACTTCACCGCTACTAATATCCGCTTTCTCCGGCGAGGTGGCTGAACGGAGAAGACGAGATTCGTAGATCGGAGAGTGAGATCTGGAGAGGATTGAGTGGAGGTTTTGAAGCCAAAAAGAGGAAACGCCTTTAGAGAGAAACTTAAATGACTGATGAAGACTCTCCTACCCGTCACTCTCCTGCGCCACCATTCTATTCTATTCTAATTTCTTTTCTTTTCTTTTTTACTAAGACAAATTTAATTATAATTTTGTTTCCTGATTATTTAAAGATATATTTTTTGCTGCAAGTTGTAACCGATTAATATTTTTTTTGCAAATCAAAAAGCATGATAATTCTTTGTTTGTTTTATTGTGTTTACCATACAACCCATGTCTTTGTTTATGTAAACATTATTTTCTTATCATTATTTATAACTTTGATAATAACTTATTAAAAATTTAGGTGAAGAAACTAAATACTTGATTTTTATTTTATAGCATGTAACTATGTTTTGAAATTTATAGCACCATTTTAACTGGTTAAGTGGAAATAAAACTGCTCCCAATTTACACCATATCTATGAACTTCTATTCACTAGATCACCACCACTTTATTCTAATGTTTTCTTCTTTTTTTTTGCAGTGAAATTAGAAAAATTACAAATTTACCAGGTTGTAGGCGAACTGATCAGATTATATATTTTTCAAATAATTTGTCATGGAAAAATAAATCTGTTACAGAAAATGCTTAGCTGAAGATTGGCTATTTAGTCTCGGGCTAGAATCCCTCAATGATTACATGCATACTTTTTTGTGGATGTGTATGGTTTTCATGTCCGCATATAATCTGAGCGGAACAGTCGTTGTTTTGACAATGTATGTAAATAGCAAGACGCATGCATAATCCAATCCATACGTGTTATATACGGGAACTTATTTATAAATTTTTGGTCTCGTGAAAGACGAATTTAGCAAGTGAGTCAAGCTAATTATTCAGTCAATCAGTGTCGAGTAAACGTGACAAGTTTAAATTTTTTGACCTATACTCCCTCCTTTTTTTTTAATATAAATCGTTTTAGAATTATACACACAAATTAAGAAAATCATTAATTTCTTACATTTTCTAAACAAAAACACCATTAATTATTTATCTAACCACAAATCAATCAATAATAAAATAGAAGGTATATTATCATTATAACATTAATTGTTAATAATTTTACATAGAAAACCGAAAACGTCATATAATTTGAAACATAAAATTTTTTCTAAAAATTGGATTATGCTCCTACTGCGCTTTAAGTTGGATTATTGCCTCTTCCAAGGTCATGCACTGACTGATCCTGGAGGACATGGTTCATGTTCCTCCATCCAAAAGAAGAGTTAATGGCTCAGATTACAGCCTATATATCCAATTCATTTAATTTGGATGTGTTCGGAAGTGTTTACTGATTTGCTAATCAATGAAGTCATACAACTAAACGGTTCAACCCGAATTGTGAAAAATGGATCCAAGCTCACAATTTGTACTCACCTAAATTAAATTTTTTTTTTTATCAAAACCTAAATTAATTTTAAACAAATTTTTTTAGAGAGATTATACTGTACATGATCTTTATAAGTCTATGAAAAGTACAAGCCTAGATCATGACGTAAGGTTGTCTGTCTATATAAAGCCTAGATTATAAGCCTATGCAATCGTTTGGCTACTTCAGTATATCTGTATATATATATGTTGTCTGTCTCCAATCTATGCACTATGAATTCAGCATCGTTCCATATTATTATTTTCCGCCGCATTTTATGTCGCTAATCTATGTCTTCGATTCGTTTAATATTGGTATTAACTTCGTTTGATTTAATATTGAGCGTAAGTCTTAAAAATCTCTCTAGTGTCTCTTCCTTCGCCTCTCTGAAACCTTAGATCCGTCGTCATCCTGCTCTTGCTTCTGGTGACCGGAAGCTCTTCAGCTCTGGTCGCCACCCGTGGCCATTCTATTCTCTAGCTTTCTTCCTTAGCCCTCTCTTCTCATTCTCCTCTTCTTTGCGCAGTATTTCTGGATTTTTTCCAGTTTCTCAGGTGAATCTAACTGGAGTGTTGTATGTGTATATGGCCTCTCTGGAGTACCAGCGAGGAGTAGGTCTGTAGAGGAGCTTAAGGAGCTTTCGAAATCGGTCGCAGCTTTTCAATTGGAGCAGATCTGGGTCAGATCTGACCTTGCCACAGCCGGAAAAGATGCTGAAGCGTCGCTGCCTCCTCCTCCCGTCATCGGCGCCGGCTTGTACCTGAACGATTAGCTGATTCTATTTTTCAAGGTCTCTTCTGAGCTTCTCCCCTCCGTTTGGAGAATCGACGGTGCTAAGGCTCACCGTCGTTGAGGACCTCTGCTTCTAGATCCAATCGACAACTTCCATGGTCTGCAATGGAGTTAGCTCGGAGCTTTCCCTTCTCGCTATCTGTCACCGCTCCCTTGGGTTTTGAGGACAACCCCTGTGACGGTGCTATCGGCTACAAGGCGAGTCTCCCTTCCTATTGCAGCTCATGTTTTGAGGAGAGCTCTGTTCTCTCCTCTGCTGCTTCAATTCTCTTTTCTTCACCGGCGCAACCTCAGTGTGATTCCCCGATGTCTCAGCCGCATTTTAACGTCGTGTGGCCGGTTGGGGAGCCAAATTTACCGCCTGCGCTTGACAGGTCTATTCTTCATGTCAGGCAGAGTATTGCTGGTGATACGCCCCAAATTAGGGAAGGATCACTCAATCGGACTTAAGGGATATGAATTCGCCAAAAGGGAGAACTGGTGGATTGAATGGTGATACGAGAGGGGCGGAGAGTCTCTTGATACTACCGAGCTTCGATTGTTGCTTGATATGATGCACAAGTCCAACAAAGGAATAAATGGTGGATCGAAGGGTCGCACAACAGATGCGGAAGGCTACTGATATTCCCGAAGCCAATTTGTTGCCGGATGTGACGCACCGGTCCAACAAAGAAGCAATCCCGATCCGTTGCTTGATATGACGCACAAGTCCAACGAGAAAGAGGTGTTTACTTGGAGCTAACCACACCAAGAAACGAGAAGTGAGAATCCATCTCAAGGTTCCAAAAATAATAATCAAAGCTTATTTTATTTCATTGATCAAATGGCCTTTATATAATAGGCAAAGCATACAAAAAGTTGGAATACAAAAGACTAGTCAAACATAAAAATTAACAATTTATAAAAACAAGGAAGACTTGACCAAAGACTTTGATTTGACCAAAATCATAAATGTCTTGACTTGACCGAAATTGAAAGATTGTGGTCGCCAAACTCTTTGGCTGATCTCGTGCTTCCACATGGTCGACAGTCTCTGAATTACCGTCAGATTGATATATTATACGACCATCACTTATAATTTCTTGTTGGGCCTTTCTTTCTTTGGGCGGATACATGTTCATAAACACATTTGCAATATACTCAAAAGGGAGAACTGGTGGATTGAATGGTGACACAAGAGGGGCGGAGAGTCTCTTGATACTACCGAGCTTCGATTGTTACTTGATATGACGCACAAGTCCAACAAAGGAAGAAATGGTGGATCGAAGGGTCGCACAGCAGATGCGGAAGGCTGCTGATATTCCCGAAGCCAATTTGTTGCCGGATGTGACGCACCGGTCCAACAAAGAAGCAATCTTGATCTGTTGCTTGATATGACGCACAAGTCCAATGAGAAAGAGGTGTTTACTTGGAGCTAACCACACCAAGAAACGAGAAGTGAGAATCCATCTCAAGGTTCCAAAAATAATAATCAAAGCTTATTTTATTTCATTGATCAAATGGCTTTTATATAATAGACAAAGCATACAAAAAGTTGGAATACAAAAGACTAGTCAAACATAAAAATTAACAACTTATAAAAACAAGGAAGACTTGACCAAAGACTTTGATTGACCAAAATCATAAATGTCTTGACTTGACCGAAATTGAAGGATTGTAGTCGTAAGACTCTTCGTCTGGTCTCGTGCTTTCACATGGTCGACGGTCTCTGAATTGCCATCAGATTGATAAATTATACGACCATCACTTATAATTTTTTGTTGGGCCTTTCTTTCTTTGGGCGGATACATGTTCATAACACACATTTGCAATATACTTCAAGCCCATCTCGTTTAATCGCAAATCCATAAGCCAAACCTTCGTGATTTGTTTCTGCTGCTGATTCGGGGCGCATCAGCTGGGTTCACTATGGGGTTTTGTTGCTGAGAAAGCTTCGGGTTTGGTTCTGCTCAACGTCCTCCTCCTTTGGTGTCCCGGAGCCGTTGCAAGTCGCCTCCGTTAAAGCTGCTAGGAGCCACCCTCGGGTGAGTGTTCGGGTGTTCCTCTCTTAGCTTTGCTAATGTTCTTCATGGTTCTTCCATGATACAAGTAGCGTTCCTTGAGTTGAGAGTTTATTTGTTGTCTGTTTGTACTAATCTCTATTAGCTCCATGAACACCACTTATGGTTGTTCTGGTTCTAATTCATGTGTTTCTTAGAGGTTTTTTAACTTTTTGCGACCTATATGAAATGTAATTGCTGTCAAACATATTCAGGTTCAGCTATGTTGTAACCAAATCTTCATTCTTGAATGATATTTACCATTTAGCAAAAGAAAAAAAAAAAATTGGTGTAATGCTTCAAGAGTATAATTAAGATTTATTTATACATATTGAGCAAGGCCTTAAAGGCCCAGTTCCAGTGTTGGACATTCTAGGCCTAAGGGCTAGCTCATGCTATTCAATACGAGTACATAAACTTGGCTGGGTCCAGAAAACAGCGTGATTCATATAATCAAACAGAAAAGTTATGTCTTAGACTGGCCAGGTTTGATTCTATTTGGGGTCAAAACAGAAATTCACGACTCCTACTGTAAATTAATTACTTGAATCATTCTTGATAGTCAAAACTATTCAAATTATTTTTCATGTTCAAAGAACTGTAATACAGTATATTATTAACAGGTCTCATTTTTTTTTGTATTTTGGGGATTTTTTTACCAAAATCAAACACAACAATTATAAAAAAAAACAAATCTATTTCATTTTGATATCAGTAACAAAAACAAGAAACTAAAAGAAGGGTGGAATACAGACAACCCAAGCTTATTAGATTTGATCATCTTCTGTTCTTTTTTGTGGTTTTGGGTCTTGCAGTTTTGCACAATAGTACTGTATTTGATCATGAGTTTCATAAAGAAAATAAAACATAATGTAAAACTAATGGAATCCCATGGCTCCTGTCTTCAAGGCAGGTGCGTCCGGTGGTGGTGAAGGTAAAACGGTTATAGCTAATACTCCACTGATCGCCGCTGCGATTGCTCCGACTATAAATGCCGGTAAGTTTCCACCGCCAAAAAGGGCGTCGAAAGGTCCTCCTCCTAGTGATACTATCATTTGTGGTATCACAATTGCCAAATTTAAAACTCCTAACGACAGTCCTGCAAATTAAAAAAATAAAAATAAATTTAGTTATTTATTAAAAAATGAAACCGTGATTTGTTTTAACGAGACCATGGATAATTAAAAACAAAATTTACCTTGGCCGGCGCCGGAGCTGCTTGAAAATATGGAGGCTAGTGCAAACGGAATACTGAAAGTAATCTGTAAAAAAAATATGAATTTGTTAATATTATATTTCGCCAAAATATTTAAAAGTAATAAAACAGATAAAAAGACAAAAGCTGTAATACTTACAGCTAATGGAATACCAAGAACAGCAAAGAGACTTAACGCTCCAGCTCTAATACCAGGCGACGGTCCGGCATAAGGACCGGCGACTTTCCGGTAATCCGCGGCCAATTTCGTGACAAGAACCGTCATGGCCAAACCAATGGCAAGAATGAAATTAACAATTCCCCAAAGCCGTTTAGCTCCTCCCACTTTCTTACCAATCCACTCAACACCAAGTGACATGAAACCAAGAACGATAGAGTTAAACATCAGCCCCAATGCACCAGACTGTACTCCCTTGTTGTATATTTGCTTCAACCTCGCGTCTCCTTCTGAGTCTCCACCGTACACTTCACGACCCATCCAATCGGTATCAAACAAAAGAAACGGGAACCATGCGATCCAGTTTAGTGCCGTGACGATAAGAAGCATCCACATGGGACGTTCCATGACTTTAAAAGCTCCAAAGATTTCTCCAAAGAAAGGAACACTCTTCTTCTCCTCGTCGGCGGCTACCGGCGGCGGAGACCATTGTTTATCTTTTACGTACCAAAGAGACGTGACGGTGACGATGAGGAGGAGTGTGATGGACAAGAAGAAGCAACTCTTGAGATTAGCGCAATAAAGATCGCATGCATTGGTCATTGCGAAAGGGAACATTTTATGTAGGTTGGTGAAAGAACCAGCCGCGTATCCCAAAACGTTTCCAACCGCCATAAAGAATGAGAAAAACGCGTTTGCGACTCGCGTTCTTTTAGCGTCTCCAGCGGCTAGGTCGGCTAAGAAAGCACGGCAAGGTCCTTGGAGGGTGTTGTTGGCCACGTCGAGGATCCAGAACCCGAGAGCGAAGATCCCGATAGCTCGAACCCTCGGCGTTTGCTCGAGCTTGTCTCCCATTTTATAGCCGATATCAGCCGCGTAACCGATCAAGAACACGGCGACGGCGACCATGGCGGCTCCGGCGGCGATGAAGGGACGGCGGCGACCGAATCTTGACGTGCATCTGTCGCTGTGGAAACCGACGATGGGTTGGACAATCATGCCGGAGACGGGACCACAGAGCCAGATGAGAGAGGACCATTTGTGAGGGATACCAAGAAGCTGGACGTAAGGTGTGAGGAGAGAGAGCTGTAGGGCCCACCCGAACTGCACACCGGCGGCGATGGAAGAGACGGAGATTATTTTACGGAGAGGAGACGGCTGGTTGAACTCTTCCAGTGAAGACTGTGTCTCAAGAGCCGCCGCATCTTTAGCGGTGTTTTCTGTTTCAAAAGCTCCCATTGAGAAAAAAAAAAACACGATCGACAAAAGTCACAAAACGTAAACTTTAGAGGGAAAAAAAAAAGAAAAGAAAATTTGTTTATTTTTTCTTTGTCTTTTTTTTTTTTTGTTTTTCTGTCTTTCTCTCTGTTTTTTTTTTTGTGTTTTTTGGTAATGAAGAGTGTTTATTGTGATGTAGAAGATGAGAGAATGGTGTTGTATTTATAGTGCAATGATAGAGGAGTGATTTATTATTTATTATTATTATATTTATTTTTAACTTGGAGAGGATTATTTTTCGGATAAGAGACTGAGTAAGAAAATTAATTAGGGTGAGTGTGTACGGTAAAGTTGGACACGTGTCACTTTAAAACATCAACTTCATTATTTATCTTTTATTGTTTCTTGTTTTTGCGGCTTTTAATTGAGAAATTTTTACCACACATTCTAAGTTATCAATTACACTAATAGACACATTGGACATACAAGACACATTACTCTAACAAAATTACCAATATAACCTCTAACTAAAGTACATCTCATTTCATTACACTTAGGCCTGGACAAAATAACCGGAACCGAAGAACCGAACCGGAACCGAACCGAAATACCCGAAATCGGAACCGGACTAATACCCTCAAATACCCGAACGGTTCCTATATTTTTATATCCGAAATAACCGAACCGAACCGGAACCGAACCGAGAACCGAACGGGTATCTGAATATATAAAAATATTAATTATATATACATATAACATCACTAAATATATATTTTTAATTTAAAATTCTATTAAAAGTATCTGGAAATAGTTGAGGATAACTAAATTATTATAAAGTATCCAAACTACCCGAAAGTATCCAAAACTATCCAGATAGTTTTATCCGAAATATCCAAAGTAATCCGAAATATCCAAATTTTTTATCTAAATCATCCTAATTATTTGATATTTTACCCTAAATAACCGATATTTTATCCAAATTATCCGAACTACCCAAACTATCCGAACCCGAACCGGATCCAAATGAGAACCGAACTTTTTCCGGATATTTTTCGCTTCCTACATTTACTATCCGAACCGAACCGAACCCGAACCGGATCCAAATGAGAACCGAACTTTTTCCGGATATTTTTCGGTTCCTACATTTACTATCCGAACCGAACCGAACCCGAAACTATCCGAACCGAACCGAACCGAAAATAGGTCAACTACTAAATGGATCCTCTAGCCCCTATCTCCGCGTAGTCTTCAACGCTCTTGCCGATTAGTTCTCGATCTCGATCTCGGTTCTTGATACCCGAACCGAACCGAACCGATACCCGAAATGCCCAGGCCTAGTTACACTATCTATCTAGACAAATAAGCTAAATTAAAAATCAAAATATAACATCACTTTATCTCTTTGGCGTCGGTTCCCCTTTCAAACAAAATCCCTAATCTGAGAAAACTATGAAACGACGAAACCCTACCCCTTTTCTCCCGTGCGGCAAATTTGTAATCTGAGAAAGATACTTTCGATGCCGCTCTAAATCTTCTTGATTCGTCTCTCTCGATATCGTATTACCGTGTTCCACCTCTCGATTTCAGTATCTGGATCGTTCCTTGGCCCCGACCGCCGCCGCGTAGTCTTCAACGCTCTTGCCGATTAGTTCTCAATCTCGATATCGATCTCTGTTCTTCTCCGCCTCCTTTGATTCACAGACAAACTCCACATGGAAAGTTAGACCCCGCTTCTTAGAACAACTAGTTGACTCTGTTTTCTCGGCCAAATCCTATGAAAGAGACGGTGGCTCTCTTGGTCAATGTGTGCGTGGATATTGTTGATGTGGTCGGAAGAATTGTGGATGAGGATCTCGTAGTCAGTGGTTGTGTTGATGTTGTTGATGTGACCGGAAGAGTTGTGGATGGAGCTCTCGGTGGTGGATACGAAAGTGGTAATAGAGGGA
>NC_027749.1:20874113-20880412 GCF_000695525.1 Brassica oleracea var. oleracea | reverse complement strand
TGTGTGTGGATATTGTTGATGTGGTCGGAAGAGTTGTGGACGGGGTTCTCGTAGTCAGTGGTTGTGTTGATGTTGTTGATGTGACCGGAAGAGTTGTGAATGGAGCTCTCAGTGGTGGATACGAAAGTGGTAATAGAGGGAGAGGAGATACTGGAGGTGGTGATTAATGGAGGTGATGGTAGCTCTCTTGGTCAATGTGTGTGTGGATATTGTTGATGTCGTCGGAAGAGTTGTGGACAGGGTTCTCATGGTCAGTGGTTGTGTTGATGTTGTTGATGTCGTGACGTGTGGATGTGATCGGTGTGGACGGCAGTTGTGTGGATGTGGTGGCTGTGGACATTAGAGTATGGGGGGGAAGGGTCAAGTGCGCAATGGTCAGATAAGAGGTGATCAGATGAGATATGGATAACAATGAAGATCCCACCTTTGTCTTCCATGTTCTGGGTATTTACGAGATTTGTATAAGATGAAAGTTTCTCCATTTTGTAAACGTTTGTATTTATTTTTCGTATTAAACAATTAGATTTTGTTCAGATACATTTTTGTTTAGAAACCAAAAGAAAAATCTATCACTGAAAGGGTTAAAGCCGTGTGGTTCACATGACATCACACTACTCTCACAAACAAAAACTATACGTTAAAGAACAACATTTATTAGAGCCAAAACTATACGCCTCTTCTGAGCCATTAGATCTTGTTTCACCAAGAAAATCAGCGGCCCAAACAAGAGACCCTAAAACCCATATACCTACTTTTACTTTTTTACCTTCTGCATTTATTTTAACCAGAGTATTATCTGGTTTGGTTCCTTAAAGGGAACATTCTCTTTCCAAACTCGCGCGGAAAAACCTTAATGTCCAACGAAAAGACAAATGTCCTAATATTGTGCTCCATCTACACAATGTGTCTTCAGGCGTTAACAAAAGAGAGAAAGTGTCCGTCAGTGTAAACGTCTCTTTAATTGGTTTCGCTTTCTTCTTGCATCAAGGACTTGGACATGATTCAAACTCTTACAGTTTTAGATTTCTGTTTTTCTTTAGTTTGAGAAAAAAGTTCCGACTTTTAATAATATCAATACGTTTTATTTGACAAGAAAAATGATTTTATAAATATTCCAATTGGGTGTATAGTATTTAATAATGTAAAATTAAACGCTGTAGTTAAGTTGGACTGTAAAGATTGAATTAGAGGATACTTTTGGGTTAAAGCGGCAGTTAATTAGTTAGTTTTGAATTGCAAACCACTTAACTACTTAAAAATGATATAAATATTTGTACTTCTTTTAGAAATATTAACCAAAAAGGTAAAAAAAAATCATATTATATTTTGTTTGGGAAACAAATAAATTGATTGGGAATCGCCCTAGAGTTATTGATATTTGATATGGTTCACATTTCACAAGCATCTCGACTTATACAGTTATACACACAGTACTGCACTAACGAAAATACGAGTATATGCCAACTGTATTTTAACGAGTTCATATATGCTAATTTCGACGTGAAAATAATGACTTTAAGGCACATAATGCTACATATGGTTAAAAGCAAAATTCACTACTTGGCTTTATTGGAAGGTCAATACAAATAGTATATTCAAATCTGGCTCCAATGACAGTCATAAATCAAGAAGCATTGCCGATTATATCTCAGACCACACACCTTGGATCACTCCACTATGATTCAGACATGTTCATGCTTGAGATTATCTCACTAAGATTCAACCTGCCAAACACTTTCCAGAACTAAAAACACTCCATAATTCATCTGAATAGTCCCAAATATTGAATATTCTCCCACCAAAACACTCCATAATTCACTAGACCAATTAATTTCATTTTGGAAACATCAAATAATCTTAATATCTTAGCAATGCTTCTTTTTTTTTTTGATTTTTTGTTTTGATAACCTTGGTGTGATCCCAAAGGCTTCATATGCTCAATGACTAATCACCAAGAGACCCATAGAAATCCGGGTTTTCTTGCCACTTAGGCGTCTATGGTGGCCAGGGGAATCAAACACAGGGCGGAAGCTCCAGCTGGAACTCATTTACCACTAGGCCAAGACCGCTTGGTTATCTTATCAATGCTTCAACATGTGTGTAATCCCGATTTTCAAAATTCGATCCAGTGCTTCGCATTATTAACTTAATATTTCACATCAGAAATATGAGAAAATGTTATTTTCAACCGGACACGCGCTTGAAGCAAGGAAAATAGTATTTTCAAAATACTCAAAAGAATTTATTTGTTGAGCTCCAGGATTCTCGTTGTTGTCTGCGAACTAGTCGCTAATGCAGTTTAAATGCAGATTAAATGTATATTTTTGGGATGCAGATCAATCTGCATTTTATTTACCATTCAAGTTTAAATTGCAGTTCATTAATTTTGCAGATTGGACTGCACTGATTTGCATGCAGATTAATAATAGTCATTAAAATGTTGATCTGCAAAAATCAAGAAAAGTGTTAAAATTTATGCAGATAACCAATGAATGAAAATCTAATTTTTTTGGTTAATTATTAATAAACAGTGTAATTTGTATCATCTACTTTCTCTTACTTCACTACAAGTCATAAATAATGTTTACATTGATAGAAAAATATATATATATATATACCATAGTTCATTTTATTTTTATTCTTGATAATAAGTAATATAATTTAAATAACTAATACTTGTTTATAAATTGTTATTTTATAATATTGTATATAATTAACTTAACGAAAGATTATATGTTATTTTTAATTTAAAATTTATTATATGTATTTAAGAACCTGCATTTTCAGTTTAGATATTTCATTTTAAATATTTTATTTTCTAAAATTTAAACAAATATGATAATTAGTAAATTTATTTATCAAATAGATTTACATTTTTTTTGTATAGTCGTGTTTAGGTCTGTTCAATTATATTTATCTTTTATAACATTTTAATTTATATTTAATTGATATATTTATATTTTTATAATTTTGTTATGTAGTTATAGATGTTATTTTCTTATCATAGTAAAATATATGACTAGTAAAAATTATGTATAATTTTTCCAAAAATTAATTAATATTTTTATATAAATAAATATAATGAATTTATGCACAATGAAAAATATCAAACATATTTTTGTTTTTACATATTCTCTTTGTTCCATCATGATAGATCTTTTGAAAACACATTAAATCAATATAATAAATATGATTATAGAAAAATAATATATTTTTTATAATTTAGTTGCAGTATGTTACATGTTATTTTGTGTCCTTTTAAAATATATGATCAATAAAAATCATGTATTATATATTCAAAAAGTAATTAATATTTTTATATAAATTAGTTTCATAAATTTATGCATATACTTTCATATTTGATAATTCATAATTTAACTATATACTTTCATATTTGTTAATTCGTAATTTATTTGCATACAATTATAAATGCTAGAGGTTATTTATAATTACTTAATATCAATAAAATATCAAACATATTATTTTGGTTTTACATATAAATTTATGCATTTTATATTTTTAAATTTTAAATGAAGATTTTGCTGATACAATAACATATATAAAAATTGGCAATATTATTTTTATAGTTGAACCAAATGGTAAGAAAGAACCGAAATTGAATAAATATACAAAAAATAAGAGCAAAACAAGAATACTCTCTATAATTTCTGTAATTGTGATGAATTTTTATATAATTTTAAATTTCACTATATTTATTAAAGCGATGATATTTATTGATATTTTGTCAATATGATATTTAATACTTATTTATAATAAGTTGTGTTATGTTTAGATATTTAATTTTCATTAAAAATTGAACATTTATTTAAGTACAATAATTTATTAAATTTACTTGATCTGCATTTGTTATGCTTGATCTGCATTTGTTCTGCTTGACCTGCATTTCTGTTTGATCTGCATTTTTTGATCTATGTTATCCATTCGAAGCCATAATCTATTGGCATTTATATTTGTAGACTTACATCACATGTGTGTCAAACTCCTTACTCTGTCTTTTCTACCCCTCCAGACTCTCAAATCTTTACTACTAGGACTTTCATTAGATTTTGTTGTTAATCTTAACAATTTCTCCAACCGCCTTTAACCATATGTATAGATCGTACTAGTTAAACAACTTGGTTTACCCCTTTATCTGATTACAAATATCCTGGGGCGGACCCACTTGCAAAGGCGTGAAGTCACTTGACACCACAGAAAAAGAATAAAGATTTATTTTGTATAGAAAGTTGTCAAAGAATAAGTAGCAGCAGCAGAGTTGCTAAAATACAGTTCTTGAACCCATAGAAATCAGGGTTCAATACACATCACTAATTTTTTTGACCCCACTAATATTCAATCATGGGTCCTCCCATAACATTAATATTTTTTTTTTTTGATGATCCTGGTATCCGGAGCCTCGAGAGGATCCGACTATCGCCAATGACCGTCCACCGGAGCTTACCCAGGGAGCCCGCCGAGGCATCCAGGAGGACCGGTGATCACCCATGTAAATCTCACCAGTGGCCACACATTAGCAGGCTTCTCCGTATTGGGCCCGAAGGTCCCTCAAGATAATCACCTCCTAACGGCATTCGAACTCATAAATTCCCAGGTTGAGTTTAACCACTGAACCACTAATTAACATTAATATTTGTGAACCGAAAAATCAAAATGATTAATCTGGTAGAAAGTGTTATAAATTATTCATGACTCATGAGTAACAAAAATTACATCCACTATTACTAAGTGAAACAAAAAATTGTAAATGTCTCCCACAAAACAAAAGTGGACGTTAGATCAACGCAATTCATTTGAGTTTCACAGACATGGCAATAATACAAGTAACATGAAATGTTAATTACCACTTCTAAATTCAAATGTTTTTATATCAAAATAATTTGTTTCCCTCGAAAATAACAGGTCGGGGATCGGGACCCCAAAGAAGCTTATAGTTTGTTAGCATAAAAAAAGATTGTGGTTGAATATGACTAGGCAATGAGTGTTTTTGCTTAACTTTCTCTAAACTCAACTGTTTGTTTACTACATTGTTCTATGAAAGTAGTCAACATATTAAACCACGGGGATATCCAGTATCAATAATTTTAAATTTTTTTAAATAATGTAAAAGAGGATCATAAAATATTTGAAAGAAATGCTGCCTGACGAAAACATTATTAGAAAGTGAAACAATGGTCTTTAAGCAAAATTGATAATCTGGTCGTTTTTTTACGTAAGCAGATTTGAAGTTTAGAAACGCTGGAGTAATATGATATACATAAGTTTTTAGTTGTTCCTTCTCAACACTAAGGTTACATCTAAATTCAACCACTACACAGTTTCTACAGTAATTAAATGATACAGTTATGAAAAAATCTCACTCTTTCTCTCTGAAAAAATTTTTGTCAAAAGAAAAAACTCTAAACACACAAAAAAAAATTATAGCAACTTAATTTTAGTTAAAAAGAATTATAGTGAAAACTTTAAACTACACACTTTCAGAAATATATCATAATAGTTCAAAACTATCATAGTCCACGAAACTATGCATCACTCTGCAGTCTGCACTAACGTAAGATATTCTTCAATAAGTAATCAACATCTATGTTTTGCATAGCTAACATGAAATGTTTAGGCTATGACTCATATTAAATAGAGGTAAAAGGTGAAAATCAAAAAAGTAAAATACGGAGGAAAGAGTAAGTAGAGAAAAAAACATAAATAAATAAATGTTTGTACTTGATTGGTAAATTTATAGAGTAATTAGGAGTAAACAATTTTCACTTTATTTTTTACTTTAAAAGTGCTATACAGTTATATCCATAGAATAATATATTTCTATGTTTTTCTTCTTTTTAGAATAAACTAGATCTCGATCCGCGCAACCGCGCGGGTTTTTGTTTTAATTTATTTTTATATAAATATTTTTTTTTCAATTCTAAATTGGTATATATTATAATATATAGGTGTCTATCAATTTTAATTTTTTTCATGGAATAGATTGTTTCAAATTTTCACATGTATTTGTATCTTCTTCTATATATATATATATTCGGATTATTAAAATCGTAACTATATATATAAAGATTAATAAAATATTATTTTATTATCATATTCAAATATATTGTAACATTTCAAAAATTTAGAAAGTTTTTAAAAAATTAAACTTTTCGCTTCATAGATTTATATTATCGAGTAAATAATTAAACATTTAGTTTTTGTTTAATTTTTAAAATAAACTATATAGTTTAAAATTTGTTTTCATTGGTTTAAGGTAGTAAAGATTAATCATTGTTAGATAA
>NC_027749.1:20873304-20873589 GCF_000695525.1 Brassica oleracea var. oleracea | reverse complement strand
ATAAATTAACAATTAGTTTTTTAGAAAGTATATATATAAATCATGAAAAAATTAAAGTATATATAATTAATTAATAGAAACTTACAGCGTAAATTTTGTACCACGTCTTTCTGACGTAGTGAGGCGTTATACTCCAGTTTGGATGTGGCATGGAGAAGTAACCCTTGATCGTGTCGGTTACGTCCGATGCAAGACATCCGTCAACCTCCCACCTGGAAAATACAAATTTAAAATATAAATTATTTTTTAATGTTATAAAAGAATTTTAAACGAATTAAAAAAAAA
>NC_027749.1:20856283-20869487 GCF_000695525.1 Brassica oleracea var. oleracea | reverse complement strand
TTCAAAAATTTCCTCGCTAAATACACGTAAACTATTTCCTCGTAAATAACACGCAAAGTTTACGTCGTATTTACGAGGAAATAGTTTTTCCTCGTAAAATACTCGTAAAATTACATCCACTTTACGACGAAACACTTTTGTCGTTACGTTACGAGGAAATAACGATGACTTTAGTTTTTCACATAAATTCCTCGTAAACTCGACGTAAATTTACGAGGATTGTTTTTCCTCGTTAAATTTCGTCGTTAAGCATGTGTTTTCTTGTAGTGTTTCTAGGAAAATGTCCATTAGGTCCATTTTTTAAAAAAACACACATGAATCAAAGTTGTGACTTCTGTTTTAATATATAAGATGAGTTGAAAACATATTTTATTTGATTGGTGAAAATAGAGTAGTTGAGCAAAATTAATCAGATAGTCACCCGTCCTTTTTTTCTCAAAAATTACAGTAGGTGTTCTTTGTGTTTTGCTCTCGCGTTGGTCTCTCCGACGTCGGAAACTACCTTCTCTTCCCGATCTAGTTTTCTCTTTGCTTCCTGATTCTAACGAGATCCATCTTCGATATGTTCTAGGACTCTGGATTTTCATCGTCGGTGAGTGTCTAGTTCTATCCCGGGTAGGGCTAGCTTCGCCGGTTGGTTGAGCGTTTGGGGTTTCTACGAGTTAGTGTGAGCTTGTTAGGGTAAGGGAGTCGGCTTTTTGGGTGGTTTCCCCGACAGATCTGGTTTTCTCCTTCAGATTCTTGTGGTGTTCTCCATGGTTCGGCGGTGCGCGAGGTCCATGACAGTCTCCTCCAACGTTCTTGTCATTGTTTTTTATTCAAAGCTGGTTCTTTGTGGTGGAGTCGAGCTGAATCTTTCTCGTTTCACTCCGGCTTGGTGTATTGTCGTAGTGGCCGTTGTATCAAGCCCATCTTTTGCATCTCTGGTTATGGCATTTTGCGTTCTGTTAGGCCTCTTGTATCTTTGGATTTGAGAGACTTGATTGATGTGGGGGCAAGGGAGTAAGCGTTTTCATGGTTGTGACTTAGCAGTATTTCTTGTAAGGGTAATATGTTCAGTGGTTGCTTGTCGTTTGTGACTTCTCCCGTGAGTGTTTACAGAGAGGTTTGGTAGGCAAAGCTTCATTTTTATGGTGTTTGGGTGAGCTTTTTTCTTAGGATGTTTGGTATCCAAGGCGTGTGGACCGAGCAGCGGTTCCCCTTGTCGAGTTATGAAGTCTCCGGGTTTTCGTCTTATCGTTTGGCGGGTAAGACAGCAGCGATAAGTGTGTTTGGATGCGAAGTGGAGATTACCGGGTGGCGGGCTAGAGACAGAAGTGGTAACTCCCTATCATTGGCGTTTACTCTTTTCTAAAGACTGCTAGGTGTTTTGATGTGGCTCTTGCGATGTTATCAGTTTATGGTGCTAGTGTTAGTTTAGTTCTTATGTTTTATGTTTTATGTTTTTTTTTTTAAGTCACTCCGGTGTGGGTTTAAGTCGTCCCAGTATGGGTTCTAGTTGCCGCTTCTTATGGGTTTTTGGTGTTGAGGCTATTTTGTTTTGCCGTTAGTTTTTGTATAAATATTGGCCTTTGGCATATGAATGAATATCAATTCCGGAAAAAAAAGAGTAGTTGAGCAGAATTTTTTTTACTCGACTATATTAACTCTACAATTTACCATTAAATAATATATATACTCTCCATTTCAAAAAAATCTATATTTTTTTTAAAAAATATTTAAAATGTCAATGTATTATTTAATGGTAAATTGTAAAATTTTAAAACAATTATATTTATTAAAATTTTATTGGTAAACAAATATTAGAAATAGTCAATTATAAAAAACAATACATTAATAATCAAATATATTCTCTCTGTTCCAAAATGATACATATTTTAAAAAAAATGTTTCAAAAATAAATATTTTCATGTTTTGATACAGATTTTGCAAAATAATCAATAATGAGTAACTGTAACTGCAAAAAATTGATTGCATTTACCAAATTTTTATTGGTTTAAAAATATGAAAATAGATAATAGATAAAAAAAGTTATGCATTTATAATATTTAAATTTAATATATTTTATTAAAATGTGGAAAATTGCATATAAATTGTAACTATTTTGAAAATTCTAAAACTTACATCATTTTGAAACAAATGAAGTATCTAATAATATACTTACTTATTAACGTTTAATACTTGTCCTCTTTTCAGTTCATAGTTCTAGTAGTACTAGAGAATCTAGTTACACCTCAAACAAGAAATTAACATAAACTTGTTTTAAGAATAATTTTTTTTTATATAATAGAGAAAGGTACTAACACCTGAATTTTGATATAAAACTAATTAAAAGTTATATTATTGTAGTTTTAACTAACCACGAATAAATATATTCTAAGATTGAAAATTATATCCAAGAAAAAAGTATTCAAAATGTATGCTAAAAACATATCGGTTCATATTGTTGTAGTAGAAAGAAGTGAATACCACCACTAGCGATCAAAACTGATGTTTGCCAACCATTCAAAATCAACCAATAGTTGTCCGGAAAATCGGCTCTAAGATTATGAATATTTTAGTATAAATTTAATAAAAACTTTTCATTTATAATTTAGAGTTATAATATATATAAATATATTAATCTTTCAAATTTTGGGCATAAGGTTGTATTTTATTAGACTATGCTCAGAGTTGATTCTACTAGCTACAAAACAATTCTATAAAATAAGAGACACTAGATTAACACCTGCGTCTTGCGCGGGATAAACATTATATATATAAATTATTTTATGTATTATATGTTCTTACATATTATAAAATAATAAATATATATTGAATAATTAAAAGTCAGTAACTATTACATATATAATTAAATTGGTGCGAACGTATAAATCAATTTTATTAATCCAAATAATTTTTTAAAAAATTTGATAGGATATGTAATTAAATTTAAATGATATTAACACACATAGTATATTTTTAATATTAATGTCTATTAAATGATGCTTTCTACTCATATGTTTTTTTTTATCATGTGTATCTTTAATAGCAAAAATTTTAAATTACTGATAACAAAATTTTCATTGTGGGATTAGTAATTTTAGTAATTTATATATTTTTTAAACCATGGATCGCAAAATTTGAATGTGAGACTTTTAACAGTTTTTGTAATTTATAGTCATTTTTTTAAAATTCAAAATATAACATGTACAGAAAAATCTAAATTTTTAAAATATGGTTATTGTGATTTTTTTAAATTATTTTTATAGTTTAAAATTAAACAAATTTGATAGAAGATACATTATTTTTTTATCAGATCTTTATTATTCAAAATCATTAATTGTCATATATACTTTAGCCACATTAGGCAATTCCGTAATCTTTATTTAAGGAAATAATAAATGACATTAATAATGAATTTATGGTTAGTTTAATAAAAAGCTTATAATATAATTAGATGAACCAACATATTTGTAATGTTTCACAAATAATATATAGGGGATTTCACAAAGACACTTCAGCTAAGTTTCGTTAAACTTTTTAATATCCATTTTTTCAACCCAATTTAATACCTCAACTATTATTTTGTTTATTTTAATATTTAAATTATGTTTATTTCAAGAGAAATTTCCATGTTTATCACTTTCTTGATACCATTATTCATTTTTACCACCACTAAAAAAATATTTTTAAAAATATCTTCTTTATAAGTGGTAAAAGATTTTTATACATTTTTTCTATATACAAAATAAATAATTATTTTAATAAATAAAAATAATAATTTTTTTAATGTTTTCGAATTAAACTTTTTCAAATTTGAACTTTTAATAAAAAAAATTTAGAATTTGTTTTTTAGAATTATTTTTTTTTCAAAATTTCTTTTTGAAAATCAAAAAATTAGTTTTCAAACTATTTTAAAAAAAATATTAATTTTTTTAAAATATTTGTTTTTATATTTATTAGAATCCTAAATTTCACGTTCCATAAACTCTACGCCATCCATTAACTCTAAACCCTAAGTCTAGATTAGTTAACCCTAAGGTTATAAATGTCTTTTATCGTTCACTAAAATTGAGGTAAAAATGATTAGTGTAAACACAAAAAAGTGGTACTATGATTGTGGTATTTTTGGTAATTTTTCTTATTTTAATCAGAAACTAGATATCGACCCGTGCAACCGCCCGGATTTTGTTTTCATTTATTTTTATATAAACATTTTGTTTTCAATTCTAAATTAGCATATATTATAATATATACGTGTCTATCAATTTTTAAAATATAATAAGTTTTTGGTATATTTTTTTCATTAAATAAATTGTTTCAAGCATTCACATGTATTTGTATCTTCTTATATATATATTTTTTCGGATTATTATTTCATTATTAAAATCGTAACTATATATATAAAGATTAGTAAAATATTGTTTTGTTGTCATATTCAAAGGATATTGTAACATTTCACAAATTTAGAAAGATTTTAAAAATTAAATTTTTCGCTTCATAGATTTATATTATCGAGTAAATAATTAAACATTTAGTTTTTGTTTAATTTTTAAAATAAACTATATAGTTTTAAAAAAACTTTCATTGGTTTAAGGTAGTAAAGATTAATCATTGTTAGATAATATGATTTTTGTTATTTAGAAAAAATCTTTATAATTTTAAAAGTTAACATCAAAAAATATTTAAATAATTAACATATGGAGGTATAGTATTACAACATATTAGAGATTAAATGTAATATGACTTTCTAGGAATAGATTTATTAGGTCCATTTTTTTAAAAATCACACATGAATCAAAGTTGTGACTTCTGTTTTAATATATAAGATATTGATAAATTTCAAACAAAATTTTAAAAATTTCTCACATTCAAAAACAAATCTTAATAGTTTCTAATATAATTTTAAATTTTATGAAGAAAATAACTGAATTTTGGATGAATTTTTAAAATTTAGAAAACCTTAATTTTGTATGAAAAATAAAAAAATATTATTAAATTTCAAAAATTAAATTAAATTTTATACTAAAAATAAACTAAAAAATAAAATATTTAAGGTTATTCAAAATTTTGTTTATCTTATCCTAATATTTATAATAAAATTAGAAAAACTTTATATTTACTTTTGAATTTGAGACATTTTTAAAATATTATTTGAAGCTTATCAATAAAATAAACATAGTTTGAGCGTTAAAATGAGTGCAATTTTAAAAGTTAGTGTATTAAAATGAACAAAATAATTAGTCTGGGTAGCAAAAAAAATTGGGTATTAAAAAACTTAACGGAATTTAATTGAAATATTTTGATGGAATTTTCTTAGAGATAATTAGTCTGGTAGATAATTTTCATTGTTACAAATAGGTCGGCTTAGACTCCTAACGAATAAACCAGCAACAATTATTATCATCATTTAAAACCTTAAACTGATACAGTTCACGTTTACAACGCAAAATTCATACAAGATCATAATATTGATAGAAAGGGACAAATAATGAAGTTAGTTATAGAAAAAACATAAGTGAGAAGGAAGTCATGTAGTGTAGAATTACTTCCAAAAATACCTGTCTGATTATTATATCTAGCCGTCTAAACTATCGCCAAAATAATTGGAGCTGAATTTGTATTGATACGCGTTAGTATCTTCTGTTGTTTTCTGCTTGTTCTTTGTTCTAATTTAACTCTTCGTCTTAGATTCCCATATCCCCAGTCTTCTCATAAGACCATCAATGTAATATCCCATGGACTTTCTATCATCATATATTAACTGTTTAATTTAAGCAGAAAACATCAATGATAATGTAAGTGAATATTATCTGCAAAGAACGTGACACCGTTTTTGATAGGGTTCATAGACGGCACATATAGCTGCAAATGTAGCATTTCAAATTGGGAGAGTTGTTGTGTCGCATATTATTGGATTGTTTTCACTCAAAGAGAATGTACCAGCAAAATTGTATTTTTGGCTCAGAGTAAAATTTCCAGTACATAAAGTAATTATTATATCTATTTAAAACCATTTAAGTTGACAAAAAAAAACAATTTAAAACTTGTTTTACTTATTTTTTAATTATTCATTTATTCACCTTAATTACGATCGGATATCCAACTTAATTACAATTTCTAATTTTCCTGCTTCTAACAGAGTTTATATTTGGTATATGTTTTCACTTTTTCATTTTTTTTTCTCCGTTTTTAGTTCACCATTTTTAACCTACGTAAATTTTGGACAGTGAATTTCTCGAGAATTCTTACATGAAAGTAAATTTAAATTGGATGGTTATTTAGATAGGGGAAACTATAGTATTTTTTGGGTTCTCATAAGATATTGGAAATCAAAAACAAAAGTTCTGTATATAAATGACACCCTCTGTTTCAAAAAGATTTAAGTTTTAGAATTTTTACACATATTGTGAAAATATATTAAATTGTAATTATTAATGTCATTTTTATAATTAATTATTTCTTATAAATTTTAACCAATAGAATTTTAATAAACACAATTATTTTTTGAATTTTTATAATTAAGCATTAAATAATAATTTAAAATATAAAAAATATTTCATTTTTGAACATTTTTTAAAAATGTGAATCTTTGAGAAAAAAGGAAATATAAAAGAAAGGAAATGGTCCGTAGGTATCTCGCTGATTAAAATAGAAACATTCCACTGGTCTCAACTTTTTTTTGTCAGATTTTAAATTAAATACATACTTATGTTATAAAGTAATTATAGAAACAATATTATACTATTACCTATGTTTCCAAATAAATTAATAATTAATTTTGTGTCCAAATAATAAAAAACGCTAGGTCTCATTTTTTTTAATAACTTTTTATCAAATTTCTTTCAAATAAATAACGTTCCAATAATTTATGAAACAATCGAAAATAAGTATAACTTATTTTTGCAAGTTTAGATACTACAAAATAATTTCAATCAATATAAATACAATTGAATAAATGGATTGTTTTATTTATATTTTCATTAAAAAAATTAAGTGCATTTAAATTTAAATAAACTTTCATATTAAATTGAATACTGCATATACATAAATTGCAATAAATTTACATTAAATAAATATTATAATTTAAAATTTATGAAAATATATTATACAATTAATGAAATAAGTTACTGATATTTTATTAAAAATTCATAACAAAAATTTCAAATAACTAAAAATTAAATTAAATAATGTCTTATACAATTCATTCTTATTATATACAAAATAATATATATATATATATATATATATTCAAATACACTAAAATAAAATGTAAAAAAATTTTAATTTCATAATATTTTGTTAAAAGATATTCTTGACATTAAAAGTATATTAAAATAGTTTATATGATTGGGACAACAAATAATCCGCGTGGTTGTGCGGATCTGACAGAATTAACTAAAAAACACAAAAGGATTATATGCACATTTATTTGTTGTTCCTATAGTGAAAAAGCTGTGAGATAATTAGCTTCAAATCTCTACTTATATCCATATCTGTTTTTGTTGGGTCAATTTTTTCAAATAAATCATTCATAAACAATGTCTATGAAAATAAAGCTATAGAATATTATATAGCTAATTAAATAAAATGTAAATATATTTTAATCAATTAAAAATCTTAATTTTACGTTATAATTGAAATATATAAAACATAAGAGTATTTATATAAAGTATAATTAATATGAACAATATTTTGTTATATTTCTATATGTTAGCCACATCAGTTATTTTTGTATGCACTAATCTACAATCTAATAACAAAAATAATTATGAAAATGTTCAAAATATATATTATGTGAAGATAAATGCTTAGCACCAATCATAAACAACAAACTTAAACTAATTATAATATGAGCCAAATTATTAGCAAGATAAATTACACCCAAAAATTATAATAATGTTTATTAAGCCACATAAATTAACTACTATATAACTAAAATCTCTCTTAATACTAAAACATATTCAATTAATTTGTAAAAATTTGTTTATTAATTTAAAATAAAATATGCGTTGTCGCGCGAATTATGATCTAATTTAAAATAAAAGAAGGAAATGAAACAGGAAACAATGTAACACATTAATGACTTCTCTCAACAAAAAAATGTAACACATTATCTTGGGGGGCAACTTGTAATTACAGATCAAACATGGCTTTTTTTATTTTATCAAACATGGTTACTAATAAAGGAAAACAGTAGGTAATAGGCGACTGAAGGACAACGTCGGTCTGGTTTGATCCCCTATATATTAATCATGAAGCATTACAACATGTTTTCGTAGCCACGTGTCATCACGAGAATGATTCTTAGAATTCTTATAAAAACTAGTTGGTTCATATAAATATTTATGATACTTTTTATTAAACTAACTATCAAATTGATTAATAGTTTACAAAAAAATAGTCTTTCTTTTTTTAAAAAAAAAAAAAAAAACTACGGAATTACCTAATATGATTAACATATATATAAAAATTAATGATGATGAATAATACATATTTGATAATAATTTTTGTATCATCTCCTTTTGTTTAATTTTATATTATTAATAGAAATTAAAAAATCACGTTAAGATTATAATTAAAAAAATTAGATTTTTTCTTATATATTATATTTTAAATATTTTAAAACGACTATAAATTACAAAAAAATAAAAGTCCTATATTGAAATTTTTTTGATCAACGTTTTAACTTTGTTTTTGTTCAAGCAAGATACAAATGATCATAAATCGTATGAATATGAAGTCTCATTAATAGATATTCATATTATATATATATATATCATTTAAATTAAATTATATTCTATATAATATATATAAATATTTTAATTTCAAAATTTGCAGTGAAAAATTATTGAGATCTTTATATTTTAATTTTGAAATTTGTATTGAAAAATTACACATTTAAAATTTGTGATTAACGGTTTAAATTTTTGTTAAACAAATATACAAATGTTAATAAAATCATATGAGTAAGAAGTGTCAATAATAAATATTTATACAAAAATTTACTATATATATCTATGTCAATATCACTAAAATTTAGTTATATAGCATACAAAATAAATAAAATGATTGTTTTGATTTATTTACTAAAACGTGATTGTAAATTAACAAATGCTATTGGTTTTGATTTATGTGTTTACTCTAATGTATATAATTATGTATACAAATTATTTTTTAATAGATGGTTTCTAATATGTTATTTGATCCTGACAATCCAGAAATACACTTTTTCAAATCAAAGTGATTATTAATATTGAAACCACTATATATATATATATATATATATATATATATATTATTTCATTTAGATTAAATAATATAGGTTTGAATTTTATTCCCAAAAATCTTTTAATGAAACATCATGATAAGATTTCAATCACCTCCGTTTGAGTTTGTTCGAAGAATGAGAGATTTAATCATTCATCTAATATTTGTTTTTCGCTAATACCCTATCTAGGTATTATAATTGTAAGAATGAGAGATTTGAATTATTTATTATAAGTTTTCTGGCTTATCATTTAATAAATCTAACATTTTTTAGATTATACACGGTTTACATATACCAGAATGGCAAAGTATTGTATGTACTTTTTATCGGTATACTCTTAATTAAGTAACTAAACCTCAAAAGCGTAGGTTAATAAAATAAGAAATTTGTTTTGTTGTTCGAGAATTAGATGATTTTTAGACCAAACTGGTGAATATACACTTGACATACATTTATATTTCGAGTCAACACTTATATTTTATAACAACTTGATATATTAGATTTGAAGACTAACTTGTGAATAGAGTTTGCCGGTGATTTTTTTCTAAAATTTGATTCTTAGATATGTATCTGGAGTAGAAGTAATTTTTACAGATGTCCATCCTTTTTAATTGACACTTATGTAATTCACTGAATTCATAAAAGAAGTTAAAAAAAAGCTAAAGTCATATAAATGAAACATAAACGAGAAGGAATGCACGATTTTATAGAGGTAGAAAATGAAATCACTTATGGAGAGTCAATAGTTTACAAATCGAGAGCAGAAACCCTAATCTCCTTTCGTCATTTTACAATCGATGTTGCTTATCTGGTTTTGGTGATTTGTGTGAGCCGCAAAATTTAATTTCATTTTGTGCGCATGAAATCTTAAAAATAATTAAAAAGAGCTATAATACGTTAACTCTTCAACAACGATGATACATTTAAGAGACCAACATTTGTTTTCGTTATTTTACAATCGATAAAGATTGTAATGTTGCAAAATGTTAAAATCATTTAATGAATAAATATTAGTATAAAATTCACTCCGTGCATTCGCGTGGGTTATCATCTAGTTGGTATATATTTGGTAGGAAATAGCCTACTGAAGGACAACGTTGGTCTGGTTCTATTAATATATACTGCCTTAAATTTTATAAGAAATTTTTTTCTAAATATGCTATCAATGTTTCGATGATATTATCATTTGAAATATTAAATTTTACATAATAATTTTTAAATTCATATATGGGATATATTTTATTATGGCTATAAAATATAATGATTTTATCTTTTTAGACTCCCTCCGTATCAATTATAAAATACAGTATTTTTTTTTCTTGGTTGAACTAATTTTATTTAATGTAATTTTTATTTAACCAAGATAAATTACACAAAAAATTATATTTTCTTAATTTTTGTGCAAAACCCTTAAAACCACTGAAATGATACATAAGGCGTAATTTCTATTATATATATCTCCTAGACTATATTTGCAAAGTGATTTATACACATGTCGTCACTGCAATCATTCTCGCTGAAAAAAAGATGACATGACACTTAAAATAGATAGCATGGTTTAGAAAATAGTGACATGGCATCATATTAATTGTGAGATGCAAAATTTTCTTATAAAAATTTAATTTTTTTTTGCAGGGATTTTAAATATGGTAATAAAAATAATTCATATATCATCATTAATGTCAATTTTCCATATAAATATTTATTTATGGTAAACTATTAAATATATTAATAATTCATATATCACAATTAAAATAATAATATATATGTATATATGTATCTCACATTAATAAAAATAAACTAAATAAAGTAACACTAATCCAAAAAAATTTGATAGTTAAATATTTAAACATTATTTAAATTTATCCGCTCATCTTCATCATTTAAATTAACAAAATGATTTTTCAATTTAACTAAAACAAACAATGTCTCAAATTTATTAGAATTTATATTTATATGTATATATATATATATAATTTTAGAATTTTAAAAGCATGCTAATGGATGAGAATAGAAAACTTACATTAT
Source organism: Brassica oleracea var. oleracea (assembly GCF_000695525.1). NCBI lineage: Eukaryota > Viridiplantae > Streptophyta > Magnoliopsida > Brassicales > Brassicaceae > Brassica > Brassica oleracea. Next base: position 20,858,206 of record NC_027749.1, on the reverse strand, counting down.
CGTCCTTGTGTGTTTTTGATTTAGATGAATCTCTTACAAATACTTTGAAGGATAATTTAAATGAATATATCTAGGGTTTCGAAATATGACGTAACAAATTGACTGATCGAATCGAGAATACGACCGTACGATAATTAGAAAGACGAAATTAATAAATTCACAATAGAGACAGAACATTGTATTTAATTTCATCAATAACAACAATACAAAGAGTATTAAGGAAGGTTTCCAAAAGAATCTTTTTAAGGACCACTAGATTTCGCTGATGTTTGTTTACAATTTTCTATAAATAAATTATTATTTTAGAACATAAGTGTATATATTTTTAACGTTAACCGTATACTTAAATATTTATATAACTATTTCAAATATAATAATTTTATAATTTACATGTTATAATTAATCAATTGTTTAAAACCGTATGTATTTGTCAATTCTTATTATATTTTTATCTTATTGTATTTGTATTTGCATTTAGTTATTAAGGAAATTAATATATTTATGAGAAAACATATTTGAAAATTATTTTGTATTTAATTTATGCTAAACTCTGACCCGTCTTTCAAGCTGGATTTCTTTTTACCAATATTTTCTATGCTTATTCATTTTAGATAATATATTATTGTATATACAAAAGTCTAAGATATGTTAATTTTTAGACATGTATTATATAGTTTGCTAATTTTAAGCCGTTCTATCATCATATTATATTTCTAAAATAAACAGTTTATATTTATGAAAATAAAATTTATAAATTTATCAATAGAATATACTTTTATCATATTTATTTAAGTATAATAATTGTATTTAAACATGACCATGACTATAAAGTAGATAAAGTAGGATATAATTTATTTATTTTTTATTTTATAAATGATAACTTAAAATACATTAAGTTATTGTTAAATATTTTTACACAGATTTTTTAGAATTTTAAAATATAATATATAAATTAAAATATATTATATTATGAAAATATAATATAATATATATTATATTTAAAATGAAAATATATTATGATTAAAGTAGTTACAAAGATTTTATATTATTAGCTTTAAAAAATACATGTTAATTTTTATACATATATTATATAGTTTGCTAATGTTAACCCATTTTACCAACGTATTAGATTTTATTTTTGAACATAAATATTTTATACTTACGAAAATAAAATTTATAATTTTAATTCAATATTATTATATTTACCTCAATATAATAATATTCTTTTAATACGATTGATTATGATTATATAATAAATAAAATATTATAGAATATTTTATTTTCATTTTATACACGATAACTAAATATATTAATGTATAATAATATTTCAAATTAATTTCGAAATTAGTATAAATATTTAAATATAATTTCGAAAATGAAGATCTTGTAAAAATCTTTTAAAACAGATTTGTTAAAATTTAAATTAAAATAAAAAGATATCAAAAGATATTATGAATAAAGTATTTTAAAAATTCTATATATTATTAGTCTTAATAAAATATATTTAATAAAAATTTTAAGTGATGGCCTAAATTAAAAAATCACACATGAAAGAAGTTATAACTTCTATTTTAATATATAAGATGTTGAGAAATTTTTGTCTTCCAGAAGATGAAATTCACAGCTCATTAAATTGTTTGTTTTGATAAAAATCACGTTGTATTTTTTTCACGAAAATCAGAATTTTTATCCGTGACTTTTATCAATAAATTTAAGAACTTCGAACTTTTAAAATCTGTGTCCCTTAGATACAGCTATATATATGTCTTCTTTTTTTTTTTTTTTTTTTTTTTTTTTTTTTACGACAAAAAGCTATAACGAAACTAAGTAGATTCCTGATCCAAGAGCCACCTTGGAGGAATCGAATCAACATAAACCATAGCAGCAGACTGATTTCTAGCACCTCGTGCCAGCTTGTCCGCC
>NC_027749.1:20848296-20856117 GCF_000695525.1 Brassica oleracea var. oleracea | reverse complement strand
ACATGTTGAGTGCTGAAGCATATTCTCCATTGTCCACTGTAGTGCTTCAACTTCCGAGTGCAAGGCTGATTCACGTCGAGTAATATTTTTTAACCCCATAAGCTGAGCCTTCCCCCTACTGTCCATCCACACCCATCCACATCCACTAAAGTTGGCCGATGCTATCCAAGATCCATCTAACAGGCATATGTTGCCCAAGCTTATGACTTGGGGGATCACCATATTGTTTCCTTGTGGCACTGGTTGAGATACAGCTATATGTCGTACAATAAAATATCGTACAATAAATAAAATAATTAAAATGCATGGATCCTGGATATAACCACGTTTTAAAAATTCAAACTTTCATCTACATACAAACAACGTACGTACATGTCGGTCAATTCGTAAAGATTTGTTCCATCTAAGGATCAGTATGACGTTCTAATAGTAACACAAACAAATCAAAAGTACAAATGGGTTCCACCACCGTAATTTTGCAAAACCACACTCGATGACTTGACAAAATAAAATTGCATATGTTCTGTATATATTTCCGTACTAAAACTACAAAAGTAAATATACTAGGGAAATACGATTTATAGAGTCAAATCTAACATAAAATACATTTACATTATCGTAATATAACAATTACCATAAGTTTTCGTTTATCACATTTTCTTTCTATTTTATCTATATTTCTAAGTTTTCTGTATTCAACGTCTCTAATTCACTTTTCATTAAATTATTTTAAATTATGTTCTCTTTTTTTTTTTTGTCAAACGAAATTATGTTCTCTAGTCGTCGAAATTAAAGAAGATATCTGGTAAAAATACAGTGGAATGATAGAGGAGTTAATATTAGTCGGCATAGCCATTAGTATAAGACAAGCGACAGAACCCTTAACTCCCTGAGACTATTCAACTCTTTGCGTCTTCGCAAGTAGATAATATATTGCTGCATTCCAGCCATATTTGTTTAACGATCGTAGATTTAATATTATCGTTTAGTTGTTTAAAGGCCAAAAAATAGTTTGAGTTATCACCATGTGCTAATCATTCGTATACCTATATGTAAGTGAGGTTTCACATGAAGAAAAAACATAGTAGCGTCATGGGGTCGTTCGTCAGTTCTATATTTGGTTCCAAGTTAATAAATTTGGCACGCAATAACCAAATTCGCAAATCAAACCCAACTGGTCTGTTTATGATTGGAAGGTTTTATTTGTATGACGTTGACGCATACGGCATACCTTTTGGTAGCGTCATTGGGTCATCAGCTAGGGCTTAGTGGTATCATTTTTGTCAAAATCAAAACTATTTTATTCCTCAATAGTTTATTGTGCCTTTACCTCAAAAAGTAAAATTTCAGATTTGAGGATGATGATGCAAATCAACTACCCCCATTTTTTCCGAAAAGAAACCCACTCACTTATTAATTATTTGAATGACTCGCTTACACGTCAGAAACTTGTAGACACGGTTTCATTGCGGTCGTAAATATTACTATTGAATACAATAGTAAAAAGTATTACATGCAAGATTTAATACTTTCCATTAGAAAAGCTGAGTAGAGCCAATATCATTATTACCAAAACTAATTTTAAAACGTTGAAATGTAGTGCTTTCTAGCCTTTTTTATTCTATTTGATAGCTTTGTTGCTCAAACAGAATCATGAATCCTTTGTCTACCCAAAAAGAAAAGAAAACATTAGATATGATACATTATTATAAAAGGAGTTCGCAGAGAAACGTGTTTAAAAGACTTTACAAATGCATGGTACAATGTATACTTCTCTGGAGAATATATATGCCTCTCAAATTCTAAGATTATTTTTTCATGTAATATACAATTTCCTTATATAAACAAACTAATACTTCTTTCGTTTCAGTTTAATTATAGTTGAAGAGTAAATTTTTTTGTTTCAAAATAAATGTCATTTTAGAATTTCAGTATAAAATTTATTAACAATATTCTCTAGATTGTTTTTTTATTGGTTAAAATATGGTTAGATGTATAGGTAATGATGTTTTCATTTTAGAAAAATATAAAATTAAATATTTTTGTAATCTGTGTGCATAAACCTAAAACGACAATTAAAATGAAATGGATGAATATCAATTACTAGTTCTCCTTGTTGAATTAATAATTTTAAAGTCTAACAAAACAAAAACCAGCAATAAACTACATTCACAAATCTAATCGCATAAATACAAAGTAAAACTATTGAATATTTTTTTAACAAAAAACAATTTTTCTTGGGTAATTCTCTCAAATAACCATTTTTAAGCTTTTGTCACAAAAATAACTTTTAAGGAGAAAAATAACTAAAATATACTTTTTTATTTTGAAAATTTTAATATTTATTTTTTATTTTTTAAAATTTCAAACCTTATTCTCAAAACTCCACCTCTTAACTCTAAACCATAAATCTAAATTAATTAACTCTAGGGTATAAATATGTTTTTATCCTTTAATAAAAAAAAATTTGGTCATTTTCTTCATTACATGTTATATTTGTAAATAAACTAAAACGAGTTATCCTAGGGAATTTCTCAATTTTCTTTTTTTTTGGACAAAAAAAAATCTTTAACTATTACATAAACACTCTCTTAGCATTACAGAGTAGATATCATCAACATCAGCTTCAACCCATGTGTCGTCTGAGGTTTTGTCTCTTTCAATATGCTAATCAATTGTTGTGCTGTTTAGAAATATCATAAGAATGATGTCCAAACATTCCAAACTTTTTTGGTACATGCCAATTATTCATAAACATAGAAATAAACCCGAAACTAAATTTTAGTTTAACTCTGAAAAACTAAGTGAACATTGAGAAATAGAATTAACCCACGCTAACTGGTATATGGTCTCCAAAGAAATGAAATATGTACATTCCGATTACTTTTCCTAAAAAGAAAATGTATATTGGATTAAGCCAATGGGACTGTGATATATTTCTTAATGTCTATTATACGGTCAACTTAGCACCGCCCGTGTCGTTTATTTTATTCAAGCTTCCAAGCCACAATTGTTTTCCAATTTTGATTATTCGTGAAACCTTTAACAATAAATATGCCTGGGACGAAATTAAACTAAAGATAATTACACGATGAAACCATACTTACTGTATAAGGTTCTATATAATTACAACCTTTTCCTGGTATATTTGCAGAAAAGTTATAGTTAACGACTTAACGTTATCCATTACAAAAAGTTCACTTACTTTTCCACTTATAGGATTTAGTCGAATCAGGTGTTAAGGATCTGGATTATAACTATTATGACATTTAAAGGCCTTTTACAAAAAATAAAGAATAACTATTATAACATTTATTAGAGTGACTTGTTTTTATGGAAAATTCCATAAAAATATTCCAACTAAATTTATTAAACTTTTTAATACCCAAATAATTTTTATTATCCAATTTAATATTTAATTAACTATTTAATTATTTTAATCATTTTAATATATTAACTTTAAAACAGTGCTCATTTTAATACCCAAATTATGTCTATTTAAATCAAAATTATTAATAAATTTCAAAAAGAAGTTAAAAGTCTTCTAAATTCAAATAAAAATCTTAAAAATTTTGAATTTAATTTCAATGTTCAGGAATAAAAGCAACTAAATTTTGCATAAAATTAAAATTTAGAAAACCTTAACTTTGAATGTTAGTTTTAAGTTTCAGACACAAGTTAAATTTGATATAAACCTTAACTCTTGTGGTCGATGGAAGTTAAATATGTGGTCGATGGAAGTTAAATATGTATATATATGGTCAATGTAAATTGTAAATATGTAAACCAAATCTGTTTTGTCTCTGTATAGACAATGTAAACAAGTAGTCATGACCCCCAGCAAAATATAATATAGTATCTAGATCGAAATATGCGGTCAACGTAAGTTAAATATGTACAAATTGTCAATGTAAATTGTAAATATATGTAAACCAACTCTGCTTTGATATATGGACTAATTACCATATTATTTTTTGCCCACCCAACATGATTTAGTTTGATACATCTATTGCATTTGCATGGTTTATATATCGTTAAATAGCATTTCTTGACGTTTTTAACAGATCAATATATACACAGATTTTAAAATATTTGGGTCTAAAAGTTTGCATGATGCTAAACCCAAATATTTGGATGGTCTATGATACTTTAAAATTGAGTTTTATCTACTGTAACCTAAAAATTGTTATCGTAATACTTTAAATTTAATTTCGGAAGACCGTTTCTACACGTTGTTTCTACGAAATGAATATCAGTTAAGATAACCGAGTGGTTTAAAATAAAAATCGAAATAAGCAAGTAAATATTGGTGGTTTGGTTTCAGATTATAAAGAAGCTAGGCCTAGAACGATAAATTTGATATCAAGCGATCTAGAGCCGAATAACTATTCAAGAATAAATCAAAACAAGTCTATAACTCAAACAACATAACAATATCGATCCACCTTTGTGGCATCTCTTCTTTTATCAGAAAATCTTAATATCTATACTTTCATTTGAACCATATACTGATGATAAATATTAATGAGCGGATTCAGTTAGTTCAGAACACTACTACCTAACATCTATTTTTGCTGGTTAGGGACATAGGTCGATGTGCATATGTAATTTTCCACATGCATGACTAACATAGTAGATTAGGTGGTGAAAATAGGATATGGTCAGTGGCATGATCAAAGAGCATGGAAACATCAAACATATATATCTACAGGGTCGATTAAGAGTTGGGCCAATTGGCCATGTGAAGATCCTAGGGGATACCATGTTTTGATTCGAATCCACCACCCTCACAAGCTCAATTTTTTTCTAAAAAATGAAAGTTTGTAGTAATACTCTTTTTGGAATTCTAGTTCCAATTTTGTTCTCAATTATTGGCCTCTCATAAAAGAATGAAGAAGAAAGTTAAATACCATAGCCATATTGTGTTGCTTCCTCTTTTGCTCTTTCTCTATTTTTGTACACAAATCATGAAACTCCTCACAACTATATTTTTCAGCCGCTGATATTTTGTGAATTTAGCCAATTGGTGGGAAAAGATTGTGGATTTCATTGGCATTTTCTGCCAGTACGTACGCCCACACCATCAGGCTCATTATTGATGTATTTGAATTTAAAAAAAAAACATGTGAATGAGAGATATAACGCCAAAATGTAATTATGCTCAATTTGAGATTCTTCTGTTCATGATACATATCTTGATATATATGTGGCAATTGTTCTCTTCAATAATTACATTAAATATACCAATAATCAATATTCTTTTCATATTAATATAGATATCTTTTATGATTTTATTAGTTTGCCAAAAATATAGGTTTACAGTATATTTGATGCACGCTCTAAACTTATATTACTGTTTATTTATTATAAGAAATTTTTTATCATGGAGAAGAAAAAATATAAATTTTTTATCAGCCAAATTGAAGCAAAAAAGAAATTATCATAGAGAAAACTTTTTTTTTTTGAAACTGATATAGAGAAAATTTACAAAGCCTTACTTGTTAATCTAATAAAATAAGACAAATCGGATAGAAGCACTTAAAACAATGATTAAACAGTGTTGAAAAACATTGAATATATACGCGTATGCAAATAGTTGAGAAACTTATCCAAAACTTTATCAACATGAAGAAAAGTTACTGATCTACTTAATGTGCAAAAGTCGTCGACCATTCTACGGAGAATCCCAAAATGATACTCCAAAAACGAGGAGAAGTCAATGTAGGAAAGGCACTCATTTCAAGTGGTATTAAAGTTTTTCTTGTCAAAACCAAAAAAATAAAATGTTGTGAGTGGTGTTGACGTTGCAGATTATAAGAACGAATAGTATTTGTGAGTTATGAGTCACTACCAGCAAATGAATACGTTGCAATTATGACACTGAATTTTACATATCTATATTATGAAAAGTGAAAACTAAAACTAAGAAATAATGGTAAAGAACATTTCAATTTATGACGTGAAAACCAAAAAAAAAAATTACTACGAAACTATGAACTGAAATGTACAGTTTACGAAGTGAAGATCATTTGCGGACAATTTTCCCTCGTTTGTCTCGGACGTGGAGTAGTTCGTCGCTTGTACGATAAATGTTAATACTGAATAAACAGACTGCACGAGTGACACATAACGATTTGAAGTACCAAACGGAACAAAAACATAACGATAAATGTTAATACTCCGATGTCCGATCCGTCATTTTCAACATTCATATTTTAACCAAAGTACAAAACATATTAAAAACAAGTTGGCTCTATTGTGTTCTCTTCAATGTTTTTCACCAACTTTAAGTTGAGATTTAAATTATGTACTGTTTTTTTTTCATATCAATATTTTTGACTTGAGACTAAAAACAAACTTATTTTAGAGCAGTAAAACAATTGTAAAATGACATATATTGGAAAAACAATGCTTAACTATAAATGAATGGTTTAACTTTTAGAAGAGATAAAGGAAAAAAAATACCCATAATTACTGGGGGCACTTTTTCTATGGCTATATGAAGCCATAAAAACATTACCTCTATCAAATCGAAAATCTGAACAAACAAAATTAAAAATGTCTTATTATTTTACATCTGAAGAAAATGTTTTCAAGGAATCCAAGTTTCTTGTGACTTGAGACTATTTTTAGCAGCCGCATGCGTGAACAAGACACCACTAAACTGAAGTGGTATTATGGACTCATATAAAACCCATTTAAATACGAAATAAAATAAATGAAGTAAGTCTCCGCCAATTTTGAAGAACCATAATTATGAAATATGTTGTCACTACCCAAAACCCTAGTTGACAACTTATTCCTGCGTTCTTCTCTTCTTTTACTCTATGGTCTTTTTTTTTTTTTTTTTTTGAAACTTACTCTATGGTCTCTGTCCATCGATCTTGAGTTTTTATACGAATAGCACGCTTTATAATACAAAATATTATGATATATATATAATATATATGCTTTTCACAACCTAAAACCTTATTTGATAACTTTAATATGTGTGTTATTCTCTTTTTTTTTAACTGGTTTTATTATCTTCTTTTTTCCTCTATGGCTTCATTCCTTAGTTGTTGAGCTTTATTAGAATTGCATGTCGATAATGTAATATGCAGCTATCGAAGTCTGCATTTTTGTACGAGTTTAGTCAAATGTAAGATGTTTTAATGCAGAATTGCTAAATTGGAAGACATGAGTTGTACAAATTTAACTTGGTATGATGATTAGACTACTTTAAAGTTTGTCATAATTCGGATGTAGGTTTAAAATTAAAATCACATATGAAAAATAATCACTCGCCGTTGTTCAAATATTTTTTTTTTTTTTTTTTTTTTGTCAGCAGCAAAACAGATTCATATAGACGCTGCGAACCATCGTAACTCTGCATCCATATGAACGACAAACGACGGTTGTTTCCTTGCACTGCGTGCTAGACTATCCGCCTTTGAGTTCTGTGTCCGTGGTATATGAATGATCTCTGAGCTGTTGAAACTTCTCTTCAAGAACTCTATGTCTTCCAAATAGCTTGCAAAGGCTGGCCACTCTTCTGGTTCCGAAACCATTTTCACCAATTGAGCACAATCCATTGCAAAAGTAACACAAGACTGTCGAAGATTCCTCATGCATTCCATTGCCCATATGAGAGCCTCTATCTCTGTGTGTAGTGGCGACTGACTCGCTCTCGTATTCCTTGCTCCCATTAGTCCATCGTAACCTTCCAGGGTACTGTACCATCCTTGCCCTGAATATTTATCCTCTGTTTCCCAAGATCCGTCTGTAAAACACCATCGTCCTGGTATAATCGGTATTGCCAAAGGAACTGGAACTTGGGTG
>NC_027749.1:20847882-20848227 GCF_000695525.1 Brassica oleracea var. oleracea | reverse complement strand
TTGAGAGTATCTCTCCAAATTGCTAAAAACTTTATTGTTTCTACCTTTCCATATATACCAGAGAATCCAAGCAAAGTAATGATCCTCCATTTCGAGGGACACTCTCCAAAATAAATGATCCATATTGGTAAACAAAGATTGAGTGGGGAAAATATCCGGATTCGTTGGAATCCGTGAAAGTGCCCAGACCTGAACCGCCGGTGGACATTAAAAAAAAACGTGATTAGTAGACTTCTCGGGGGCTCCACATATGTCACATACAGTACCTCCTTGCATTCCTCTTGACCTCAAATTTTTCTTAACCGTTTATACACCCAGTTAAAATTTGCCACAAAAAAGGTTTCA
>NC_027749.1:20841601-20847208 GCF_000695525.1 Brassica oleracea var. oleracea | reverse complement strand
AGAATTGTGCCACAACACTCACTAACTTCTTCATTACCGTTTTCGGGATTCGAAAGCATGACATCACATTGTTTGGCAGAGCTGTAATCACAGATTTTATAATCACCTCCTTACCTCCTCTGGTGAAAAACTTAAAAGTCCATCCATTTACTCTGCTATTTAACCGATCCTGAACAAATCCAAAAACTTGCACCTTTGAACCCCCCAGATTTTCCAGGATTCCCAAGTATGACCCAAATCCTCCTAAGTTATGTATACCTAAGACACCTCGTAATTCCTGTCGTGTATCTTCTTCGATTTTGTGTCCAAATTGAATCGATGATTTGTCAAAGTTTATTTGTTGTCCTGAAACCCCTTCATATTCCTTAAGGGTCCTAAAAATTGTCTGACATTCTTCCTTCTGAGCTTTGCAAAAGAAAAGACTATCATCTGCAAAGAGTAAATGGGAAATTGGAGGGCAAGCCCTAGCAACCTTTAGACCCGTTAGTTGCTTATTTCTTTCTGCCTTTTTGATATTCAAATGTTTTTGAAGTTGAATTATTTTCTTGTCTTTGATTTTTTAATCCCTATCTTAAATAATTTTTTTTCAATTGTCAAAATTTAAACCCTTAATGTTTGTTTATATACAGAGTTAAAGCTGTGTGTAGTCCTACTCTGACGACCTCTCTGTACTTCACTGCGACGTCGGAAGATCCATGCATCTTCAGAGACGGTTTTTAACTGTTCTCAAAACCCATTAGTTGGGTTCTTCAACGTCAATTTCGACTTTGTGTGTTCTTTCGAATGCGGGTTTTAGGACTACAAGGGAAGATTTTCTACGGGTTTCTTCTCTCCTTAGCCATCTATCTTTCTTTATGTTTTAGTTATGTTTTTTTTTATCATTTTACCGTCGAGTATTTATCCGGTTGTAATCGACTTAGCTCATTGGGCGTTTAATTTTAATACAAGGATCGGTTGTTCAAAAATACAGGGTTAAAGTATATACAATAACAGGCATATATATATATATATATACTAGGGTCGGCCCGCCTTACGGGCGGGATATACATTACTTGCGATTTAGGTTATTATTTTTTGTATGATTTTGTGGTTTGTATTTTAGGTTTACATTTGCAAGAGATGTATATGATACATTACCAAAAAAGATCATATTACATCACATAAATAATATCAGAAAAACAAATGTTATTAATTTGAGACAATTATTAACAAATGATACAAAATATTTGTTTTAACATCAATTATTGTAATCGATGTTATTATTAACTTATCTTTGTCTATATTAATCTTTGTTAAGCAAGTGAAGATCAATTAAGATATATTGTATTTTCATATACGTGCAAAAATATGCAGTTTTTTTACTATTGTTTCTGTTGTTCTTATTAGAAATCAAAGGTTTGATAAATTAATAAAAAGTTTTCATTTTTCATTAATGCAATTATTTTAAATTTTTAGTGTTTGTTCTATTTTTATTATAAAATTAAATAAAAAAAAATGCATGTCACTACAGTTGAAATTTAATACATAAATTATGAATCATTTTTCATTCTTATATATTTGTTTGTGAATGCGTTGGTACTTTTTTATACATTTTTAAACCTATTGATTTAGATAATGTGAAAAATGAATCAATTTACAATTTATTTTCTAAAGTTAGTTAAATAACATAACAATCTGAAATTGATTATTTAAGTATACACACATTCTATTAAAACTTTTATCAAATAAACCATATCATCCCAACTTTTATCAAATAAACCAGCCAAGGTCGTACTATATTCTCGGATTAAGTAACACTCATTCATTTAGAATTTTTAAAAATTATATTAGTATGAAATTAAGTTAATAAAATAGATTCAAACCAATAGCTACTTTAAAATCATAATATGTAGACTACAAAAGAAAATGTATCTTTACGTTAATGGAATTTAAACCAATATATTTTTTGGTTAAGTTCATAAAGAACTTTACGAAGCATATAAAATTTTCTTAGTAAAAATTAGTTAAATTGTTCGGATGGCCAATTAGTTTAGATAGATATAGAGAATCATATAATCTATGGAACCATCAATGCATCCATGTTGTTTGTATTTCTCTTTTCATTGACTCTTTCCTCTGCTGTTACTTCTCGGAGAGAGCCACGTAAAAGTAATTGTTGCATAATCTTTCTTTTTCTTCTTGATTGTAATTCTCGAAAGAGTCAGCAGACATTGGTTTTGGCTCTTAAGTAGAGCCAAGTAAGTAGTTTACAAAGCTTTCATGACTCAGAATATAGACACGTATAAACAAGCTATTCTACCACATACCTTAGAATACAGTGACTGTTGCAATAAGCCAAAAGATAGAAATTTACAAATCAGAAATTTAACTATAGTTATATCAACTCTACAATTTTCCCTTTTTGTTAAAATTTACAAAATTATCTTACCATAAAAAACATAAAAAATGTAATCATTAATTATTTTTTATTGTTTGCCTTTTTCCCTCATCTATGTAGGTGCCGAACATTACCCTATCATCTCAGTTATTTTTACCTTTTGCTCTCCTACCTTCGCTTTGTAGAGAGAATGCCATAGACAATGAGTCAATGACCCCAGCTTTCCACACAGCAAGGATACAATTGGCTATAAGCTGTACACAAAAAGAAGAACCAAGATGGTTAGAATCATCTTTCATTATTGAGTAAATACACAAAACATGAATTTCTCTTGAATCACCTTTTGATTTCACCAACCCGGCTCGTTTTGGGTTCCATCACTCCAGAGACCATGAAGTTGTCAATATCAGTCTGCTGAGTTGGATCTTGGATCCTGCAAGAACAAAAAAAAAACACATGAATATGAAAAAACAGGTTTAGAAACAAATTTGTAGCACTAAACATAAATCAAGGAAAGATTAACGCTGGGCCAATGATCGAGTTCACATTGCCAACAAAAAAAAATAGGAAACAAATCGGATAATACTTCTCTCACGGACAATGTAGTTTCTCACTTTAGAGACACACTTCCCAATGTAGTTTGATCCCCCATCCCTGAGCTCAAGATCCTCGTAGATACCAACCAAAGCTCCACTCGGAACCACATATCTAACCTTGACACTTTTGATGTGTGGACATCGACCTATACCGTTATTAGATAAATATCTAGCAATCAATCTCTAACAAACAACTAACGTGAGACCAGAGAACATATCCAAATCATGAAATCTAGGTGAAGGATCAATAGAAACAGATCCGTCGCAAGAATCATATAAACATTATCAAGAACATGATCGATGATCAACGATCCATCATCTTCTCACAATATGTATTCACATTATCTAAAGCCTAAAGGCCATAATGTTTGTATGTTTCTAGAACATGATACTTACCGGGATGACTTGTCCTAGGCTCTTGATATAGATAGGCCTTCCATCTTTATAAATTCCACGATTCCCTTGAGGATAGTGCATTATGATGTTGACCAACTCTTTGAACCTGAAATCTTGTTTCGAGCAATAAAGCCAAAAACTTTATTAATTTGGGCATGCTACTATGTACTCCGTTCTATAAAATCTAAGACCGAATATAATATCCAGTTACCTACTTACCTTTATAATGCGATCTGTTCCAAATTCATTCTTCAATTAAACATTTCTTCCCATGCTGTGACAGTTTTGTTGATGTTGAATACCATTTTTTTGAGAAACGTAGCTAGTGGTGAAACAAAACATATTAAAAACAAATAATGAATGCATTTTTAAAAATCAAACTTTTTTTCACGATACTATACCTCAACCTAATATGATCTAATGATTAATGTTGATTGGATTAATATATTAGAAACATAGCTAGTGGTGTTTTCACGTTTGCATTTTCCGGAATCCCATTATATTCTTAATTAACCCTCTTGCAATATAATCATTAATAAAAAAATTATAAATTCCAAAAAGACTGATCTAATATCGGAGGAGATGATGATGATCAATCCAATAAGAACATCAATAAGGAACTAAGAGACAATAAGGAACCTTAAAATAATCTATAGATTACGAAAATCAAACAAACACTGATGCTTACTATCTTGTTTACTACGATGGATCCAGAAGCTATCTCGTTTCGATGGATGGAAAGAAGTCGAAAGGACTGATCGAAACCCAACCAATGGAATTGGCACACAAACTTCTGCATCTCAGTCTCTCTAATGGAATCGCCACACAGATTTTTTGCTTCATCAGATTTAGGTTTCTGTTCATGGGCCCTCGGGCCAACTTAACCATACGAATTTATCAGCCCAAAAACATTGAATATATAAGCTTAACCTTAAAAGCCCAACAAATATTAAGAATAAATGAAGTGATGCGTTTCGTACGGACGGGACACGTGTCGATACTACAAACCTCAACTTTCTGACCTGGCGTTGACGTGAACGCACATGAGTGAAATAAACATATTTATATATATATATATTGGATTACTGGGAGTCTCGGAACTATAAATTTCATAACTATCCAAACAGAATGGCATTCTGTCAAATTATAGACGCAAACAAACGTCCGTTAAAATAACATTAACAAAATATGTGTAATATATACGTATTACTTTTACAAAATTTCAAATATCATAAAATGAAAAATTTCTAGTACATATTGATGTAAGAATTGTTTTCTTCTATGAGAATATGTCAGAACAACTATTCAATCAAGGAAAAATGAAGATGCAGAACATCTCTTTATAAGAAAATGATTAGTGATTAGTGAATTTTCACATCTGAAAGGTAAAATAAATGAAAATGTCCAACGAAATGAGGTAACAAAATATTGTTGATCCTAAAATCTACACTAAGTATTTGATAGTGTCGGGAGTTTAATCTAGCGAAGATAAATGATGTAGACAACGATATCTTTAGAACACAACGATGTAATCAGTTTCCAGTAGGTAAAAATGGACTTTATTGATGAATAAGATCGAATACAATGAGTTGAACTAGATCGGATGTTACAAATGAGATCGATAAAGAAATGATCTAAGATGGAAATGAAAACAAGGTCGATGTATGTGTGTAGCTCTCTCTAGGGTTTTCAACGTGTCCTGCTTCATGTTCGTTCCTCTCTCTTTATAATGAGTCGACGTCGTCCTCTTCATAACTGCTCTGTGATCTTCGTCTCTTGTTCCGTGATCTCTGGGACCTCGAGGGCTTCGTCTCGAGCTCGCATGCTTGTTATGGGCCTTAGTTCCTCACAGTCCATATCTTTGGTCGCGATTCGTTACTGTATTGACCGAAATTGGGTCCAAAAATATGATAATGGTATACAGTGTTGTAAATAGAAGGTTTGAGAACTGAATGTTTCTATGTATTATTATTGTTAACATGAAGTTCCTTATATAAGGATTACAAGATAGAGATAAAAAGAAATAGTACAAATACTAATCCAACATGAATTAGGATAATTACTAAATCATAAACCAACAAGGAATAGGAAAACTAGAATAATGGAAAGTCATGGCCGACTTTCTCTCTCTCTCCAAGTTCCGGCGCCGCCTCTCTCTCTAGGGTTTGGGCCGTCTCTCTCTCTAGGGTTTGGGTCGGTTATGGACCGGGCCGGTTATGGACCGGGCCGGTTATGGAC
>NC_027749.1:20821707-20834519 GCF_000695525.1 Brassica oleracea var. oleracea | reverse complement strand
CTGTCCTGAACATGCAGGTGGGGAATCGGCCAGTTTTATTTCTGTACCGTAATTAGACCACTTCGACCTCTTAGGTCCTTTCTCATGTCCTTTGACATCGTGTGTCTTATTGAAATAGATGAGCTGATCAATGTGAACCACATTGTCCTCGAATCTTTTGCAAATCATGTATGCATGGATCTTTTTGCAAAACGTGTCCATGGTCTAGACGTGATTGTCTACCATCGATTGTTCTTATGCTTTGGTCGGACAAACTAAGCATACTCATGGACAATATTCCGAGCATGATACTATGAATTAATGATCTCAGGTTATAAGACTATGATCCGGTGTGTTACTACACGAATGTGTACCACTCGGACGTGTACCAATACCTTTGTCCATTGATCTTTCTATTATCATCATACTCTTAATTTAATTGATCCATGTTGAGTCATAGACTTCAACTTCATAAGTTCACGGATACTCCCTTTGGTTATTTTGATCCGTGATGATGATAAAGTACGGATGGTATGAGTTTCTTCTACTCACTACCATCGACCATACTGATCGATCCATGTTTTGAATTATAGACATTGTCTATACATGTCCACAACTCGTTCCATGAGTGTCCAAGATCATGATGTGATCATTGATCATTGCTGCAAGGAGCTTTACAATTTTATCAAATTATGGCTCATCGGCCAGAATATACTCATGGACCCATACACATGGTCATCGATCTCTCTTTTGTATTCGGTGATGCCATATATATATGCCTCGGACATTGCAGTCCTTTATCCATCTCTTGATGGCGTCCCCTGACCTCTGTTTCTGTGGATTATATCACACACTGGCTATACGAGTTTGATTATACATCTATTAAGTCATGGATCTCGATTACACGAGCTGATAGACAACATACACTTTGGTATCTGATCGAGAGTGATGTATAAAACGTCTCCTCTCATCCTCATGACAATGCCTCGTGGGAGTAACAGCAGTACAAACTATTTTGCTATGCCGGATCCTAATCAATGGATCTGATGTCGGTTTGGTCAATCCGAAGACATGTTATATGAGATAACAAACCGAGGCAATTTAGATCACTTTCCTTTAGGCTGATCTTTCTTCTCCACTAGCCCGTACTACGATCTAGTCGGTCCATGCTAGGGTTACAGATTAATAGATAATCTATATCAATCAACTAACCTCTTTTGGTTTAAGTATAAACACGAGGAATTTCGATTTTATAAATTCTCATATGAACTGAATTGGATTGTTCTTTCACAATTCCTTACTAGTATTACATACTATATGCATACGATATGCAGCTGCTTTGTTTCAGTTCATGAACAGCTTAGGAACAATGTTGTTCTTTCATCCAGTGATCCATATGCTGCTTACTACATCTTTATACGTCAATCTATTTCATTCTTTCGACCAGACTTTTGTCAATTTCGAAATATTTAGCAGCATCCACCACATAGGAGTTTATCTCCTTATAATCTGTTCCATGGTCTCTGTGAGTATCCTTGTGTAACAAACTATGATCTATTGCTCTTAGTAGGAAACATGAACACTCTAGGCCTCGTGATCATGTGTCTTTTCTCACGGTTTCTTTATCTCACAAGACTCATCTATTCACTGGTTTATCAGATGACGTTTATGTATATGGCCAATCCGCCCATCTCTTTAGATTTGTATAAAACCCCACGTTTATCTTTTATTCTCTATTCTTTAATGAGTACTCTTTCGTGGGTTCTTGATCCTCGTTTATATCTTTATGTTCAAGTGCTATTTTCTTATGTATCTTTATACAATACTCTTTATGTGTGTGTGTGTCGACACTTTCATGTGGTTCCATTATGTTCCAGACATGATCTATAGATTTGAGATCTTATTATCCAGGACCTTTGTTACTTAGTAGTTTGGCGTCCCAAGACTACATGGTTGGGTACCTTAGATGTGTAGCTGCGCAGCCTTTTCTAAATGTCTGGTATGGTTTCCTTTATAACCTTGGATTCTATGCACCATTTTCTTTCCGAGGTTCCTTATCTTATGGAACACTTGGTCTATCTTGTATAGACTCTATAGCAACTTGACTCTGTCTCTTTCAAGGACATCATATTTCGTTTGGTGCTAAGCTGGTTTTATGACTTAGTCATTCTTTTCTATTCGGGTCAGTGTCTGGCATCTCGATTAGCTAGCCTTTTATAATCTTTCTTTACTTTGGATGTCTACAATTCTAATCCGAGGATCTTTGCCAAGACCATGATGGTTGATACCATTCATTCTTTCTTTGCTCTTTACCAGCTTATAGCTTTCTTCTTATGATGTTGGATAGATGGATTCATTGATCATGCAATCCGTGTACCTGGCCACTATTTGATCACCCATGATTTGGCTCAAGGTCGCTTTAGAATTCGTGGAGAAAGTCATACTCTTATCCAACATATATTCCCAATCCTCTTCTGAGGTTTCATCTTAGACGGCACACATATATCTATGGTGGTGTATTCAAAGTCTCTTAAGATGGTGTATGTCTGGTTTTATGACCCGTATTCAATCTGAGATGGGAATATCTATGCTCACTTATATGGCCTGATGCATATTATCATTCTATACATGTAAATTCATAATGTCCCCAAGCTTATAGAATTTATAGTCTTATCCTTATAGATAATGGCTTACATGGCCGAACCTGTGTAGGTAATGGTCTTTCCGGCCGGTTATCGCCTTTATGGTTTGGCCGTTTAAAACATGGTCTTAGACCATAGTAGTACACGAACTTGTAGTATTGATCATGGGTTTATCCTCTCCCCCTCATGAACATACTATAATTTTGTGGTGCTTAGGACAATAAAGCCTCATGAGTTTCTCTTGTGTGCATGTTACACAACGTGAGATCTTATGGGATAACTCTTTGTACCTTTTCATTATCAATCTTTGCATCAAGTTTATACTAGGATGGCTAATCCAGTCGTGCCATAGAAGTGTATGATTTCCGTGGGATATATTAGTATAGTCACCACGTCTCTTGCCTCTTATCATACTGATCTGTAGCATAGTTTTAAATCAGTAGAGATCATAGGTATAGTCTCGACCACTTACTTATAAGGTCTTAGGCGTTTTGTTTCTTTAAATCCGAAGGAACTTGTTTCCTTCTTGTCCATTGTTTCTATTTGGAAACCATTTATAACTCAATGAGTCACATATCATTGGGTGTGTATAATGCCTTAGCTATAATTTCTTTACTAGGCTTACTATACCCCTTTCACGATTTCTTACTTGGTATTATGCCCTTTAGGCAACTCTTTATCACTAAAAACATTCATATGTTCAAGTAAGATTAGGCAAGGTATAATGAAAACAAACTCTTTTATATATATATATAAATCGTGAAACATCAAATAGGTTAAAAGCAAATCACAAAATCAAAGATAAAACGTCGAGATCTTTTCTATAAGCCGGCCACAGCTTCTGTTATTGTGGACACGGCTGCCTTGGATTCATCTTGATCCAATGCCTCATGATATCTCATCTCACTGTTTTTATTGCTCAATGTATCTTTTCTGAAGTTTTTCAAATCTGCTAATGGTATCTATAACTTTCTGCTCTCTTTGTTCAGTTGCCAATAGGTATGACAATAGGTCATTATAGGTTGTGAAACCCTTAGCCTTATATGATAACAACTGATCCTTTGGATGGAATGTGGAACAGGTTTTATATAATAAATCCTCATCTGTTACCACTTCACCACATATTTCAAGACTATAGGCGATTTTCATCAGAGCAGAATTATATTTGTCCACGGATTCAAAATCCTGGAACTTGAGAATCTTCCATTCATTCATGGCTTATCGCCATAATTCCATTGAGTATCTGGATTTTAGTCTTATCCAGAGATCACAAGGATCCTCAATATTTTGATACTGATTTCTCAGTTCCTCAGTGAGATGATAGCGCATAATTGTTATGGCTTTATGCTTTTTACTTTCAATTGCATTATTGCCATCAATGATACATTTCCTGAGTCCTCTAGACTTCAGGGCAATTGAAGTGTTCATTTCCCATTCTGGATAATTATCTCCAGAGAGATTTAGGGCAGCATAATCCGAGGGCTCAAATTTCGACATCTGAAATCATATTATTAATCAATTCATAATTTAGAATTCTTGCAACTAATTCAAATAATCAGTGCATATGATTTACTACTCGACCATGATGCAACGCAGTCGAGGATGCTATGTCTATATATGTGATGCTTAGGCCACACAGCCATCTTGGTGTGATACAACAATCCTAGAGATTGGATCATAATGCAATCCGGGTTATAAGATCATCCGGATACTAGGCCACACGGCCACATAGATATGCACTAAGCCACACAACTTTTTTATCAAACAATATGATCTGTATGTCATACAATCAAGCAAGGCCACACGGCTATGGATGTAATAGGTTAACTCTTATGCATTTATTTTGACATGTAATTGTAATCCTAACAATCACAGTTTCTATATGATGCAATCAAACAAAACGACCAATCAAAGAAACAAACCACACAGCTACTTGATCAAATTCAAAAACCATTCCTAAGATGAAGATCTAAGTGTAATTTGTAATCAATCAGGAGTGGTCAAATTCAGGTATGAAAACAATAAGGCCACATGGCCACGAGGTGATATAATCAAGGACTTATCAAGTCTAATTAGGGTTTCAGTTTGAGCGATTCAGATTCGAATTTAAACAATCCTATCAATAGCTCTACGTGATCAAACAAACAATCAAAGTTCAAATCAAACAATTTAAAACCGTTTTTTTTTTAAATTAGGGTTTAAGGGAACAACTTGATCATAGATCAAGGGAGTTTTATTTGAGATTTAAAATCATTAAGACTTTAATTTTAATTGATCAATGGATCAATCTCGAATTAGGGTTTAGGGGATAGGACTTATTCGAGCTCCGATTTACTCTTTTAGGGTTTGATCTATTTGTCCTAAGGCTTTCATCTTAGATATTAGTTTTTAGGGTTTCAATCTTTACAAAACAACCAGATTCAACTCATGTTCTCAGAATTCGAATTACCTTTGTTTTGCAGATTGTAGAAACCGGACCACCAAGAGAACCTCGAACGGATGCGAGCTGGAACGAGCTGGAACGCGAGCTGGAACGGTCGCGTGCTGAGGCGTGAGCGAGACGAGACGCGAGCTGGCTGAACGGGGAATGCGAGCTGTCTCCTATCGGGTTTGGTTCGTCGGATCGTGAGCGCCTTGGTTGTATCTCGCGAACGGGTTGAGGCTGATCGTCGAATCGAGCTGAGTCTGAAGCGGATCGCAAACTGGATGGGAACGCGAGACGCGATCAAGTTCAAGGGTTCGTCGGGTTAGGGTTCATGGTCGCCGGCTAGGTTTTAGGTTTAGGGGTTTTTCGATTTGCTCAGGGAGTTTAGAGATTCGTGCTGATAACGTGTTGTAAATAGAAGGTTTGAGAACTGAATGTTTCTATGTATTATTAATGTTAACATGATGTTCCTTATATAAAGATTACAAGATAGAGATAAAAAGAAATAGTACAAATACTAATCCAACATGATTTAGGATAATTACTAAATCATAAACCAACAAGGAATAGGAAAACTAGAATAATGGAAAGTCATGGCCGACTTTCTCTCTCTCCAGGTCGCGGCCGCCGCCTCTCTCTCTAAGGTTTGGACCGTCTCTCTCTAGAGTTTGGGCCGGTTATGGATCGGGCCGGTTATGGACATCTTGGCTGCCATTTTTCATTTTATTTTCATTTCCATAATATAAGAAATTAAAATGTCATAGTCAAAGTAACCTAACTGCCCATTAGATTCCCCCGAGAGACCCAAATACAAACAAGACTACTTTCATTAATGTGAACATGTCTTGTGGCCTTTCTCTTATATTCACCAAAATTCCATAAAATATATGTATCCTCTATATATGTTAAAAGGGAAAGCTATTCAATCATTTACGTTACAAAAAATCATCATATAACCTATAACTAAATTCATTAATTTTATTCCATCTACAAATGATTTTGTTTTGTTATACAGTGCAGTCCGTCCAAGTTTTTTCGATCGTATATTGTTGTGTTAAATTTAATTGTATATGTTATTTTAGAACCAAAAATGATTATCAAGGGTCATTAGTTGAGTTGAAAAAAATACCAAAAACAAAACCCAAAAATCACATGATCATGTGGCATTTTGAGAGAGGAATATATATATATATATATATATATATATATATGTATATGTATATGCATATGTATATACACTAGATGCACTGATTCCTAATCTTGATGATGTATAGAACTCAGTCAATCTATTCTATTAAAAGAGAAACATTCTAAAAAAATCTACCTATATAAGGTTACTGCACCCTTTCATTTAAGTAACACTTATTTGGTCTTGCCATCTATTAGCCCAATAACAAATTATAACCATATGTTTAGCTAACTATTATAACCGTATCTTTACCTAACTATATTTATTTCGCCACATATAAACCACTAATATACCAACTTTATATTTGACAGAACAAAACATGTTCTACACGATAAAGTAGAACACAATACATGTTATACACAAGACACTAATACACTATATAGTTCATTCATTGAGTGAATGAATACGTTATTCATAGATTTGTACAATGATCATATCACATTTATTCCTCTCCTAGACCCAAACGACAAGATGTCAATATTCTCATTCAATTGAGAGAGCAGATTATACCCTAACCTAACTGAAAGAACACATTCATTCTCAATCTGCCAAAATATTAGTGCTTAAATCGTTATATACCCAGTCCATCTTTTATTATTTTATTCTCATCAATCAAAGTTAAAGTCTGTTTTTAAGAAATCGGATCAATTTTATAATAACCACGTTTTCCTGACTATTGTTCGAATATGTTACCAACTATTGTTATTAATTTTAAAAAGGATTTAAGCATTATTTTATTTATTTACAAATTTTGTATTAACGACCATAAGTTATTAATTTGCTAGCATAAATTTCTATAACGTACTTTAACTGACTGGATTTTCAAAAAAATCTGTTCGATACGATTTTAAATACATAAAATCCGAAATTTTAGAATACTTGATATACACGCTTCGTATTATAACTACAATACTTGATAACTTTGTGAAAAAATATATGTTACCTACTTTAACTGGATAAACATTAACTCCTATTAATTATATTCCAATAATATTACTTATACCTCCAACTAGAAAATCATATCGGATCTTCTTAATATTCAATCCTAAATATGCGTACCCTACAACCACGGCGATCACTCCTATTATAAATACAGCTCGTTAACCCGTAACTTCGTAAAACATATTGATACAAAACAATGGCAAACAATATGCAGCTCTCTTTCTTGAATGAAATCAAACCGCACAAGACTACTTGGCGCATTCAAGTGAAAATCCTCCATTCATGGAGATTCTTCATAAAAGGTGTTGGTGAATCTATGGAACTCATCCTAAGTGATGCACATGTAAGTTTATCTGTTTATTTATAGTCTATATGAGTAGAAACAAACTAAAAGAATTAATTTTTAGGGAACAAAAATCCATGCCTCATGTAAGAAGAACTACATGGCTGATTTGGCTAAGCATGTTCGTGTTGGTGAGTGGAGAAACATTGATCATTTCTGTGTTTCTGGTGCTGGGAATGGTTCATACCGATCAACTGGTCACAAGTATCGCTTGGCTATTGTCGGACTTCTCTTTAGATCTTCTTCGAACACATCAGAAATTTGTTACACCTGCCATGTTAATATCGTAGTTCTCTTGAGACTTTCTCTGAATGAACATTCAAACAAATCCTGAAAATATAAAAGAAAAATTATGGTACTTAAATCTTTTAGATAATTATAAACACAGAATATTTCAATTTATTGCTGCAAAAATAAAGTCATGTACCAACCTTCCATTGAGACGAAGAATGTTGTACAGGAAAAAAACAATTTTAAAAAAAAAATGATTTATCAATATAAAAGCTTAAAATGTTTTGTCGGAGTTCTCATCATATCTTCTTCGAACACATAACAAAGTATTTAAATTTGGCCGATTTGTTGTTAAAAGTTATCGGAAACAATATTCGGACAAAACCTCCAAGTTTTTGCATGTTAGATCCCGTTATTACAAAAGAAAAAACTTAAGATTAAACAGTCTATCTATGTTTAAAGAATAAATTAGGAATAGAAGATTCACCTGTGTAGCTTGGATAGGGACGATTCGATTCGAACACAATGTAAATTTAATCGCCATCGGAGATAATTGGTTTGTTTTTTTTTTGTCTATTTTTTTCTTGACAAAAAGGAAGGTTATCATCTGAAGTCGGCAACAAGGTGAAACGTGATGGGCTTTGGACGACTTTAAAAGTTAGAAACCACCACCAGAACTATTATAATTGAAAACCTGATGGGCTTAAACCCATTACACAAACAATATAGTTAAAAATATATTAAAGCAAAAGTCCATCTCATAAAAATATATTGAAGCAAAAGCCCATCTCATAATAAAAGCCCATCTTATAATAGTTAAACATCTAACAATATTTTGTTTTTAAAATTTTAGATTCTTAATAAAAAACAAATAATATTTTATATTATTGGTTTTTGTTTTCTGTATTTGGATAGTTAATATGAAGGAAAATTATTTGTAATGGAATTGTTGCCATATATATTTTTAGTTCGGTTTACTAATATTTTTAAAATTAAATATACAAATTCCATTTTCAAACCGAACGCCGCATAAAAACACGTTAGCTCGACTCCGTATATAAACCTTTTAAATCTTCCTTCTTAATCGATATTCCGTACAAATGAGTATGTTCAATGCACATCATCTTATAAAACTTCATTTAAAACAATATTTTTTTACGAAGACAAACCCGCGCTTTCAAAGCGCGGATCAAAATCTAGTAACTATAATAAAACATCAACCATATCATCGTATTGGGAATTAGTCTGGGCCTCTCCATATATATATGAAATCCCCGGGGCTAAGAAAACTTATCATCATATTAAAACTACAATAGAAAATTTACTTATTAATTATTTGCCATCGAAGCACTCCATCATTTCCATTGGGATACATATGAATTATAGTGAGACTCTATTTGTATAATGTCTACAAAATTGCATGCTATTTTCATCCAATCTAACATAGTTCAACGATTCAAACAATGCAATAGAAAATATCAACGGCCAAACTCACTTGTCTGGATTAGTCATGGACACACGGCCACTGGTAAGTATTTTCTAATGTCTAATAGTGATTAAGACCAGATCAGTTGATCGTTGACTCTCTATCACTCATAATCAGTTAATTATGATAATACAACATTACTATTTTATTAAAAAGTCTCTGTTTGTAGACGATTTTCCTAACTAAGACAATTTGATGAACTACGTGCAAGTTGCATGAATAAAAAGGTACCCCACATACCGCTCTCTTCGTATCAAGATCCGTCTTGAAATTTATATAAAGACATAAGTAAATAATTTATGTTTTACCTTTTTGTTTATAAAGCCAAATGTTCATAGGGTAAAAGTAAGAGTTTCCAAGATCAGTCGTTGGTAATTAAAGATCATACAAAAAGGTAAAATTATTTAATTTTGATTTCGTATGTGGTAAGAGCGAAACAATTACTTAGCCAGATTTTGTTAAATAGAAACCAATTGTTTCACCGGTTACAGTATTATTGTTTTTCCTGTCTCAGATAAGGGTCTTTGTTATAAGTTAAGGTAATTATGTACTTTGTATTAATAACCTATCATACAAATTTTATGATTCGTCAAATATATATATATATATGTCTAATATTGTATTCTACTGTTAACGAATATTCTATTTGACTGATATTGACTATCATGTCTAATAATTCGATAGATACACATATAGAAAATGCTAACATTAGTTTACATGCCCTTTTATGAAATTGTGGAACTACAAAAATTAACAAAATGGATGTTTTCTTGTCAATAGTTTGAAAGTGTAGCCTATGTACTGGGCGAATATTAGTTTCTGAATACTGATAAGGCCCACTATCAATCGTAAAGCCCCCTCCACATCTGCAATGCAACACATGTTGTGCTTCTTCTCGCCGTTGAATGCAAATGGCATATGACTGTTTCACTTCTGTAATTTCTTTGGACTCTGGACTTACTCCATATTCTCGTTTACAATTTGTTGGTCACTGGTCATTAACAATGAATGATGTTGGTCAATGATATTGATAATTTATTTGCCAAAAAAAAAATCTATTATATATTCAATTATGGGTTCTTAATACAAAAGAATATGGTTGGTCACTAGTCTCTGTAAGTATATCTTATATACAAGTGTATCCAGTGTTTCATGCTATCAGGTCAACATGACATCCCCACATTAAAATAGTACTATAGTCGAAGTGGTCTGAAAAATATCAGTAATCAAATATCATGCTTACCTTTATTAATTTTATTAACTACAAAATGTCTAGAAGTTGCCTTATGAGTCGTTCGATTATGATATCGACGAGTAAAAAGTTTGTCTCTTCTTTAAAAAAAAAACAGTATGTTTAAAAAAAAAAAAACAGTATGTGCGTCGACACTTACTCGATTCAACTCTTTGCCGATAATCGGATACATATTCTATTCCTTACCTAACTAGCTTAGCTAGCAATTACCTTTCTCATAGTGGAGCTGAATACGATCGTTCAGTTCTTAAAATATTTTAGGTCCCAATATTTTAAGAACAAAATTTAGGTCTAAAATGAAGTAATTCACCTCATTTTTTATAAACAACCAAATTGCTATGTATAATTAATTAAAAAAGTAATAATTATTTTCTGAAATAGCTGGAAAAAATAGAAACGTTAATCCCATCCGCAAAACCTTAAACTCTTAAAACTTAAAGTCTAAACACTAAATTTAAACCCTAACTCTGTACATAATCCTAAACTTTAAATTCCAAATCCTAAATCCAAAACCCTAAATCCTAAACTTTAAACTCTAAACCATAAACCCTAAATTATAAACTCTAAACCTTAAATCCTAAACCCTAAATACTAAATTCCAAATAATAAAGGATAAACTCTAAACTCTAAATCCTAAACCTTAAACTCATCACTTGTTTGTGTTCGGGTTTATGGTTTAGAGTTTAGGATTTAAGGTTTTTGGTTAATTGTTTAGGGTTTAGGGTTAAGAGTTTTAGGTTTAGGATTTATGATTTATGATTTATGGTTTAAAGTTTAGGGTTTAAAATTTAGGGTTTAGAGTTTAGATTTTTAGAGTTTAGGGTTTTGCAGACAGCATTAACGCTTTTCTAGCTTTATGTTTTTAGTTTTATTACTTTCTTTACTAATTCTACATGGCATTTTGGTTAGTTATAAGAAGTGAGGTAAATTTAATCGTTCATTATAGAGAGTGAACTTAAGTATTGTTCATATTTATTATGTGTTATTTCTTCGGAAGTTTAGTAACTCACATCATTGATATTCATTCTCTTGGCACCAAAAGATAAATAAATATATTGTAAAAATTCTATAAATTAATAATGTTGGGACTATGGTATTTTATTAATTTATAGAGATATTAATATATAAATTCTTCTTGTTTTAGATTTTTTTTATATTTTTAAATAATTTTTTATTTCTTAAATAAGAATTAATTTACCGTATATATATTAATCAAATTTTAGAAATTAGACTTTCATATTGTTTTACTATATTATTTGGTGTCGATTTTTATGCTTCATAGAAGTCAAATGTGGTTTTAGATATAATTTTACTAAATTTTATCAAAATATATTGAAATTTTAGATATAATGTTTAGCTTGTACTTATATAAAAAAAAAATATAGATATAGAGATTATTAATTTATAGTTTTAATGGGACCATATATTCATAGGGCTTTCTAAAAAATTATTATCTTATTATTTAATCGATTTGCGTCATATTTTGAACCGTCCAAACTCGGAACCGGGGAAATTTATTAATTTATAGAGTTTATTAATTTATTGATTACTAATTTATTGCGTTTCTATTGTGTATATACATATATCAAGATAATTTAAGAATATACCACTAATATCCGCGTATTGACACAAAAAAGATATCGTCTACTATCTCTTTAGTATGCTTACATGAAGTTGTAGTATTTTCCTAGCCTTCGTGGCTTAATTTTTACTATAGTTGACTAAAATCTGTTGGATATAACAGAGAAATTAAGTTCATTTTAAAACAAATTTTTTCTCTATATAATTGGAAAGATGGTTTACGGTTTCCAAATTTTGTATATCACCTCTATACAACCTCATGTAAGCATACTAATCATATGGTTTACTAATAAATAAATTGTATAAGTCAATTTTTACCAAAAAGTCTTACAATTTCATGTATATTAAATGATTTTATATGAAGTTATGTTCTATTTGATTTTATCAACTAAAAGTTTTAAGTATGAATTAAAAAATGAAAAGTAAATCACACACAAAACATTTATTTTGTCATTTGAAATGGTTATTATCACAGATTAAAATGAACTTAATTCGTTAGGTGCATCTAAGTATCTATTACATTAATTCATTCACAAGTTATATAACGGATAAATCTTTATATTCTTTAATTTGAAACACATTTTGAAATCAATAGATCAATTCTAACATATATGTTGTTTTAAAAAGGGAATAATTTCATTGAATTGCATATGTATATCAATACTATTAAAATCAATCTATACTGTTATTTGCGAAGTAACACTACAAGAAAACAGCGATATTCTGACGGACATTCCGACGG
>NC_027749.1:20820709-20821607 GCF_000695525.1 Brassica oleracea var. oleracea | reverse complement strand
TGGCGTTTACAACGAAATTACGACGAGTCCAAAATTCGTCGTAAATTCCATGTAACTTTACGAGGAAACAATTCCGTCGTAAAGTCAATGTAAGTTTACGACGAAAGTACGTGGAAAGAGAAATTCGTCCTAACCGTTACATCGACATTACAACAAAACATGTTACCGTTATATTTAGGTGAAAACGTGTATTCAATGTGCTTTAACTTACCTAAATTCGTTGTTATATTTCACCTACCAAACTCGAAAATTTCTATATATATATGTCATTTCCCACAACTCTCTTCCTCACAACACACAAACAAAAACAAAAACAAAAAAATCAGAAAAAGAAAAATTCAAAACAAAATCTAAGAAAAAAATGGCCGGTGGCGGTAGTATTTACGAGTTACGGAGTTGGATGTATTTGCACAAAGATTCCGACGGGAGAGTCACGAATGCATTTCTGAGCGGGCTAGAGACATTCATGCACCAGGCGGGCTGTACACCGATCACGCAGGAAAGCGGTAAGATGTTCTGCCCCTGTCGAAAATGCAAGAATTCAAAATTTGCACGTAGTGAAACTGTATGGAAGCATTTAGTAAACAAAGGATTTACACCACAGTACTACATTTGGTATCAACACAGAGAGGGTTATGGGGGAAATGAAGCTAGTAGTAGTAATAATAATTTTGAGGATGCTCATCATAATGAAGAACCGAATCATTTGCATAATGAATATAATTATCATCAGGAGGAGCAGATGGTAGATCATGATAGGGTTCAAGATATGATTAGTGATGCATTTTTAGAAACAACTACAACAATAGCTGATGGAACTGGAAATGTAGAAGAACCTAATTTGGATGAAAAAAGGTTTTATGAAATGTTAGATGCTCCAAATCAACCAATCTACACT
>NC_027749.1:20801950-20819355 GCF_000695525.1 Brassica oleracea var. oleracea | reverse complement strand
AGGATTTACACCACAGTACTACATTTGGTATCAACACGGAGAGAGTTATGGGGGAAATGAAGCTAGTAGTAGTAATAATAATTTTGAGGATGCTCATCATAATGAAGAACCGAATCATTTGCATAATGAATATAATTATCATCAGGAGGAGCAGATGGTAGATCATGATAGGGTTCAAGATATGATTAGTGATGCATTTTTAGAAACAACTACAACAATAGCTGATGGAACTGGAAATGTAGAAGAACCTAATTTGGATGAAAAAAGGTTTTATGAAATGTTAGATGCTCCAAATCAACCAATCTACACTGGTTGCAGAGAAGGTCTCTCTAAATTATCTCTAGCAGCTAGGATGATGAATATTAAAACGAATCATAATTTAGCTGAGAATTGCATGGATGCATGAGCGGAGTTGTTTAAAGAGTATTTGCCAGAAGACAACGTGTCTGCTGAAACTTATTATGAGATTCAGAAATTGGTTTATAGTCTTGGGTTACCTTCGGAGATGATTGATGTTTGCATCGACAACTGCATGATCTACTGGAAGGAAGATGACAAGTTAGAAACAACTTTGTTTAATAAATGTTTATAATTTAATTTATTTTTTACTTTATTATACACTTTTCAATAACTTTCCACCAATGAAATTTAATCAATTCAAATATTCTCAATTAATGTTCCTCAAAAGTATAAAAAAATACCTTAACAATATAAAAAATCTATCTTTGTGGAACAAGAAAAAAATCTAAAACATCTTACTTTCGGGAACGGAGGTAGTATTGTTGTTGAAACTTTATTTTTGGTGGTTGAAACTTATATCTGAAAGCAATGACATTTTAATTTGTTGTTTGATTGATTAGAGAAATATAATAATTACAGGCATCACAATATAATTGTGGAACTTTAACCCCTTCGAATTGGCCACAAGGCATCTCTCTCTCTCGTTATGACCAGCGCCAGCTAACCTATTATAGGGCAACTTGAGCAAATTTCTGTTTTGATAAAAATATACACTTTTAATTCGAGAGAACTATTAAAAACCATATGATATTTTTTAAGAAGTTTGATCAAAATATACATTTTTAATTCGAGAGAACTATTAAAGATCATATGATATTTAGTGATAAAACTAGTTTCAATAAATGGAAAATAAATTTAAGTTAACCTAGATATATTTTATTATTATGAATTTTAATTTTTTTAAATAATAATCGAGCTTTTAAATATTATTAGTATCGGAGTGGTCACATTCACTGTCTAAGCCGGCTTATGACGTACGAGACCTTGACGATATAATATATGTTGAATTCGGAAGACACATGCTTTCGTCAGGGTGTTTTTAATTAACTCTATATACTTTAGTCGACAAGCCGAAACGTAAATAAATGCCTATAAAGCAAGAAAACATATTAATTAAGTGTTAGTGATGTTTTAAGAAGCATATTGATCGTGTCGTATTATCGGACACGTCAGTTGTCACTACTGGGTTTATAGGTAGCCGTACATGCATATTCAAGTCTTTGTTAACATATAAATATAATCATTAACACCAAATTAGTTGGTGTTGTCTTGTGATGACTAGTGACATATAGACCATTTTTATGGGGAGTTTTTGAGTGAGTGTTTCATTAATCAATAAGAAGAAATATTAAAAAGTAGTAGAGAAGGAGAGAACAATTTCTTAAATGAGAAAATACAAAAACTTATGAGAAGTTATAGAAACATTTATCCTTTTATTACTGACATATTTTAAAAGAATTTATTATTTAATCCTATCCAAATTATTATAACATACTGCTAAATTTACGAAAGAGATTTTCATTAGTTTTTCAACAATGAAAATGTTTTTATTAAGCATATTTCTGTAGTGTTGTATTGCAGATTTTATTCAAAAAATCAAAGCAACATAAGTTTGATGTTAAATAAAAATTTTGATTAGACGAATAAGCAAGATCCTTTATTAATATATTGGAATTATTTTATCAATTATTTTAAAAATGGTGCTAACATAACTAAAAAGTTATACAATTTTTTTGGAAACATAAGTATTGATAACGATAGTTTCTTTAATAATATGATATTTTGACTAAAACCTTAAATTATTAATTCGATACACACCATTATTTTAGTAGGAAAACAATAACATTTGAAAGTAAGTGATTGTCTTCTAGCAGTTGAATCAAGATGGTATATATATATATATATATATTTTTCTAGAACAGGATGGTGAAAATTTTGATCAATATATATGTCGGAACCATAGGCTGAATCCCACTAGCTATAGATCTTCATTGTTAGATTTTCATTTTCCCATTGTAGATGCTTCAAGCAGCAAAAGCAGATGAATGAATTTATTCGCTTGCAAACCTTGGACGATGGATTCTAATTTTTTTTGTACTTAATCATTCATATTCAGCCTAATAACAGAATTAGTTTTCTTTCCTTCTTACTCTATATAATGAGTATCACACATTTATATAATGGATTTTGTTTTTATAAATTAATTGAATAAAAACTATTTTTAAATTTGTCTTTTTTAAATCATAAATTCGTTTTTGAAAACCAACATCTCGTAAAATGAGAAAAAATGTTTTAGTCAGACATTTTTGGTAACCCAACTTGTGACATTGATATAAATTGTGGTTTAAAAAAGGCATTGATATAAATTATTATCTTTTATATATTAAAACAGAAGTCACAACTTTGATTCATGTGTGATTTTTTTAAAAATAGACCTAATAGACCTATTTCTAAAAAATCATGTTACAGTTAATCTCTAATCTTATCATTTAAATTTTGGACCTACTAGAAATTTTTATTAGGCTATCAATAATTGGATTTAAACAATAGATGATCCACTGGATTAATAGATAGTATAAAATAAATAAATATAATTTAATGTTGTAATACTATACCTCCATATGTTAAATATTTAAATATTTGGCGATGTTAACTTTTAAAATTATAAAAAAAAATTTTAAATAACAAAAATCATATTATCTAACAATCTAACAATGAAACCAATGAAAAAAAATTTTAAACTATATAGTTTATTTTAAAAATTAAACAAAAACTAAATGTTTAATTATTTACTCGATAATATAAATCTATGAAGCGAGAAGTTTAATTTTTTAAAAACTTTCTAAATTTGTGAAATGTTACAATATCTTTGAATATGACAATAAAACAATATTTTACTAAACTTTATATATATAGTTACGATTTTAATAATGAAATAATAATCCGAAAATATATATATAGAAGAAGATACAAATACATGTGAAAGTTTGAAACAATCTATTCAATGAAAAAATATACCGTAAACTTATTATGTTTTAAAAATTGATTGGAACATATATATTATAATATATACCAATTTAGAATTAAAAATAAAATATTTATATAAAAATAAATGAAAACAAAAATCCGCGCGGTTGCGCGGGTCGAGATCTAGTTAATATTAAATTTAAAATAAATTAAGTATTTAGAATAAATCATATTAATATCATTAATTAGATTAAAAAAATGACTGTTGACAAATAGAATTTATATCAATGTTTTTTTTTGGTAATATAATTTATGATTTTAATATTATATATTTTAAATACTTAATTTATTTTAAATTTAATATTAATAATAATCTCTATCAATGTCACAAGTCGGGTTACCAAAAATGTCTAACTAAAATAACCTTTTTTCATTTTACAAGACATTGGTTTTCAAAAACGAATTTATGATTTCAGAAAAGACATAAATAGTTTTTCTTCAATTAATTTATAAAAAATCCATTATATAAATGTTTGATACTCATTGACAAAAAAAAAAAAATGTTTGATACTCAGTATACAGAGTAAGAATGAAAAGAAAATAAATTATGTTATTAGACTGAATATGAATGATTAAGTGCAAAAAAATGTATAATCCATCGTCCAAGGTTCCAAGCGAATAAATTCATTCACATTTAACACCCATTGTTTTTTATGTTTGAACACACTATTTTTTCATTCTTTGGTATTTATAGCAGTTTTTTATGAATCGAATGTTAGTTTTGCATGTTGAAATATCTTAAATATGGTAGGTGTTTAAGGAAGTAAAGGTTGGGAAGGTTTCATCCCTTAAACAATTTTCAAGATATTTCTATATATTTTGTGTTAAAAAAAAAGATATCTCTATACTTTTCAAAAAAAAAATGGTGTTAATGTCATTTCTATTGTATTTAAAAATGTTATTTTTTCTCTATAATATAGAGATGTTACAAATATTTTTAACTATAGATCTCTTTTTTTTTTCTCCAACAACTAGAGATCTTTAGTAAGTTTTTTATCTGCCTCTAACTACATATTCTTCTTAGTCTTTCATAAGCTATTTATGGTGTATGTCCTTAATCTTATTGTTTTCAAACTTTTTTCTCAAAATGTTTAACCTTAAAATCATAATTTTGTAATTATATTATGTATTAGAATACCTTTTGGCTACATACTCATGCAATTGCATGACCGTTGATTTGCATGATATAATGCTGATTGTCTCACCCATGATTTTAATCTTGTACCGTGCGGGTAGAGCGTTTCTCATTCACCCAATTTAGTCTTCAATCATGGCACAACCAGGTTGTAAATTACATCAGAGCATGCTGCATCTATATACATCGCAGTTTACAATGTCTTGTTGATGGTTATGATTTTATATGAAATCATAACACAGACATAGACTAACATTAAATTCATGGTGATACGTTTTCTGTTATACTACTTCAATGAAATTAATAATTAATGCTAGCTTAAATGTTTTAAAATATAGTAAAATAGCGTTAAATATGTAACGTAGATTTGTTAATATTATTAATTTATTTAATAGGTAACATTTCATCATCCTATCTTTCTGTTTTTGTTTTATATTGTTTACAAGTGTAGTACATATAAAAGTTTGAGTGTGATCCTTATCAAAGATAGCACAAAAACCCAACAACTAAAACACAATGGAAATTGCAATATTATTTTAATCAGTATGCTGAATTTAAAATAATATCTTATAAACAATAAAAAATAAAATAAAATTGGTTTCTCATACCTTTCACCCCTTAGTTCACTCAGGCACCCCATCATTTTTGGTTTTCTTTATTCTCTACCGGCACAAGATCAACATAAAAACAGCAGATATCAATATTTGTTTTCTTAGTACATTATTTTGTCCGACTCTATTTTTACTTTAATAGCATTTATAGTATCTAATCTACTACACCATATTGCATCTATTAGCATATTTTCTTGCTGTTCATTTGAGTACATTATCTCCTTAGATGGTACAAGTATTATAATCTTTGACGTTTAAATACATGCATGGCTTTCTCTATACACGAATTTTCAAAATTGTATTTCAATTTCAACAAACAAAAAAAATAATATGATGCAAGTGAAATGATTAAATGAATGGTCAGATGAGACCATTAAACTAAGACAACAAAGGAATATCTAAGCCTGTAATTATATTTTGAAGGCTCATTTTTTTCTTAAAGTACGTTCATATTATGTATACGTTTTTTGGTATTAATTTGGAGGTATTCCAGACATATGAAAAAATTCAGACTAAACAGAAGATATAACTCATGGATAGATTCTCTCTTCGTCTATTTAAATTAACGTGCAGAAAGCAAAGATTCATATTTATGTGAGTGTCCAGAACAATATGACTAAATTTTACGTAAATATCAAACCTGAAACATGTTGGCGTTCCAAACTCGTTCCTTTACCACCAAATTTTTCTTGAGTTCACCGGCCAATAATAGTTTCCCATTTCATATTCCGTTTTTGAAAAAAAAAACAAAATAATAATAATTTGCCAAGTCATAATAAAAATGTAAAAATAAATAAAAATACTAATAGCTGCCAAAAGAAAGGAAACTAGACTTTGACCCGCGTGCCCGCGCGAGTTTTGAATTTTTTTAAAATATAAATTACTCTCTCCGTTCCTAAAAGATATATGTTTTAGAATTTTCACATTTTTTTAATAAAACATATTAAAATTTAGCTATAAATGCATAGTTTTTTGTAATTTTATATTTCCTATATTTTTAAACCAATAAGATTTTAAGAAATGCAATTAGTGTTCTTGAACTTCACAATTTCTCATTATTAGTTGAAAAAAATTACATTGAAATATATAAAATATGTATATTTTTGAAACAAATTTTTTCTCTAGAATATGGATCTTTTAGGAACGGAGTGACATTTTTAAACACATAGTTTATTTAGATATTTTTAGGTGCCTACAGATCTATTCGGACTGATAATTTCCTGACTTAAATCCCTTCTAGAAATTTATATATATGTTCGATAGTTATTTAAATTTAGAACCTACGAATCATATTCGAATGGATACTTGGATGTCCATGTCTAACTGATTCTGAAACAAATAAGTAATCACTTTTATTTTATTTTTATCACGAATGAAACAATATTGTTAGTTTTTTTTTTTGCAATCATTGTTTTTTATTTGTTCATAATATTTTATCAAAACTTTTATAACTTGTGCA
Organism: Brassica oleracea var. oleracea; assembly: GCF_000695525.1. NCBI lineage: Eukaryota > Viridiplantae > Streptophyta > Magnoliopsida > Brassicales > Brassicaceae > Brassica > Brassica oleracea. The sequence continues at coordinate 20,812,823 of NC_027749.1, read as the reverse complement.
GTTTTTTTTTTATGAAATTATACTAATCATATATTAACCACTTCCTTTTTGTTAATTAATTTCAAAATCCAACAACATATTGAAAAGTTTTTTTTTTCAAATATAGTATGAATTATTATTAATTATATTAATTTTTGAATATTTTATCCTCTAAATATCTATATGTGACTAAACAAAACAAAATAATACTATATTTGCAAATTATTGTTTTATTAAATATATTAAATACTGTAATTAATTAGGATATATTTTGGCATATTGGGTTTAGCTTTGTCCACACATTTTTATGATGGAAAATTAGGTCATATAACCAAAAAAAACTATAATTCACTAAATAACCAAAACTCTATTTCTTTCTTCCTTTCTCTTTCTACCATTTTACTATAAAACTAATTTTCCCTTTTTTTTTGGTTATTTCATAAATAAACCTTTTATGATAGAGGAAAGGGATAACATATCACGCTCTAGGATATATTATATCAATTAGTGGCTACCTTAAATTTAGGAAATCTTTATGAATGAGTTCATATATGGTGGATATGCAGATGTTAATTTAAATTGGTTGACAATATTTACGTAATACTTTAATACGTACGATTTATTGTGTGTCTTCTACTTTGGAAAGTGTAAATATTGTTTACATATTTGACCAGATTTTTGGTATATCAGTTAATATCTTGGGTTAATCTGGAAAATATATCGCATGTGATATCAACAACAGATCTGTATCATTTATTAAACAGTATGATTTTTCGGATCAAATAATAGATATTGGGCTTCGGAAATATCTTAATGATTAGGCCAACCAGTAAGTAAGTAAAAATTGCAGTGGCATAGAAGGTAAATATTAAGCAAGATTAATGGTGAAATTATATTTGTACTTCAGTTTTAATAGATTAGATATTTTTAACAATGTTAACTCGTCAACAAAATGCTTAACCCTAAATCTTAAACCTTTGGGTAAACTTTAAATCTATACGTAAACCCTAAACTCTTGGGTAAAATAATAAATCTTTGGGTAAATTTTAAACTTTTGGGTAAATTCTAAACCCTAGGGTTTAGAGTTTTGCTGACAACATTTAAGGTCTAGTGTTTAGAATTTACCTAATGGTTTATGGTTTATCCAAGGGTTTAATGTTTATGTTTTAGAGTTTAGTGTTTCGCTGATGGCGTTAAATTTTTTTTTTTTTTAAATCGTTCTTTTGCAGGTACTATTATTTTTTATTTATTATATTTTTAAAACATAATATTACTTAAATTCTTATTATTTTGTTTCCTTTTTAAAAAAAAAACTGAATATGAGATGACAAACTATTAATGGTTGGTGAATCAATGTTCACTTTAAAGAATGAACCCAAAAAAAAATCTTTACCACCCTACCATAAGGCCCCATGCATATTTTGTATATCTTTCTTAACTTTTAATGTTATTTTAAAATTTTAATAATAATATGCAACGGAAAAAGGTCAGTATTCACTCAATGTTTATTTGAGAATTTGTTTCTGTAAATTAATACTAGCAAATTGAGGAAATATATACGCCAAAATCAAATGCAGGTTAGGCTCTAGAAAACCTTAAATTAGTTTATTTAAATAGATTTCCAAATAATGTATCACTCCGTTCATCTCATATATATATATATATATAAGATGATTTTCCTGTGCTCATGTACGGATATAATATTTATAAAATAAATATATTATAATAATAAATTAATAGTTTATTTTCATTTTTAAATTATTTGTTTTTTTTCTCAGTCCCTCATCTTTTAAAGTTTATCATCTAGAAGTGTTGCTCTTTCTTCTATCTTTATGCTTGTTTTTGGCTTAAGTGCTTCATGTTGCTATCTTTAGAAAAAGTTGTTTCACTGTATGATCCATAGATTGTATCTTTTCTTTTAATTTTAATTAGAAATCCTTTTAAAGAAATTTAGTCATTTTATAATTTATATTAATAATATTATGTTGTTTTGATAGACATGTGATTTTGGATACATAGCATCTAGCCGGTTTAATTATCACTTGGATATAGTATTAGATTACATCAATTTCTTCGAATTCAACCATTATATTTTTTCTAAATATATTAAAAATTATTTGTTATTTACATTTAGATTGGTTATTCTCTTACATATGTAAATATATTTTATTAAGATTATGGTATAATATAATATATATATTATTTTGAAGATCAAACTGGAAAAATTAAACAAAAATGTTAATCGATTCAAAATTACACAAATGAATATGAAGAAAATATTTTGAAATCTGATGCATATATTTTACAAATGAAGTAAATTGTAGCAATTAGTTCGTATTTTATATTTATTTGTTAATGTGTTTTTTAGTTAGATCTTTGATTTTGGATATAAAAAATTTGATTAGTCCAATTACTAATTTTGTGGGTATATTTAGTGACATATATTTTTCAAATTGAAGTATAGTTATTTTAATTCCTGTTAAGCCAAATTGAATTTGATATTTATTTATCGGATTAGTTTATTTTTTCATCTTTGATGGTAATAATATTTTTGGACTTTTTAGGATAATTTATATATGTTGATTTTCCAAAATATATTAAAAATATAGCAATGATAAGTATAGAGATAACAGATAAAATTTTGAAAGCTCGTAAATTAACATTTACAATAATTAAAATAATTTATCAATTCTAAGTAATTTTATATCTTAGATTTATAAATGGTAAACTGAAATTTATTTAAAAAAATCTTAAACATAATAATTCAAATTTGCTTAAGTAATTTTATTATTGGTATGTTGGATTGCACAATTATAAGGAAAATAAAATTTTAAAAGCAAACTGAATATTAAGTAGAAAGATTTTTTTAATAGTGGTAAGATTTAATATTTTTATTTCATCAAAGGTTCTTTTGTAAATAACCATTGTGATAATTACGTGAGCGCACACGTAGAAAACTGACTTTTCAAATAATATATATATATATATAATTCTCGTAAGAAAAAGAGATTTATGATATTTGGGAAAAAATGATATATTATTGTTAAGTGTATAATAATCGAATCAATCATTAAAAATTGTTTAAAAATGTCAAAGCATATTAGAATAGGCAAATCTTAAATGTTTTTAAAATGATGATATTTTTCTTGGAACTCTTTCTCCTCTATTTATTGCAGTTTTCCTCCTTTCACTTTCAGGAGACAAACGAACTGATCATTATTTCATCCGTTTTTCTTTTCTTTCCCTTACCTTTCTAGCTTCTCTGTTTAACCTTAAAGCTCGCAACACTATCAGAGCTCTGTTTCACAGTTTCAGAACAATGGAGGAACAAAACCAACCAGACGATTTCTCTTCCTATAAACATCCAACTTTTCCTCAAGTCATAGAGGAGCTAAAAGAGCTCTGGGCTATGGTTTTACCGATCACAGCAATGAACTGTCTAGTCTACGTACGCGCCGTCGTCTCCGTCCTCTTCCTCGGCCGTCTCGGTAGCCTCGAGCTAGCCGGAGGAGCTCTCTCAATCGGTTTCACCAACATCACAGGCTACTCAGTCCTCGTAGGACTCGCCTCGGGACTCGAGCCAGTATGTAGCCAAGCCTTTGGTAGCAAAAACTGGGAACTCCTCTCGCTCTCTCTCCACCGTATGGTCATGATTCTCTTGATCGCCTCCGTGCCCATCGGCCTGTTATGGATCAACCTCGGGCCCATCATGCTGTTCTTGGGCCAAGACCCGGAGATAACCGCTACAGCCGCAGAGTACTGCCACTACGCGCTTCCTGATCTTTTGACTAATACTCTGCTTCAGCCGTTACGGGTTTATCTAAGGTCACAGCGGGTGACGAAACCGATGATGTGGTGCACGTTAGCTGCTGTGGCATTCCACGTGCCGTTGAACTACTGGCTTGTGATGGTGAAGCGATGGGGTGTTCCTGGTGTGGCGACTGCTTCCGTTGTGACGAATTTGATTATGGTTATGCTTCTGGTGGGCTATGTTTGGGTTAGTGGGAAGCTGCAGAAGAGAGTTAGCGGGTCTATGGCGGCGGCTACGGTGGTGGAGTTGGTTGGAGGGTTGGGACCGTTGATGAGAGTGGCGGTTCCGAGTTGTTTGGGGATATGTTTGGAGTGGTGGTGGTATGAGATTGTGATTGTGATGGGTGGTTACTTGGAGAATCCTAAGCTTGCTGTGGCTGCTACTGGGATTTTGATTCAGACAACAAGTCTTATGTATACTGTTCCTATGGCTTTAGCTGGATGCGTGTCTGCTCGGGTACGTGTCTTGTCTTTATCACTCCACTGTGAAAAAAAATTGCATCACCTTCCATTAATAGGTGACACCGTGACACGTGATTGGACATAAACATACATGAAAATAAAATAAATGATTGGAAAGAAAGAAGTCAAGTATGGTGTATTTATTTGTTGCCAATCTCATGATACGCTTTAACCTCATTGAAACCCACTTGTCCTTCTCTGTTTCCTTTGAACGTGACAGAAGGTTGAGTTCAATAACCAGCTTGTAAGATTTGATTTCTTTTGGGTTTCATTAATATTCTCACAGGTTGGAAACGAGCTAGGTGCAGGTAGACCATACAAGGCGAGACTAGCGGCAAACGTGGCTCTAGCTTGCGCATTTGTAATAGGAGCATCCAATGTGGCTTGGACCGTGGTTCTAAAAGAGCGTTGGGCAGGACTTTTTACTGGCTACGAGCCACTCAAGGTGTTGGTTGCTTCGGTTATGCCAATTGTTGGGCTTTGCGAGCTAGGGAACTGCCCTCAAACTACGGGTTGCGGGATTCTAAGAGGGACAGGCCGGCCAACGATTGGGGCACATGTGAATCTTGGTTCGTTTTATTTTGTTGGGACGCCTGTTGCTGTTGGACTAGCGTTTTGGTTGAAGGTTGGGTTTAGTGGATTGTGGTTTGGGTTGCTGTCGGCCCAAGCGGCTTGTGCAGTTTCAATATTGTATGCAGTTTTGGCAAGGACAGATTGGGAAGGAGAAGCAATGAGGGCTATGAGGATGACGAGTTTGGAGATGAGGAAAGTTGGGAAGGACGAAGAATCATCGTCATTGTTGGATGATCGCAATAGGAGTGATGAGAAGTTGGGTGGTGTCTTGTAATAAATCGGATCAGTTGTGGGGTAAAGCAAAGACTTGAGAGACTTATTGTTGTTTTCGACTTGTTTATGTTTTGTGTTTTTTAAGTGCATTTGCTAATTGGAATCTTTCTTGGAAATTAAATCATTTTTAAAACGTTGAATTCTGATTAATAATACTGTTTTTAAAAGGAATATTGGATTTCGAAGTTATGGCAACGAGAAGGAATATTATTCCAGTGTTTCAAAAAAAAAAAAGAAGGAATATTGGATATGGCATTTTGCCAGAAATGATGAAAAGGAGAATATAATAAAAGCTTGTTTGAAACATTTTTGGTCATACTAAGCCAAACACCATTGAATGCATGCATATAGTCCTTTATCTTACTTTTAGTGATAAAAACATTTATGTAAATATTAGTTGTGTAATTATGGATTAACAAATGATGATGAGAAATGATACCATGATTCAAAGCCTGACACATACATAAAGTTGTTCCCAAAAACTTTGGGACATACCATTGTCAATGTCATATTAGCCCAATACAAATGACTTCTTTTGTCGGATACATCAAGTCTCGACTGTGAATTTAGGAAACAATAAACATGTCAGCAACAAGAAATTCAGATTAGAAGGCCTAGTGTAATCACCCAACTTTTTGTTTTGTACAAAGGCTTTGAAATTGCTGTCTTTGCTAACAAAAGGACATGACTTGTGTTTGGAGGCACTGAGAAATCTTACATCACAGAAAATATTTTAAGAAAAATATAAAGGTTGGATTGTATCACAAGTTATAGACACCAAAGAACTTCATCTTCTTCTTCGATCAGTCTTTGTCAGAGAAGGTAATCTTATTACCGCAGAAGACTGCCTCCTCTTTCCTCAGCTCCGATTTGCTCGGCAAACCAAAGCCTTCTCGTCGAAGCTTGTCTTCATACCTGGAATAATATCAAAAACCATTGTCATATATACCCAAAAACTTCACAAATGTGGTTTTGATAATAAAAAGCAAAAAAGGTAAATAGTTAAATCTCTTACCAAAGCTTCTCCGCAAGGTCTGCAAGGTTGCACCTAATTAACAAAAGTTGATAACGTTAATCTTTCTGGATATGGCATAAAAACTATAGCATTAGGTTTAGAGAAACAAATTTCCATATGGAAAATCGCTTTACTTGGGTCGGAAAAAGTATGGAGCTTTCTCGGCCACCTTGACATAAATAGCACAACCACTCTTCTCTTGCACAGCCTATAGTACACGGCCGAACCTGAATAGAAGCCCATCAAATATGTGCTTTGGGGCCCAAAGAAAATATATATGTTTTAAGGGCCAATAATAAAGAAAGAGATCATGTAGCTCTACTGGTAACTTTACTCTCAGTGCGGAAATGGATCCGGGATCAAATCTCCCAACTGTTTTTTCATTATTTTCACTGTTTTTATGAAATAAAAGGGCCAAAAATAATTTTTTGCTTGTGGACCAATATTTTCCAGGCCCGACCCTGCTAGTATAAAAGATTTTATCACTTTAATCGCAGTACCATTCTTCTCTCGTATATTTTTCATCTAAGTATAAACCAGTCCCCAAATGACTACTTCAATACTTTTCACCTTCTTTGCTTCCTCAGCAGAAGCAAACTCAACAAAGCCACAGCCCAGAGACTCACCCCTGTGGTCTACTATAAGTCGAACACGAACAACTTCTCCAATACATTTGAAGATATTGATGCTGTAAAATAAAGGATAAAATATCAACTATCAAAAACTTGCTCCAAGAACAAAGCGGAAATTAAAGGTGCCACTTACATATTTGACATGCTACAATTTTCTTTTTTCATAGAGACTGTGGCAAAAAAGACCGTCGTTTTCATCGAGTTAACATCCTGAGTTTAACAGCCAAGTGTGTTAGCACGACTCTTAAGAGAAAAGGAGGATTTGATGTGCATAACAACAAAAAGAAGAATCATCCCAGAGACGTCATCTTTTGACTTTGTGGCTCATCAAGAGAGCCGTGCGAACATTTTTGACTAACAGAAGCGTGGTTAGAACAAAATGTCCAAAATTTTAAATTACAGTTACAAAATACTATTGTTACGTAGCTATTTTTTTAAAACATCAACAATTAAAATGTTCATTTTAAAGTTCTAAATATAAAATTTTCTTTGCTGTAAAATTAATAAAAAAAATTCAAATGTTTTTAGTTATTTTAATATTTTTCTTAATCTTAAGTTTTATAAGATTAACAATTTTTTTTTATCTTTTTGTTTATTTTACTTAACCAAAATTACTTAATCTTTTCTTTATCTTAAGTTTTATAAGACTAACAATTTTTTATTTATTTATTTTGGTTATTTTACTATTAAAACTACCAGAATATCATTAGGTAGTCATTGGACCATTATAACCATAACAATCAACATCTATGGTTTTCTTCATTTAGTTTTGTTTTTTAGCAACCTTCTTGTAGTCTGTATTAAGCTTACCCAAATTACTGACATATATATATATATATATATATTCTCTATTATGTAGGATTAAAACAATAAAATTAATAAAAGATGATTTAATCAAAATAATAACTAATAAAAGTTGTCCTGATGAACTAAGAAAAGATGCCCAATTAATTTTTAAAAAAAAACTGATGCCCTAAGCGAAAGCTTCATTTTTAACAATGGAGGCACGGCTCTGCTCATCAATAGATAGAAATAGGCTCAAAGACCTTATTATTGATTCCCTCTCTATTCTCTATCTATTTCTCTATCGTACAAATATTCGCCGTTCTTTTCCAGCGCCTACAAAAGAAAAAAATATAATTAGGAATCCGACTTGTATAATTCTCATCATAAGTTTACTCTAGTTTTCAATGACTACTAAAATAATTTTCATCATTACTAAAAAAACTCTCACCTTCTCTGCTTCGTTAGCAGAAGCAAACTCAACAAAGCCAAGCCTCACATGCTTGATCTTGGGGTTTACAATAAGTCGAACATGAACAACTTGGCCAATATCTTTGAAAAAATTGATGCTGTAAAATGGAGGATAAAAAAATATCAGTCATGAAAAAGATTTCACGAGAACAAAAGTGGTAGTTTAAGGTGCTAGCTTACATATCTGATATTTTAGTTTGTCCAGAGAAATGGGTAACACAGATCGTCTTATTTCTTACAGTGGCAACTGCCTGCATATAACAGGCAAAGTGTATCAGCACGACTCTCAGGAAAAAAAAAGACTTAAATTGCATATATAATAATAAAAAGCAGAGCCTCATCTAACGATTAATCCAAAAGTAAGAGATCTTTCCACTTTGTGTGCAACAGTTGTTTTATTAAAGGCTAAGCGTGACATATTTTGAGGGTAATAAGAAGAGGTACCTCAGAAACATTGGGAGTTTCATCACGTCTTTTCATCAACAAGATCTTATGATCGTGCAAATATTCACCATTCTTATTTTCCAGTGCCTGCGGTATAAAAGATTTAATCAGCTATGGTACTTTCAAGTAACCACTTTTATACTTTTAACACTTGTTTCATAATTACTAGAAAAAAAACTGATCACCTTCTTAGCTTGGTTAGCAGAAGCAAACTCAACAAAGCCACAGCCCACATGCTTACCCTCGTGGTTTACAATAAGTCGAACACTGACAACATCTCCAACATCTTCCAAGAAATTGATGCTGTAAAAGTAGATGGTAGAAAATCAGTCACGGAAAACTTGGTCAGAGAAGGAAAGTGGGAACTTAAGGTGCTACTTACATATGTAATATTTTAGTTGTTTGTGGAGAGAGATTGGCAATAAAGAGAACCGTAGCTTCCTGAATTTAACAGGCAAGTGCGTTAGCAAGACTCTTAAGGAGAAAATGACTTAAAATTGCACAACAACAAAAAGTAGCAAAATAAGAAGAGGTACCTCCGAAAACTTGGGACTTTCTTGTATCCTAAAGCTTTCCTGCTGAAGATAGTCTTCTTGGTACCTGGAATACATCAAAGAACATTTGTGGATATCTCCAAAAAAGCTGCACCCAATGTGCTCGTCTAAAGAGGCAAATAGTAAAATCACTTACCAAACCTTGTGATCTATGCAATACCTAATTAAGAAAAACAATAGTGTAATCACCAGTAATGGCATCAAAACTCTAGCAATCATAAATATAAATGAATATACTTGGGTGGAAGGCATAGAGCTCCCTTATGAGCCACATCCAGGAAAATCTTGCGTTTGTGCAAATATTCGTTCTTCTTCTTTTCCAGTGCCTAGAGCATATAAAGATTCAAATAACTACATGTATCATATGTAAACACTAGTGCATCAGTAATATGAACTAGTCTCACCTTCTTTGCTTGGTTAGCAGAAGCAAATTCAACAAAGCCTTCGCCCACACACTTTCCCTTGTAGGTAGCTTGAAGTAGAACACGAACAACTTGTCCAACATCTTTGAAGAAATGGATGCTGGAGGATGAAATATATATATATATACATCAGTATGAGAAACTAAACTAGTTCAAGTGAAGGGTGCTACTTACATATCTGATATTTTAGTTTGGGGAGGGAGATGAGCAACAAAGAGCGTCTTTTTAAGTTCCTGAATTTAAAAGCAAGATGTGTTAGCATAAAAAAGTGGTAAAGGCCTTCTTCAATTGCATACAAGAAGAGGTCTCCTGTTAGCAATTGGAACAAGATTTTGAGATAATAAGAAGATGCTTAATTGAATTAAAATATACAACAAACATTAGAATATACTTACGGCAGCTTTCTCAGGACTTTCATCAAGTCCTTCAACTGAGATTAAACTAGCCTCATTCTCCAACAACTCGACCCTTCCTTTGATCTCATCAGAAAATCCTTTTGCTGTCTCCTTCTCCTCCCTATGTCCCTTCAGAATAGGTTCGGTCTCCACTGTCACCTGGCCATATAAAAACCAAGATGCTTAACTGAACAACATAAAGCATAAATACAAAATATTCAAACTTACAGAAAATTATACCGAATTAGCCTCATCAGACAACACCCCAACCCTTGCTTCGATCTCCTTCTCCTCAAATTTTTCTTTATGTTTCTTCAGAACCGGTTCGGTCCGCAAACCATCTTCCGGCTTTCGTTTACCCAATAAATTAGCTCTCTGGCTACAACTGGTCATGGAGAAGATGTAATACGGTGAGGGTTTATTTCCCGGGAAGAGGTGAGAGCAGAAATTAGTTTTAAATAACCCTAGGGAGAGCGTTATTTATAAAACAACACATCTTGTTTGGGCTGGGCTTTTATTGGTTGGGCTTATGTATACTATACTTTTGTAATTTGTTCTCTCGCCAACATTATCTTAAGTCGTTTTAGTTTATACTCCGTCCGTTTCCTAGCAGAAAAAAAATTTCGGTGCAAAATAAGTGCTTTAGTATTTCAATTAGGGGTGGGCGTTGAGGTACCCATTCGAGTTCGGTTTGGATCTATTCGAATTTCAGGTTTTCAGAGTCAAAGATTTCAGCTCCATTCCACTACAAGAAAACATAATCTTAACGAGAGCGGTTTTCCTCGTGAGTTCGTCGTAAAAGAGGCTTTACGACGAATTAGCGAGGAACCGCGTTTGCTCGTTACTCATCTGTCGTAACACATATTTCCTCGCTAATTCGTCGTAACTTAGCGAGGAATATATTTCGTCGTAAAGACGAAGTAGATCATTTCCTCGTAAAGACCACGTCAATATTCCACGTAACGAGGTCGCTATATTTCCTCGTAAATACCTCGAAACGAGTTCTTCGTAAACTACACGTAAATACCTTGAAAGTGTTTCCTCGCAAAATACACGTAAC